>NW_027271153.1:2322500-2738349 GCF_040938485.1 Diadema antillarum | reverse complement strand
CCATAAGACGTTTTGTTCGCCGTTTTGACAACGATGATATTCAAAGTGAAATGATTTTTTTTTCATTTTGCCGTTTTCATTTTGTCTGACCTTATAGAAGCTTTTTTCTGGGTTAGGGTATCCATCTTTTCAGATTAAATATTTCGATATAGAATTTCTAGGAAGGCAATTTATTGTGTAATAACGTGTCTGCATAACAGTCTGAAGAAAAAAAAAGATAAAAATGGTTAATGAGGGCGATGATTTGCTTCTTTGACGATATTTGATAATCACAAACGCTTTTCCTTAAAGATCATAAAGTATAACAGTTCATTGACCACGGAGATTAGACACCTTGATGAGGCAAGAAAGGCACAGGGGGATCAAGTGATTATAGTTTCTTGGTCACCTGTTCATTTATTAAAACAACGACAATCTTCAGAATGCTTTTTTTTTTTTTTTTTTTTTTAGCATAGAGTGTACGAAATCGATGATGCCTAAACTTTTCTTGATGCCGAAAGCCAGTTTCGAGGTTTTCGGTTTATGTAAGGAAGTAAAAAAGATAGTACATAAGAATATATAAAAAATATCTGTATAGGCCTATATGTGTGCGTGTGTGTATGTGTGCGTGTGTGTGTGTGAGTACTTTAATGCCATTTTATGTTTTCGTCACACACACACACACACACACACACACGATATCTTCTTATCAACTATTACGTTTAATATAGATATAGGCCTATAGATAGATAGATGGATGGATATAGATATTATAGAAAGAGAGAGAGAGAGAGATAATAGATAGATAGATAGACAGACAGACAGGCACACTTTGGCTGCTCGCACGATCGATGACTTTCTTTTTTATTTTCCCATGTTGCAGTCATTCCCTGTTTGGTGGCGTGTAGCCAGTCCCTTGATACATCCGCCATGTTTCAAAATTGATAATGGCAAAATGTTTAGGAACTGTCGAAAGCAAAATACAACAAAGATGAAAATAATTTATCGGTGCAAGTAACTTCTGTTCCATAATGGTCATCCTAACCCAAATAATTATCACTTGTCTCCTAGTCTCGGTCGGATTATGATTACACTTGATTATTATATCATCAAAATAATGTAGAAAACAAAACAGATTGGGAGGAAGAGTGAAATGGAAAGTATGAGAGCGAGCTGGTCAAAAAAAAAGAACAAAAAAGTAACGGAGGGAATTATGGTGCTATCTTCACAACAGGAAAGAAAGCAAAAACAACAAGAACTAAGAATGAGAGTGGAAATCTTGGAAAAATTAAGAGTGTGGTACATCCTGCTCGACAGTAAGACCAGCAATCTAATTTCCTCTAGAATCTCGGCTATCTAGCCCCGTGGATCGCGCGAGCCAGCGACAGCCAAACATCGCGTCAGTCTAGCCCACCAATTTCATTACACCCTCTCCTCATATACCTACAATATGTATGGATTGTGATGAATGCGTTCACCTAATTGATGACAGCATCTCCGCCATCTCTTATCGAAAAATGATTCCGACAAATCTGACCGCATTTTTTGTTCCTGAAAACGATCCAAAAAAGAGCGTAACATCATCGAAACGATGGAGGAGGACTCCCTGGTATGAGATGGGAAGTCGAGAGCTCAGTCGGGGGGTAGGAGGATGACATCACTCTGCGCAGTGAGGCGTTCCTGTGAGATCGTTGGAAACTCGTGCCAATGCCCTAGAGACTATCGACCTTTTCTCAGACACTGCTCCAAAATTCGATGAAGCAATTTCGGGTAGGGGTGTTTTTGTTTTTGTTTTTCTTTGTCATGTCGAATTTTGTCTTTTTTTAAAAGATACTTTGAATTATTCTTATTTTCATGACTACGAGTCTTAATTTTGCCGAATCTCAATTTCACTGCCAGAAATGAGAAACTTAAATCATCAGTCTTTATGAAGCAACTACGTATTATGTATATTACATGTAATGATGATGATAATGATGGTAATGATAATAGATTTAGACGTAATATGTTCCTCTAAGTTCGGGTTAACATAATTATATCAATACTGTGTTTGCTGTGACATCGGCAGCTAATTTCATTTCCGCTGAAGCCCCCCCCCCCCCCCCCTTTTTTTTTAAACCAAGAAACTTCGGCAGTGACGGGAAGTTGAAATCTCTATGACTGCAAAGAAGGGGATGTCCCATTTAACGGGTCATTGTTTTAATTTCAAGAGTGAATCCTCTCGTGAAAATTAGATTTTTGTCGATTTCGCGACCTCCAGGATCAGACCGCGTCACTCTGACGTCAACCAAGTGGCCAGGGCATAAAAAGAAAAAGAAAGAGGAGCGCGCAACGTAGCTATAGGCCCTGTGGTTTGGTTACTTGCCGGACGTGAGCAGACCACTCTGGAAGCGGTTCAGCTCTCGTTGTGAATCGTTCGCCTGTCCTGGAGCAGTGCAGCTTGCATCATACCTTGTTTTGGCGGGATTTTGCAATAACGGATACTCTACATATACATCCCAAATCACAAATTCTCTCATCTTTCAAGGTTCTTCCGCCGGAGATTGGGGGGGGGGGGGGTGTGAGGGGAGGGTGGAGCAATACGTTCTCTTGTACCTGTCTGAAAATTTAAAGGGATGGTATAGTATTGGTGGAGATGAGAATTGGGCTTTTAACTTTTTGTGAGATACCAAGAAAACACTTATGATATAGTACAGAGCATACCATTTTAAGAGGAATTCAAAGTTTATTTGATGAAAATCGGGTTTGGAATGACTGAAACATCCAAAAACAAAGTAAAACAAAGCGATCGTAATAAAGTGTGGATCCCACACTTTATTAGAATCGCCCTTTTTTGGATATCTCAGCCATTGCAAGACCAATTTTCAGCAAATAAACGTTGAATTCCTCATAGAATTACATTCTCTTTCATATTTCATGAGAGGTTTCTCATTATCTCACCAAAAATGTTAGAAACCTGAAATTAGATCTCAACCAAAACTATACAATCCCTTTAAGTACGTCCCTAGCATCCATGACAACAGAAACAAGAACAACCACCAATGAGGGCTGATCGCGCTGCATTGATTAAGTCATTATAGTCGTCACCGTTTATCGGAATTGGGTGTCAAGTTTATAAGTAAATACAATGGCTGCTGCCAATTTCTTGATTGAATCTCGCCCAATCATGTTGGTATCTTTTTCTCTTTAACAAAGTGCTTCGATAATGAACGTTTGGCACGACCTTTATGGCTGGAGAAGAAAAAAAAACACCTGAATAATCACCATTAAAGGAAACACAATCGACATGAAATATAACAGCCGCCAACAACAACAGCTTACACTTCAAATCTCACCTGTGATTGATTACTGATATTTTACCGAATTAGGCTTGAGATGGCAAGCAATGCACGCACAAATTTCTTTACCTTGGGCATCACACACACACGCACACACACACATTTTTTTTTTGTTTTTCAACTATGTTTATTCTGTTCCATTCAAAGTAATAGAAAAAAAATAACAATTTTCATTTGCTACAATTGAAATGACGAAAATATACATTTGTGATCATAATAGCAAATTTGCTATTGCTGTACATAATGACATAACAAAAATTACATTTTCATGAACAATTATCAATTTACATACAGTCACTTCCCCTATGCTCTCAAAAAGAAATTGCTTAAATTTAACAGTGATAATTCAATTCTTCTAGCATTAATCTTAATAATCATCCAAATGAATAATGCAGCAAAATTATACAGTAATAAATAATGGAACCATATGCATACACGTGCAATGCATACATACACACACACACGCACACACACCTAAAAATGCACTCACCATTGCCACAAGATCACATGATCTCATACGTCACTTTTTCTACATGCACTTATACGCGAAATAACGCCGCCTACATGTATACTTACCAATTGGTGCCATCAACGGAGTTGAATAAGTGTGTATGAGGTATCTTTTTAATTTCTGTGACGATGCTGGTTGAACAGATAGTATCAATAGATTAAGATTATGATGATAACGTTGAAAATAATCATAAAGCTGAGGATATCATGAAAATATCAGTATGAGAACGAGAGAAAGAGAGAGAGAGAGAGATAAAGAGATGTTATCTGCCGAAATACGTTTTACATGATAAACCCTTGTGTCTTCACTGCGTTTAACGCGACAGATTATTCTGGTCGAACTCTCAACCCCCCCCCCCCCCCCCCCATCCGCATCACTCTGCAGCAATTGTATGATAATTACTATCCATCTATCTCGAAGCGATGGTCCCAAAAACGAAGCGCACTCCATATTTCCAGACAGAATTGATATGTACATGGAAAGGTTTTCTCATTTAGCGTTATATTTATACGGCAAGAGTCACCCCGTTGTATTGAGGTTTTATTTAATTTCACTGCTTCGACACCCATCCTTCAAACGGGATTTCAGAAGGATTGGTCATGAACGCTGTGGTTTGAATGTCGTGTCTGATTAATGAACTCAAGTATACTGGATAAATGAAACACTCTCAATCCACGACTACCGCGATGTCGACATCGAAAGGATGGAGCGATGTAAAGAGTGAAAATAACACACAGTTTTTGTGTGTGTGTGTGTGTGTGTGTGTGTGTGTGTGTGTGTGTGTGCGTGCGTGTGCGTGAGACATAGAGAGGGGGAGAGAGAGAAAGGGAGAGAGAACGTACTCGAGCATTTCAACATACACGCCATGAGATTTTGATTCGATGAGTCAACTGGCTATACGGTGATGAAATGCTCATCGGGTCAATGACCGTTGCGCGATCTTTTAACACTGTTTATGATTTTTTTTCACATTTGCTTTGTTTCTGATTTATCCCTTGAGTTCGACTAAAATCCATTTACTCTGACATAGTCGTAGAAATGCAGAAACATACGGAAAATGATAAAAGAGATAATATATATGTTTTGTGTTTACATTATTTCATGTCGGAATGCCGCTGTATATTCAAAATGAAGTTATTTATTAAGCAAAAATGTGTGACTCTGTAAACGCACGTAACGTTTTATTTTTCAATCTCATGCATCGAAGATGTACATCTTGGCTCGCAGTAGAAAACCAGAATGAAAGAGTTAATATTATAGTTATCACGCTCATACTATGCAGATACACACGCATTGCTGTCATGAAGAATTACACAAGTTTTTGTAACATGCTTGTTGGCTGTTTTTTTTTTTGTGTGTGTGTGTGTGTGAGTGTTTGTGTTCTTTTTTGCGTTTTTGCGACAAGGTTAACAGTCAGTCCGCAGCGCGAGCGAAAACGCACGTATTTATTCAAGTCGTATGCACGGCTGAGCGGTGCTTGCATACGTAATGAGCAGATACATGGTCATGAATAAATCCGTGTAGAACGAGTATTTCTTGTCAGTTTTTGACACTTTTAGTATCGACTGAAAGAGAAAACATTAGCAAATATGCTCATGATCAAAATAAAACGGAAAAGAAGAATATAGAATATCAAAATCTCTCTCGAAGCTCGGTGTTGTATTCAAGAATATTCCTTCACGTTTGACGCCAAAAAACTAACCTGAAATCTTTCATGCCCCTCTAAAATATGGTGAAGACTATGTCCGCTAAAGTATATAGTATCACGATAAGGGCACGTTTTCTCATCTTCAATTCAATACGGGTCAGGAACTAGCAAAATTCAGAGACATGTCTTGCGTCGAGTTTAAAAAAGATTATCCTCGCGTTCGCACCGGAATTCCGGGTCTGTGATTGGTCGAAATCTGTCGCAAGACGCGGCGTGTCGCATTGCGTAGTATCCATTGGCTGCTGACTCAATGCTGTGAGTTCAAAAACTATGTATCAGATAAAAGTGTAATTGATATGAGTAATAACTGAATAGAGTACAATTGAGTTGGAGGTAATTTGAAAATGAAAGCCTACTAGTATATTAGTTTCATGAAATCCATGATTTTTTTTTTAAATGTTAGGTTCCAGATTGTGATCGAATTTTCACTCTCTATACAAAACTTGAACTTTACACAGGAACCAATGATGTGTGAAGATGTGAGTGTGCACTTACAATGACCCTGAACAATGGACCTGGCTACCACCTGTCCCGAGCTCTGCTGCAAGGCACATGAATGCTTTATCAATTATTCATGTGGATTACCCTGAGCACTGCTATAGTCTGAATTCTTGACACAGGGTGAAATGCATGCACATGAAAGAAGTAAGCACATGTTTCCATGTGCTTGCACACACCACATTTCAGAATGAACAAAGACTAGCTGCGATAGTGGAATTCCTCATGAAGCATTCCAATCCTGGTCATTGTCCACGACCATTGTCTTGGTATCAACAACACACTCCACGCGCGTTCATTCACTACCCCACTTCCGGTATAAGAAAACATAATTTGCCTTGTTTTCAACAGGAAAATTCAAAACCTTCAAAATGGTGCCCCTCTTCGGTTTTTAATTGATCATACTCGCTCAAGTTTCACGATTGTGAAATCGAAGAAATTACGGAGATCTATTTTCAATACCAGTCAGGAACTAGCAAAACATCAAACTATGATCTAAAAGCTTCTTGAACACTGGCAAAATAATCGTTTCCTTTGATGCTAAAATGGACTACTATATTGAGATAAAAAATAGGGAAATTAGGTATCAAATTAATGAGCATAATCAGCTCTATAACTTACTCAACCATCCTGGGTCAAACATTGCACTGCGAAAGCTATGAAAGCTGTTGTTGCGACCTCTGCAAAAACTCTCGCAAAGTATCGCGAAATCTCGTCAGTCTCAAGGGCACAAACTGCGCAAACGTGATTCTGAATAAAATTGTCGTTCGAGCCTCATTATCGCACGAGCTGCGGACTGACTGTTAATAAACGGTTTGACTGAGAAAAGCGGAATTACAGTCAAGTCACTATGAACTTTGTTTTTAGCATTTCGACATTGATGAAACGTGATGATTCACTATGGTGTGCGTTTTGTCTTTACATTTATCTGCAGGATGTCGACTTCAGTTTTCCACCTCTCGTTGCCACTATGGACTTCGAAGACGGAATATACTCTACATCAGATGACATGCCTTCGACGTCGGCCTCGAGATTCATATCGCTGCTGGAAGACCTCGTCAACAAGAGAGCCGTAGACGTCGAGTCGTCTCAGCTTCCGTCGTCGTCGCTCTCCTCCAGCTATTCGTGGTCGTCACTGGGAAGCTCCGGCGATGCTGTCCCCTCCGTTCGGCGAGCGTTGTCCGGGAGGTCGGGCACCGCTGTCGTCGGAACTGCCGCCGTCTCATCGGACGACGCGCTTGTGCTCAACCGTGCGCGCGCGGCGCGGACGCGCACACATGTCCGCCGTCCGTGGCGGCAGAACGAAATGGACTGCGACGGCGTTGGGATCGATATGCCAGCACCCTTTACGTCCAAATACGTGGCGTACACGAACGCAAGTGAGTTTGAGTGCATGACAAAACAAAACTACACTATCGTGCAGCATTGTCTAATCATTATCATTCCCTCAGACAGCCTTGTCTACTTACAGCCATATTCCAGCCGTCCCTTATGATTTCCATTTTTTTTTCACCCCTTTATTTCGTTCTATCCTCTACATCAAATCTGCCATCTTGCCTGGTGATTTAGTTGACGACTCGCTTTGCTGCCAACAAAGTAAGCAAAAAAAGATTTCACTGTTGACCCTACAGGAAGTCACAGACGTAATCAAATGAGGGTTGCAACGTAATGCTGATCGGGTCTCATTTCAGATGGACCACAAAGAATTATGGATGCACAGAACACAGAATACATAAACCTACCACATTCTCCGCTTTTGTCATGTGTAATTGACCAACCAAGTTGGCCCTGTTCCACTACCTGTTCGGCCCATTTATCCGCAGGCGTGTATTGTCAGTATTTTGTTTAATGTCACGTGGATCATGCAGCACGCAGTCAAAAGGCTGGTGTATACAATGGTTCAAAAGTAATATGCGGTTTGATATTATATCAATCAAATGCGGTTTGTATGTCAACGAAGAACATTTTCAAACGCAACACTCTTCATTAAAGTATTCCGAGAAATTTGCCATAAAAGTTTGTTGACATCCATTGCATCAGAACTTAGCCTCCTGTTTTATACCCTGCTATTATCCCTTCTTTCTTTTCAGTTGTTTTTATCGTATTATTTGTCTAATTATCATTTTCTTACATAAGCGACATATTTTTCCATTGTCAAACTCTCCTTTACTACATCGGTTACCTCTCTGATTGGTTGTTGCACAGTTTGCTTACTTTTTAGTGTGTTGCGTTGTCTACTAGTATTTTGTTAGTTCCGTTTATTTGCCCCTTCTCTTCCAGTTCTTCTTTCAATGTCGGAACATCGACGTTATATGCCTTTATATCTTTCTCAATGAGAGAGATTTCTACAAAAGAAAAATATTCTTCACATACTTGCTAAAGAAATTTACCACTTCCGCAATTTAGCCACTCATCGCATCGTCGTGTATAGAACAGCCATTGTAGCCTCATGGTGTAACGAACAAATTGATTCCAAGACTTCGATTGTGCGGATATGTTTTTTCATAAGTTGTTACTGTGTTAGCAAGTTAATATTCGAAGCTCTTTTCACGTGCATCTCAATATTGTCCCTCTTCACCCCCCCCCCCCCCCCCTTCATCACGAAACTATGAATCCCCCACATTATATATACAATATACACACGTAATTATCCGGTGTACTTAGTATATGCATGGTTTGTTTTTAACACCGGCCACAGTTCCTCTTTTTCGCAGAAAGTACAAAGTTCGCACAAGTCATGTCGTAGGACCTATACGTTTCACTGATTTTATTAAGGGCAAAAAAGGGATATAAATCTTCCCATCTGTAGTATACTGTTCACGGTGAAGGATACGTAGTTCAGTAGATGAATAAGGAAATAAAGGGTTTTAGGAGATATTTCTGCAGTAAGCAGAAGTTTTGTATGTGCACTTAGAAAACAAACCGATAAAAAGTTACCCAGTGTATTAAAAATGAAGTGAAGGAAAAATCCATACCATTCAGTTCATGAGAAGCAAGTGACGTCGAATTGCAGTTTATAAGACTGAACTCAGGGGCCCGTTTCATAAAACTTGTCATCAGTGACAAGTTTTGTCATAGGTGTGACGAGCTAATGAAATCCTTGCATCTGATTGGCTGAGAGAAAATTTGTCATAGAAATGTGGCAGTTGTCACTGATGACAAGTTTTATGAAATGGGCCCCAGGTCTATTTGATATAAAATAGCCTTTGGCAACCCTACAACTCCCTTTCGAAAATGCCCATCCCCCCTCCCACCCCTCCCCTCTTCTCCCCTCATCCTAAAACCACTTTGTAGGTTTACGTTTATTATTCTCAGAGGGAACCAATCGTTCTGTTCAGCGTGAAGAAGAATTACTTGTAGTCTATACGTGATGAACTTTTCGTATGATGAGATTAATTCAACAAGTTCGCTATAATCAGATACAACAAATCTCAGATATTCTGCTGATACGCTCTTATTTCGCACACGCATACTTCTCGCTTCAACGTAATTCGAGCCAAGCGAAGCGTGCATGGTAATTTTTCAGTTCGTAAAAAGTTCAGAAGTCTTTCTTTCCCAGCCAGCTCTGAAAATAGAATGAATGAAAAGAGTACAAACATGTTTACAATCAAGTTCGACTCTTTGCAGCCGCTGCAAGAGAAAAGAAAATACGGTACAAGCAGCCTCCTTATCCGAGCTTTCAGAAATTGCGTGGGAGGTGGCGATTCTAACAATATCATTGCGTTCCCATTGAAGATGTCCTTGATATTGTGTTCCCTGTCGCCTCCCAAAATTAGACGTTCATATTATCTTCTCTTCACTCCCCCCCCCCCAAAAAAAAAGAGAAAAGGAAAGGAAATCAAACACACATACACACAATACACAGCATGTCGTCTGTTTCGATAAGGGGTGAATACATTTTTTCAATGTTTCCACAGCTGTACATGATTTAGTGTCTTTTAGAACAATTTATCGACATGAGCGGGATTCATGTAAAAACCAGACTGTTGTGGACTCTAATACAAGTCATTTCATGGATTCAGCTTCGAGCTTTGAAGTTACGATTTGCAGCAACAAAAATCATGCGAAGCCAGAACGCTCTTTGAAAACATCAGTCTGCCATCAACCCAGCCATATGACAGTTTTTGAACTAGCGCTTTTAAGGTTCTTATCAATTGTCCTTTGGTATCATGAGTATATTATGAATGTATGAAATGAAAGCTCTAAAGGAAGAAGGGAGATCTATACTGTTGGAATCAAGTATCATGTTCGGACTTTAAGACTTGTGGTTTTGTTCAAATTGTACACATGCTTTAGAATCAAAGCATGTTAAACTGACGGCTCAAAGTTCAAGAGAGGTAAACTCCTTCATTCAGCCTGTTCAGCAAAGCACTTCCCATTATCAACAAATTCATATAAACTATGTCTGAAGTTCAAAAACATGTAATCTGCGGACAGCTTTTCTCATACTATCGAAGCACTATTCTTTCACTTTGTATTTTCTTTGTGTGTGTGTGTGTGTGTGTGTGTGTATAGATGTCAGTCCAATCAGACCAATTTGAAATAAGATTGCTTTCATGCAGAAAGTCTTTCATCAGAGCTATATCCCAGGGTAGCCCATTGTACCTTGTTTACGATGAATCACCCCTTGTTATAATTGGTGGCGGCTTCCACAACTCTAGGATTATGAAGGCGTCTCTCCAGTCACCCCTCATAACAACTGAGGGGCCTCGCGATCATAAACTTTGGACGCCTGTAAGTGACCCTTGTAAAATAACACCCAAAGATGTCATGTGATTTGCTCGCTTCTGGGGATTCCCCCTTCATTGTTCGGGTTCTTGTTTATCATTGTTAACATTTAGTCAGTATATAGATTACAATACTTTGCATAAACCGCTATACATGCAGCGATTGCGAAACATTGTCCCCAATCCTGTTTATCCACCCCACAATCCCTCTCTCCTCAGATGACCCATTTATTACGTGCATTAACTACACTAAGTTCTGTGGAACAAGTATTAACATTGTTAGTCTTTGCAAGGACTGAGCATGTTGTCCAACCATGTGGAAACAGCATATCTTTGGAATCTTATTGCCTCTGGAATAAAATCCTCTTCATATTATAAACGGTGTACTATACTGCTAATAATAGTGCTAACAACAATACATTCCTGTATAGCGCATATCAGAACTGAAAGAACTGTCAATGCGATCCGGGAAAACACTTCATTTTACACTTAGAATACAAAACAATATTAAGCAGTAAGGCACATTGTCTGAAAATCTACAAATAGTTTAATGGGATGCATCATTGAAAAAAAAAAATGCTTGAAATCGTTTCTTAAAGAGGGCGATGTTATGCTAACAAGCGAAGAGAACAGGGTATCGATAGTTTCACAGGGTTTCATGCATTAACGAGCACAACTCGCTTGAAATGATTATAGCTCATTATTTCAGAAGCCTTCCGTTTCAAGTCAGTCATGCTCTGTTGATATCATCTGACCTATTTTCTGCTCATGCGCAAAATGATATCTCCTCACTGGGCCAATGGCATGCATAATTTAGATCAGCAAGATTTCCAAACACACACACTGTTGTGACTGAAATAGCGCTAGTAAGTAATGGCTCTAAAAGAACTCTGTTTGTGTCAACAAACAGCATTCCGACGCAATTATTTTGCCCGAAGTACGTACGATTGGGTTTACGCTCGAAGCACCGTGAAGCGTAAACATAATAGGGAGAAACATATCTCCTTAAATTGATGATTATTCCTTGAGTGAAAGGTTGTAAGTATTGGTGTATTATGGCATAACAAAAGTAGCCCGTTGGATTGTTGGGAACACCTGTGTATACGGCTGTGGTTTTTCGCCTTGAGTTTCACATTTTCTTTTCCCAATGTCTTTTGTTTTGTTTGTTTTGTTTTTTCGTTAGTTTTGTTTTTTCTTGCTTTTTTTTTCCAAATCTCAGCTTCAGACTGGCTGTTTTGTTTTGGGATTTAACAACCAAAAACCAGGGGCTATTTTTACTGCATCAACAACCAGCCGCTCACAGAATTAATGTAACGTGATATTAAAAGGTAAAGATGCATGTTATCAATGTGAGGTTATTAAAGGAGCGAGTTGGGTCTAGGAACGTTGATGATAACGTTCATTCTGTTCACCGGGAAATTTGACATGATATTGGCAAGTGTAAACATGATTATGAATTACGATATTAACGAAATATTTGCAACAAAGCATGTATGGATGGTAACAGCCACTTTTTCCCAGCGCACAGCAAATACTCGACATTTCCAAACTGTGAACAACAATAACGAATCAACAGTGCTCAGCGTTATCATGTGAACCGCTGTCATACATACCTGCACTACAACGCAACATTTTCTCACCTGCTCTGTTTTCCCCAACTTCAGAGGAATTGATTGACATGTGTGCCTATTTTGAAGCATTATCCCTTGGCTCAGAGAACAGACGTCACACACGTCTAAAAACATAATAGGTGTCATGTGATTGCGGTTAACGCCCCTTGTTCGCTTTCAACGGGGGGGGGGGGGGGGGGACCTTCGTGGCATTATCCGTTATATTTACTGGATGATACGTTATGGAATGTGTTTGGTAGAGGCGTATATAGAGACAACGCCCATCATTCACCTATATCCACTCCCTCAAGTTTTACAGCGCTGTTATTGTTCGATTTGTCGTCCATATCACATTTTCAAACGAGAACTAAAAAACACCCTCATAATCCAGTATACTTCTGACACATAAATATTCATACCACCTGGTCAACAAACACCCTAAACAATGAGTTCACGGCCATAACTGAAGTAACATTCACCTCATCACACTGATACACAAAATAACACTCAACGTACAAACCAAGATTCATCCCAACACAATGCACACCGCACTGCACCGCACTTCCTTCGCACAATTACTTCCCACTCAGTGAGTGGCAAGATTTTCTTTATGTATCTCTTCGTTGTGCCCTTTGCACAATTACCCCCCACTCAGTGAGTGGCAAGATTTTCTTTATGTATCTCTTTACCTGGGGCCATCTTCCTCGTCAAGCTTAGCTTATGATGATGGTCCCCTGCATTTCATTTTTATCATTTCCTATTGCTTCCTTTCATATATGATATTCGTTCTTGAAAAAAAAAGAAAATGTATGTAAGATCCAAACGTTACGAATATTAGCTGTGTAAATGACTATGTAAGTATTTTGTTGATTTGTTGATTTGTATTGATTTTGAAATGCAGAAATAAAAACTGAACTGAACTGAACTGAACTGAACCTTTCCAATTGTGTCCTAAATAGGGGTAATTTCGGGTTTTTTATATATCTCCATTTCGAATTCCGAAATTCTGAATGAGCTTTGTGGTGGCAGTCTTATAAAAAATGATACAAAAAATGACGAAGTCAATTTCTGCCCCTTTAAAGATGGAGAGGACTGCAAGGAGTTGTATAACGGTACTAATGACATGACCTCTATGCATCAATGTCTACAAAATCAACCAGGCATATACGGCCGTTGATAATTATAGTGATCGAAGAATGTCTGCGTTCGTTGAATGCAGAGCATGGCACCATATCGTCGGAGCTTCCCTTATTCATCCGTAAAATTATAACATCCGATTGCAAAATGGTCTCGAAAAACAACACAGTGTAGTCATCGTGGTTGCATGCTATGGGCCTAAGTCTGCTTTTTCCAGCCGCGAATTGCTGTGACGCACAAGAGAACATTCATTTTGTTTGATCGTTTGCCCAATGTATCAGTTACCAGCCAAGGAACTTAAAAGGAAAATGAATCAAACTGTCTCTTGTTTTGCTTCATGTTGATCTGCAATTGCATATTTAACATTGGTTACAGCGCCAATAAAGTTTCAAACAAGTTTAAGAAGAAATTAAAGGATATTATCATACAGACGATGAAAGTGAATAAAATGGATGGAATGATAGATTGATAGACAAAAAAGGTGGATGAGGACAGAAAAGAGAAGAGGGGACACGTGCGTATGTCGGCGTGTTCCTGTCAATCACACAGACCACCTACTTAAATTAATTTGTCTGACAAACACACCACGGAGTTATTCTGTTAAGTGGAAAATGACGTTAACATGGAATGACATGGCTGCTCTCACTCGTAACCGCTGCTATGTCAACTGACGTTACGATCCGGCTGGCAAACCCGGTGAGAAATCTTAAAAACAAACTTCGAGCCTGTTTAAGAGCTATTTTAAACACCGAAACAAAACTCGTTAATTGTTCAGTTTCCCTCCCTTCTTCTGCAGTTCTCTCTGTTTATCTGTTTTTATTCCGCAGTGGTTTCATACGTTCGTCCTAAAACGGATTTGAAGAGATTATATGGACCCTTTTGACTACATCTCTAACGCATCTTTGCCTTATCTATACACGGTCACTTATAATCGTTTGGAAATCAAAGATAATGTCATGTAACGGTGAAAATGTGCGTGTATGATACGTATTCGAACTTGTGGTATTTTGGATGACCTCATATTAATAAGATCACTTCATGACCTTTGTTGGAAAAAAAGATACTTATCCTTTTGTTCTATCACTATAAGCTATGATGATTTTAGATATTACGTTCTCGCTCTATACTTTCTGCACGGTAAGAAGATTTCACAATTTAGTCACACTCCGTTGAAGCGATTTCGATGGGGGTCTATCTATCGTATAAGAACTTGATTGAATCATGCACCGCATAGTAACTATATCTGTTATTTGTGTTTGCGTTTTCTCGTTTTCTTTCATAAAATCCTGCCAACGGAGATAGTCAGATAACCTTATCAGTGTCGCGTGTCATTCATAGAATACGGATTGCCAGTCACCATGCAAGTGCATCCAAAGACTACAGTATTAATTATAAAAGTGTTATCTTGATGTTCCCAAGATAAGTGACCCGGATGTTCATCTTCGTAAAGCGTCAATGATTATACGTTATTGCCAGCTATCAGGTGCAAACATAATGGGCAAACTTTTTTTAAAATTGCCCCATCACTTTTTTAAATGTTTCTAATGAAGGTATATTTGTGCTTGATACGAGAAAATTGGAAAATATTGGAATTATTGGAAAATTGAAGATGTCATCGTTACGGGGATAAAATTCGTAAAAGGTCATCTGAAAGGCCGCATGAACTGTACACAGGAGACGTTGTGTCACAGTCCCATGCACAAGTGAATTTGTGCGTGTCTGTTTGTGCGTACGTGTATAAAATGTGCACACCACGTAGGAGCTGAATGCATACTTGTTTTTTTTTTCAATGATGATGGAATTTGGGTTGATTAATATTGCTCTAAAAGTCCAGAGATTAAGGTTTGTTTAAGCTCATCTGTGATAGTCAAAAGAAAAGAGAGAAGTAGATCGAACGCAACGCGGATGATCGATAACATTTAATACAAAATATAAAAAAGGAGGGCGTCGCACTTTGAGTGTAATTCAAGTTGTCAATATCTGGTAGTCTAATTACGAACACGTCAAAACCAAGACTCGATCCAGTTTACTGTCGGGAGATTAGTAATGGCAGGTTCACATGGGTCGGAGATATCACTATTAATTTAATATATTACAAAATCCTTTTTCTTCCTGATCTTTGACGGGTGAGGGGAGGGGGAGGGACGGATGAGGAACGGATAGGCTGAGATGTGTAACTATAGGGTCTGCAGTGTAACTGTGCACGGTATGACCTCTCTCTTTCGTCGAAACCAGCGTGTGGTATAGACTCGACCATGGAGCTATGACAAGGGTATGGTAGTTTGCAGGCACAAACCCTTGTTGGTCGTAAAGGAGTCTGCGCCAAGACTACTACATGCACCACTTTGGCACTGTCCCATAGGCCCTGTGTTGAAGCTTCTAAGGAGAGGCTGCTGTGTAGTGGTGCGTGTATTAGTCTTGGCGCATGCAGACTTCTATACGACCAACAAGGGTTTGTGCCTGCAAACTAAGGGTATGGTGGGGACGGACCAAGGGCCAGGGAAGAAACCGCGCGTCACCTGTCAATCTCACGGACAATAATGACAACATCGATGCTTTAACAGTTCTCTCCTCTTTCTCCTCCTCCTCCTCCTTCTTACATACAAACAAAGACACACACAGACACACAAACATACAGACACACACTCACAAACTGACTGTGTCATCATTCTATTCATGCGCTGTTCTTTCTTTCCATATAAATTATGGTCAGCCCAATATTACTATTCATTGATTTTATTGTCGCATCTATTTTCAAAATCATTGCTATATAACCTGAGTCAATAATTTCGATTATGATCATCGTGATATAGGTATTCGTTTTATTCCTCCCCCCTCCCCCCACCATCAGTTCAATCCATGTCAGACATGACGAATCAACTTTACCAGCTCGGTCTGTCGATGTCCATCAATTAATACGTTCCTCTCTTCCATTGTCTGATGTCTGATCATAACAAATCACAAACGTCTGGTCAAATTTACTTTTTTTTTTCTCGTGATAGGAGTGCGAGAACAGCTTCACAATGCTGCATCAACTTGACTTAATAATGGTGGCATGGAAGATTAATGATGACACATGCACCGTGATGACGATGCTACATTACTAAAACGTGTATCACCATTCTACAAAATAGATGATTATAATTGTTATCACGTTTATAGCTCATGTATATAGCGGCGTATGTAGCAAGTTAACAGTGATGTTGATTGACCATGTCTATACGATATCATTTCGGGATTCCCATTGTTGTCGATTCGGGACAGTACAATGTTTATCCTCGATGACTGACCAGCAGTAAGATAAAATCTTAGCGATTATGGTTTGAAATTTGTATCTTGAACGGCGAAATGCACATTATCAATATCCCTATCTGAAGCAATATTTTTTTTTCTTTCTTTTAACGATGCCATGACTCCCAAAAGAACAGTCTTGATCCTTGCATATGTAAATCTGTTAAAAAAACAAAACGAAACAAAACAGAATGTCTGATTCTGGCGTTGTTGTTGTTGTTTTCGCTATGACCAGGCATGCACCACTGACTCAATTGACTCCAATGATGTCGACACTTTTCTCTGAGTATAGACTTTACACGTGTGACATGTATTTTCTACTTTATTCTTTTCTCCCAAATGTGAGAGATGATACTCGGTATTCAAATTCTGTTTTTAATTCATCTCCCCCCCCCCCTTCCCCGCTTCTGTTTCCTCCTTATTTCACAGGCTATGGCATTTGTGGCGTTCGACCCACTCCGCCAGGCCGCAACGTCCAGCGGATTGTGGTCGGCAGTGGGGCAGCGAACCGCTGGCCCTGGCAGGTTATGCTCGTCAATGCTACGACGGGCGAGCCGTTCTGCGGAGCAACGCTGATCACCAACGAACACGTTCTGACGGCAGCCCATTGCTTTGACGGGTAAGTGTTCGACAAAAACATGGCAACTACAACAACAACATCATAATCAGCAACAGTAACAATAACAATAACAACAACATCAACAACAACAACAGCGACATAAGAAGATAGATAACACCAGTTATGCAACAACAAAGCAATGATAGTTTTGCAGGAAAAGGTGAGGGGATTGTTGCACCATCTGTTCATTTTTTGTGGAAAAAAATAAAAGATGAAGTAAATTTGGCCAATTTGAGATGATGGCTCCATAAACTTCATGTACATGGCGTTCTGTGACCCAATTACAGCTATCCTTTATAGAACCTTTCGTTTTTGTCTCGCTAGAGATATGGATGGTTAATTCTTATCAGTCAGCTATATTTAGTAGCAGAACTGCGATGTGTGATGTCAGAGAGAAACCGGGTAGGTCGACCATGTCGAGACCAGTAGAATATCTTGAAATATTTTGAGGAGATGATTCTAAATGAAGAAACTCATGATGCAGGTATACTTTTTACTAGATTGGAAAGTAATTTTAAGACGTGCTATGGAATATCGTAAAAAAACACAAACATATAGAAAAAACTTCTGACACGATTAATTCGCCCTCTAGCAAACGTAACTAAACAAAACAAATTAAAAACACTTCGAGTTTTCATTTCCCCTCGTCTTCCATCAAATTGCATATATTAGCGAAACAAATATTCATGCAGGGTTGGTTTTGGAGTTTTTTGTTCTTCATGAACACAAGAGTATGGTGAAGTCAGTTAGAATTATAAAAAAAAAAGAGATAGTTGATAATAAAATACACTCACTGTAGTGTACGGCAGATTTTATTATACAAGGTGTTTGCCTTTTATGCACTTAGTCGCAGCTGCTAAAGAGTCGGTGTTAAGTCGCCTGATAGGCGTTGATAATGATACTTCGTGGGCCTGCGTGCTACTATAGTATAGGAGAAATTGTGCCCTTGGCCAGAGTTCCAGAGTCGTTTACACTGTAGTGATTTAATCAGGCTCTATTACATTAAGAAAAAGTGCACAAGGTTACTGCACTCTGCTTCATAAGCCCGTCGATAACACGCACCTGGGGCACGCTCTATAATGTTACTTGTGCGAATTGTCATTCATAATAGTGTATACAAGGTATACGTTGATTATACTTAAAATTCTCTTTTCGGCCCTACTCTGGAACCATGACAATGGCATAAAGCCTGTTACGAGCAACTCTTGCGAACTAGTTGTAAATTAAAGACTGTCGCATTAATACGCGAAAAAAAAAATAATGTCGCGACAGGTCGCGTATCTGATTATTATTGTGGGAGGGGACTTCGAACCTATAAGGAGAGAACCTAGATTGAAACGTATACGGTAGTGAGTCAATAGGAAGTAATTTGCGCGATGCGGCTATCGATAGTGCTGAGAGTGTCAACACTAACCTGTTTCGATGAATGTCGAATAGAGTTGCATGATACACGTCAAAGAGAGACAACAAAAACAGAAAAAGGCAAAATATATAAATAACATCTCGAATCGATGCAGCTGGAATTGAGGAAATTTACGAAATCATCTCAACTTACGGCTGCGACACATTACACCTACAAAAACACAAGTATATTGAAAGAAAATAAAAGCCTTTTTATGAAATCTGGCCTTGTTATGAAATCTTTAAAAAAATAATCATTTTTTTTTTCCCAGTTGGAAAGTCTGCCAGTGTCCTTTCATGATGTTGCAGAGATTTTCCAATTGTGCCGATTTGCATGCATTGTCTGACAACATACTATTTCAAACGGCATAATTTACCTTTAACGTCCTTCCTGTCATCACGGAGAATGAAGACATCCTGCCCACGAAACCACTGACTTTTACCGACTTGGCAACTTAACGAGATACGTAATTAATTTGCCTTATACACTTGACCTACAGGGAAGAAAAACACATTGATGTCGCAGTGTACAGGATAACACGGTGGCTGAGTGTCCTTTGCGTGAAAAACATACCACCCAATCAATTTCAACCATTGCTAAACGTCACAATGCCGTAGATTTTTACCTGTCATGTTGGCAATTACCATACAGCACCTGGGCCGAGTTGTTGCCTATAGTGCAGTTCTTATACGGCAGTTCACAGAAATGCAATTGTAGCCATTATAGTCATTGTCACTTTAGCAGGTGCAAGAGCTTAGATGCCCAGCTGTCTTTCCATATCGATTAACTCGGAAGTCATTATATTAGTTATCATAACATGCAGACGTTACATTTCAACTCGAACAATGTCACAGTCCGCAAGGTATTGATTCAGGCAAGACAATACAGAAAGTCCCGAACAGAAAATGCTCTGATGAAAAAAAAAAATAAAACAAACAAACAAAAAAAAAACCCCAGAAGAAGAATATTCACGTATTTGAAAAGTCAAATCGTGAGTGTTAATTGACAACATTGACTCTTGATAGGTTTTAACACAAAGAAGCCTTAAAAAAACGTAGGAAACCTAGTTGCGACAACATAAATGCACACAATGGATGTAAAGTGATTTCGATTGCAAACTCTCTGATGTAGAAATCCTCCAAAATTGAGAAATGATTATAATGATCACATTAAAGACGAATTGACTGCCTATACAGCGCACAAATTTGCAAACATTATCTTTTCCACAATATTAAACATGGTTTTGTTCCCCAAACTACAGGAAGGACACCAGTGACATTACGGTGCGCATTGGGGAGCACGATCGTTCGTTTCCCGAGGGTAGCGAAATGGACTTCGACATCGAATGCCTGCACGTCCACCGCTGCTTCGAGCCCGACACCTACCGCTACGATATCGCGCTCATCAAGCTGGCGACGAGCGACGACCACCGCGTCGTGTTCAGCGACCACGTGCGGACGGCCTGTCTGCCGGAAGAAGGGGAATTCGAGGCCAGCGATACCTGTTACGTCACGGGATGGGGATACACAGGTATTTACTTGAAGAGCCTTGCCTCTAGTTCAGCATCAATGTGAAAGCATTTTTTTCTATATTTTGCGCACTCCTGCGTAGAACAAAATAAAAGTCATGACACATTATATACAGTATATCGTGCTTCAATCTGGGACCTGCTGTGCTCCATACAGATTTAGAATTTCAACTGCCATGGGTATTTTCGTGTAGGAGCCTATCGTGTAATTAGCGTCATTCGTACAGGATATGAATAACTCTTTAACTGCGTGTAGTTAGAAAAAAAGTAGAAAAAAGGTCAAGGATTGATGGATAACTAACTGTGAAAACGACGATTTGTATCATAGATAAATTGCAGAAATTGAATACTTGAAATTGAAAAGAAAAACTAAATGATGCTTATCATTTTATGAAAAATTCCTTGAAGTATGACTTATGTGGCTTGTCAAAAGTAAATATTGTCGTGGAATCTTATATGTTGTTTAGTACAGTCCGTCATCTTGTCAATAACCTACAAAATGACTTGGTCAGTACGTATCGATGACAACAGATCAGCTCCGCTAACTTCCTACACAATGCACTGTAACCTAAGCCCGTACGGATGAAGAAGCAGGCGGAAACCATCAGTCAGTATCAGACAAAATAATGCATTCTGTTTGTGTGTGTATATAGGTGGTTTACAAACTATTGAGATATTCGGAATTCATACTTTCATCTGTATTGTTCTTTAAACTCTGCAGGTTTCGTAGATTTCTTCTTGGGACGCCGTCCAAACGTTCTGCAGGAGGCGACGGTCCCACTCCTTAGCAACCGCGACTGCAGGGGTGCATACGGCACGCGCGTCAAGCACAAGATGGTGTGCGCTGGTACGACCGAACCTGGAGAACGAGCGGACACCTGCAAAGGAGACAGCGGGGGCCCGATGGTCTGCCAGTCGCGGAATGAGGGCCCGTTCAAGCTCTGGGGTATTACGTCGTGGGGGGACAACTTCTTCTGCAACCCAGACCCCTCCACCCAGGTGCCCGGCGTGTACACGCGGGTGGACAAGTACCTGAAGTGGATCCAGAGAAAGCTGAGGACAAAGAAATGCCCATCGTAGAAGGAACAGGCTGTTGTTGGCGGGAGCGCTGTATGTTGCCGTCTGAACGAGTTGGCCGTTTCATTATTTGCTGTACCAGGCATCGTGGATGCTGTTGCTACGGGTTACTGATTTATGAGGTCACGTGCTTCGTTATCAGCTATGATGATAGATCAGCGCGAGACTTGCGAGAGAGGAGTGAAGTAATTTATTTGTTAATATTGTTGGTTTCGTGAGGCACTGTTAACGGTTGTCACGTAGTCGTGTGAGTACCTATACCCCTATATCCCACAGTGGCAGAGGCTGGGCCTCTCATGAGCCTGTTAGGCTACGTTGGCTTGCTTTCAGGCTTGCCCGGGAACAGACTAGGTACAGTCCGGTTTGTGGACATTCAGTGACCTACTAGTGACGATGACAAGATCAGGTCGTATTTAGACCGTGCTTATTTATTGTTCTGAGCTTGATGTATGGGTATGTCCCCCATGATCAATGTTCCAATGCATCCGGAAGTTATTTCCTGTGTGTGTTTTTATACACGGCAATCACTTTCCATGATTAAGTAGGCCATAGTGGCCAATCTTTTTAAAACCTGCAGGACCACAGAACACTCCGATATGTCCAGGGGCAGATCTAGTATAATAGTGTCATCATCTGGCTAACCCTACATGGTCCCATCTCTGAATGAACCCTATTCCAGTCCAGTTTCTTTCATAAGTCTGTGGACCGTGATGCATCCATTGTTATGATGCAGGTCATTGGTACTTCAATGACAGACCGAATATAGTCCTCATATTATGATAGTGTTATCATCTGGCCAGCTCTGGCCCCATACCTTGATGGAGCTTTATTGATACATGCATTGTTAAAGTCTGCAGACTTCCTCGAAAATCGGACGGAAATTCTAATGGTGTTACTGCATGACAGATGGTAAACGACCTGGTACACCCGTCAAATGCTGATTCAAAAGGAACAATTTATGTACTGTACTGGTTTCTGGATGATGTCAAGTAGGTAACAATACCATGACAGTAATGCTAGCCGACGAAGCGAAAATATATACAATTGATTGAACTCTGTGATTGTATAGACTTTAACATCACGATGGTCCATGTTCGTAGGTTGGTATTATCGACCTGTACAGTATAGTGTCAACCAAAAGATGACAGTTTGATTGATTGCTCTTTATTGATGATTACTAAATTATGCCATTATATAAAATTGTCATGTAAATACGTGTAGGCCTATTAATTATCATCGTGTATTCCTTGATGTACAGTGTGTGAAATGTTATTTTATATTCAACAAGGTGTATTATTTAAGATATATAACTTATTTAACTTATTGCTATTTATTCATGTAATGCGAATGTAAAATAAAACCCTGGTTCATTTTCCAGGTGCGAAGTTGGAGCACTTTATTGATCAATATGTGACTACAGAAATCACGTGATCAATGATTATTCATGATTGTATCTTTGCCTGTGGAGTAACGTGATTTTTTTGGCGCGTGTGATGAAGTATAAATTGTGATTTGTGGAAAATTTGACATGATCGATGGTTAGCATGCTTACGGTACGTATATAGCTCATCTATGATCGGCGTCCCACACAGTCGGAATATATTGATGGATCACGAAATTTTAAAAAACAACAAAAAACACGTTCTTTTCTCCTTTTACCCATGATCTCTCTTAAGTAGTGCAGCCGCATATAGTATTGTTATTGTGATGTATTTCATGTCATAGAATTTATTTATTGAACAAACAGTTGTATTTATATTTATCATATACATACGCGTTGATAATCGTGATTATTGTCATGTTTTTGTCGAGTTTAATGATTGAAAAAGATTGACGTCATCATTAACCTCACTGTCAGGTACGATCATCGGATTCATCTTCCGTTGATCAACACGTTCAAAGCGCTTCATGTCTTCAGTGTCCATTAGCCCCATGTCATCTTACACGTTTTAGCTTTATGGTGGTGTTATAAAGAGTCAGTGATTTTTCGTCTATGTGATGCTCGTTATGACGTATTCATACAATTATCGTAAGTGAAAGCCGAGATCTGTTGAATTTCGGCTCAAAATGAAGACGGACGGAGTAGAGGAGGGCAAGAATTGCTTGTTATCAAATTTTACTCTCAAGTATTTTGAGGTCTGTATGGGCAACCTTATAACCCACGTGTTACTTGAAAGAGATAGAAAAGAATGAAAATAACATGAATATTCAAGTTAGGACGAATCATTAAATCACTATGCTTAAAATTTGAAGTTTATTTTGTTGCTGATGGTTGTGATACTTAAGTGCATTGTGTGTTTCTTGACATCAAGGTAATATTATGTACTGTGATTGGTCATGCCATGGAAAATATTGACTTTGTCGAATACGCAAATGCCGAAAGGTAATTACAAAGTTGTTTCAAATCATGTTACTTTTAGGAGATGACATAGGCATATAGAAAATCATAATACGAATCATGTTCCAAGAGAAGGCACAAATGTCAGGCGAGAGGATGGGGGAGGGAATGAGAAAGTATGATCGTAGGAAAAATATCAGTAACTATTATTATTATCTAAATATATTTCATTCATGGCGGACACTTTGAAAAACAAAACAAATACTAGTAAACGTTGCTATGATATTCATGATCAGCGGGATTATACAGGCTGATCGAATGTAAACGAATGAACAAACATTCACAAGCCCCGCCCTTGTTCCTCAACCATGTCAATAGTAAACCAAAGTTTGTTTCCACCATGAACTATAATCAATCGTTTCATCGACACACAGCATACGTCAAAATGAACCTCAAAATTGTTTCCGGTCTAGTAATTAGATATGAAAGTGCACAAAATAAAAAAAGAAATCTATATCCATTCGGTGTTTGTCGGATATAGCTTCCAGCTGCGCTAGGCTGAAAGAATATATATGGCTGAACGTTTTAAGGTTGCACTGCTACAATCAATGACTTCATAACCATGTGATACGGAATTCCACATCAAAAGTTGCTGTCTTAAACTATACGGTGACCTAATTATCTACTGTAATATACATGTGTAAATACACAGTAAGGCTGTTGACTTCAGCGGAAGTTCGAAGTTCAGATAAAGGAAGTAAAATGTTTGATGAACAAACATGTTGAATAAAAGTGAAACTTGATAAAACTGTGAACATTTTCTCGAGTGGGCAGATTTCGTGTGAAAAATGATTATTAGAGATATCAACAGACTTCCGGCGTGGGAAACCAGAGGCATTCACATGACTGACAACCTACAAGCTGAAAAGGAACAATTACAAGCATATAGTGACCCAAGAAAGAGAGAGAGAGAGAGAGAGAGAGAGAGAGAGAGAGAGAGAGACAGAGAGAGAGAGAGAGACAGACAGACAGAGAGAGACAGAGAGAGACAGACAGACAGAGAGAGAGACAGACAGACTAAGAAATATTTGGATACATAATAAACTGGCATACAGATTATGAGCAAGCACACTCTTACACATAAGTACACGAACAAAATTCGTATTCATTTGTTTATTTCTAGTTTTCTCGAATAATATAAATACACATAACAAGGAAAGACATACAATCGACACGAATAAGCAATTACAGAGCAATAATTATCTGAACCCGTGCTTTGTAACTCCATCGGTCGAATTCTAAGAAATCCATTCTTTCATGCTATACCGAAGAACTAAAAATGAAATGCAAGAAAATGCCATTAATGCTAAACCTGATTAAACAGATTTATGGTGCAATGTCTCGAAATATGAAAGATTTACGTAAGTACATGTATCATTAAGTCAAAAAGAACGAAGAGAATGTGCAAGTAATAACCCTCTGAGAGTGCGCGTCGCTTGGTACTATGTGTGTGTGTGTGTGTGTGTGTGTGTGCGTGTTCGTGTGCGTGTGCTTGTGCGTGTGAGTTTGTACGTGTTTAAATGATGTAATTATACATAATGAATGCATTACAGTGTGTCAGGATCAAACTTGGGTTTGTGTTTGACTATATGTTTTGGTCACCCAACACTCAAAACGCCTTCACATACCCCCAAGCATCCTGTAATTAAGTGAAGAGAGCTATGACTATGCCAACGTACTCAGAAGTAATGAACTCCACACAGGATACAAGTGGATAATTTCTGCCAGTTGCATAATTTCACAATATCATTCAAGTTAGCAGCAGTCTGAAAATTATGCGTATACGTCTCAATATGGACCATAGGAATTAACTCTTCACAAACAATATCATTCCAATTATACAGAAAGGAAGTGAAAAGAGAGAAGTACATTGTGTCCACTCATAGAAGATGAGTACTAGTATCATATTACATTCTTCGCCAGTGGCCATTTAATTGGTATTAAAAGGAGCTGTTACGCTGAGTCCCTTAAACTTCAAGAGACGCACTTTTTGATTACCGGTTTTCATACAAAATGCGCTTCATGTGGGAAGCAACATTAATGTAAAAGTTTAATATGTATTCAAACGAGCAGAAAAGCGTATACAAATACTTGCACTCGGACTGACTAACACAGTTTGTGGAGTTTTAAAATTGAATACATTGTCCCAGAACAGTGATAAGACTTTATGCTTTTGATGAAATTCATTTACGCGGATGGTGGGAGGAGTTAAATCAGCTCTTTTTACCATAATTATAGTAAATTAGAAAGAGGTTTTTTTTTAAAATATATTTACGTTATCTCAACGACATCATTCCTTTTGGACAAGTCTTCCCATGATCTTCAAGTTAATTATTACTTAGCTTGAAGATGGCACTGCCCAATGCTCTGTATAAGAAATGGTCACATTCCACACATTTTGCATTATCCCAAACAATTCGGATTTAATTGTACATTAACAATGCTTCATTCCTACAAATGTCAAAGTCTATATAGAATGGAATATTGTCAGTCATTTTTTATGTAACTGACTCGTTTCAGAACAAGGCCTATCAGTATGGAGACCACTGCGATTTTTTTTTCATTTCTGTATTTTATTCTTTTTTTAAGGGATCGTATAGTTTTGGTTGAGACCTAATTTCAGGTTTCTAACACTTTTTCTTTTGTGAGATAATGAAAAACCTCTTATGAAATATGAAAGAAAGAGCATGTAATTCCATGGGGAATTCAACGTTTATTTGATGAAAATTGGTTTTGAAATGGCTGAGATATCCAAAACAGAGCGATTCTGATAAAGTGTGGGACCCACCTTTATTACGATCGCTTTGTTTTCTTTGATTTTGGATGTTTCAGTCATTCCAAACCCGATTTTCATCAAATAAACTTTGAATTCTTCTTAAAATGGTATGTTCTGTACTATTTCATAAGTATTTTCTTGGTATCTCGCAAAAAGTCGCGGCCCAATTCTCATCTCCACCAATACTGTACCATCCCTATAACCACGGACGTACCACTCTCATCAAGCCTCACTAAAGAGGACATTGTGACATGAAAGCTTCGTGCAATGATGGCCGACGTGTCTGCGATCTTTTTTTTGAATAAACATCATGCTACATCACATAATATCTAATAAACTACTTCAAGCAAGAATATAACATTCGAAATATTCTGTTTCACTACGCATCGTCGTCTTACATGCGTGTACTGAATGAAACACAGATTACACGGCGATGTTGCATTACACGCGCGATTGTATTTCAGTTTGATTTCATTTGTATGAGATTTTTTTTTTTTTAATTCAATTACTTTAACAAGGTTGGATCGTCGCTGTGGTTAGTGGATGGGGGAAATGCTAACAGTAGGCTCGTTACAAACACCACACTTTATCGGCTTTCTTTTGATTTGCCGACAGTATCTGCACATTCGATTGTTTCAATAAGTATGCCAGTTTACGCATGTATTTTGCAACGTTTGACATAACACTTGTGGAAATGAAATAACGTACATACGGACTTCAGGCCACTGAGGATTTTTTTTTTTTTTGTATTGTCAACTTAAAACTTGTCAATCGGCCTGCCATCGTGCTGAAGATCCTTTATGTGATATTTGTGTATAAAATTATGATTTCAGGTTAATGTTTGCTGGTGTCGGCAAGATACATAAAAAAACCCCGAAACAACAACACTATCATGATCAAGGAATTTTGCACGACTGGAATTTTGATTTTTGCATTTTGATTCTTATGATACGTAAATCTCCTACGCACTAACACTAAAATTGCAGGGGACCTATTTTGGCATCACACTGACCATCAGTTATGAAGAGGTGTGGTCACAATCTCATGCCTGTCATTACTCCTTGTGTGCAATCATTGTCACTTTGTACGAAAAATTGCCATTTTATATCATTTTCGTCACCATCATGAGATCAGACATGCTTGGAGTTTTTGCATTTTGGTGCTCATGAGGAAGCACGTTTCCCGACCCATCAACCTAATGGAACACAGGTACTAAAACAAGTATGTCACGCAAAGTACGCAGAGCGCGGAAACTACGGTAACAATGACTGTGATGGTGGTAGCCATGACTACATCGTAATATGGCAATTTCTGTAGGTGGCGCTCTTTGACATTGCGGCAAGACAGTCTGAATGTGTCGATGTTATTTGCTAGTTTAGAGTAAGTTGTCAGTCCTGCAGTTTGTGGCGGTTGATCCTGTAGTTTAGGTACACTGTTGACGATGTCATTCCCCTCCGCGACGTTGACATCCGGCTTCAGATTATGATCAAGGTCGTTGTCGATGGCCTCGTCAAACCTCCCTGGCAATTCGCATTTCCGTGCCCTCTTCTGAAGGCTACTGCGCATGAATCGTCGCCTCGCCTCCTCAAGTTTCCAGATCTGATCCGAGAGATTTTTTCGGATCTCGCTCTGTCGATGCAAGATGCCCTTCTGAAACGAGGGTAAACAATCCCCGTCTTGATTGAGATCGTTGAGGGCGCCCTGCAACTGTGGTTCCTCTCCGAAGTCGATTGTTTTATCCTCAACTTGGAGACCATCGCCGATTTCATGTAGATATCTTGCCTTCACTGCTTCTATCTCTTTAGCTTCGGATGAAACCTCGTCGGGCTTTTCAGCAACGATAGGCACTGGAATTACGACGGCAGTTGTGGTAGATTTATCGTTGTTTCTGCTTGTGACATCCATTCCGGCGTTGTCAAAATCGTACTGCCAGTTTCTGCAGGAGGGCGCTGTACCGTAATTCGTGTCAGAAGTTACTTGAAAATTGGGGTCTCCACCACAGGTTTGACGCGCTTTGCTGCCCCATGTCGTCTGCAAATGCGCTGAATACTCTCGATCGGGCGGTGTAAAAGGAGTCAGCAAGTGTCCGGGAGTGTCGAGACGTTCTTTGCATTTCGTCGGGGAACGTGTAACACAGGCCGATGGAGAACTGTTCGACGTTATAAAGTGACAAATAGAAAAAGAAAAGCTGGTAATGTGGAGCTACGCATTCCGTTAATGATTATCTGGTCTTTTATCTATAACATCCCGATAACTGTACCAAGTAGCCTTTATTCGATCTGTAAAATGTAAGAAACGCTCAACACATTTACTTGCATAGATACTGCCATTAACTGAGTATTGGGTGTCCATTGTGGAAGTGCGCATAAATGTACAATGCATTCTTTCAGCCTATCTCTTTCTTGGAAACTTCCACATAATTATTTTCATTGGGATGAGCCTGACACAAGGTTGTAACGCGACAAAAACGCAAAAACAAATGAACAAAACACACACACACACACACACACACACACACACACACAATAACACCTTTGATTTTTAACTGACACCTGTTAAAGTACAACTTTTTCAATAGTGCTCGACATCGGAATACAAATGAAACGGAATATATTGCACCTGAATATGAGCGAATTCCGGCAGAATTCACATTCGAAATAGCTGGATATACAAAATTCCTCGCCATGAAAAAAAAAAAAAAAATCGCTTTGATAGCTCCCTCGGCTTATGGCCGGCTCCCCATCCCACCCCTCCCCTATCCCGGTCCCCATCCGGACTTTCTCCAGAGTGGGTTAACACCCTTCGGACTGCAGTGCTGGATCCAGAGGGGAGCGCAACCGGCGCACGCCCCCCCCCCCCCTTTATTTTTCGTTAAAAACAAAAGAAATAAAAACAAAAAAAAATGAAATGAAACCCGGAAGTGGCACCAGAACTATTAGTCACGCCCCCCCCCCCCCCCCCCCCCGTTTACAGAATTCCTGGATCCGTCCTTATGGGACTGTACCTTGATACCCCGATATTCGGCCGATGGCAAACGGGCCGCCGCCTCGTGGGTCTTCTGAGTTCCATCAGGATTACTGCTGCAGTGAACATGTTTTCGCTATGAAAGATCCAATTACAATGGTACTACAAACATCCAACTACTAGTATTTATCATGGGATCACTCTCATTCAACTGTTCTCTGGTACAAGTACTAAATGTATTCAATTCCCCAGGCAGTGCATGTTGTGTTTATCCTCATAGAAAGTGCTAATATGCGCTATGATATTTGTCAACTGCGCGATTTCTATGGCTTCGACTGTGACGTGGACATATACGCACTACGCAAGTTTGGGCGTGCTATGACGTCACAGTAAATACAGACGCCATCGCAGCGTATTTGCATGCATGCCAAGAATCAACTGCAACCATTCGAATATCTTATAAATAATTATTCAAAAGGACGAAATAAACTTACAATCAGGAAACGACAGAAATTAGTACATGTAGAAGCATTAGCGCTGAAAGCCCAAAGAGGGGGGGGGGGGGGCACATTGTGCCCCTACCATATTTTCATTTGCCACTCCTGTGCCCTATGCCCAATTGCAATCAAAATTAGGTGACTTTTCCAAACATTTTGATATATAATTTAGCTATGTCCGATATTGCTAGTTGCCATAGCAACCATAAACTGACAACCATGTTCACTAGATTTTGCATGTTTTTCTGTTCCAATTTCAGGTAACAATATAATAATTGATGAATGGGGGTTTTCTTGGCTGTAATTTGCTGAAGGACCAAAATATAAATTATGGTCGTGAATTACCCTGAAATGGTGTTCTCATTATTTCCTTTTTTTAATGACAAAGGCATCAAACAATATGTGATACCGATTATGTACCTATCTTAAGCTTTATATTTCTTTATACAGTGGACTCCCGTTATAATGAATTCCTCAGGACCGGCAATTTTCTTTCGTTATATTGAAATTTTGTTATAACCATTAACTAAACAAAAGAAATAAACAATAAAAACAAAGAGCCTGTAATTTTGTGGCCTAAATTTTTATTTCGTTGTAGCCGGAGTTTCGTTATAAACGTGTTCGTTACAACGGGAGTGCATTGTATTGTAATAAATAGGCCCCACGTGTTGACCTTGACAAATTTCAACCATAACAGATAGTGAAGGTTGGCTTGATTTTCCTTTGTGGAAAATATACAAATGATTGGTATAAAATAAAAACATATTTACTTGGAATAATGCAATATACTGTAGTAAAGAAAAAACATGATTTTAGCATAGTTCCTATGTATTTCTTTATTATATTTATCAAAATAGCATCCTCAATGGATGACCCTGAGAAATTTCAAATGTTGGGTCGTTTAGAATACGAGTTCCTTTATCCATGTGCCAAATATGACGGTGATACATCATTATTTTAATAAAGAAGTTATGGGGGGCAAAATTGTGCAATCTCCCCCCCCCCCCCCCCCCCGCCAGACTATTACTTCAACATCTTTCATAAAAAAAATAAAAGTAAAAAAAAGTATTAAAAAAAAGATTGATACATGGATAAATGGACTAATGACTGAATGCAATAATGCGTAAGGAAACAAGGGAGTCTATAAATGAACCATATGAAGATGGAGATAGTTGTGTTCTCTTTCAGTAAGCAGCTGCACGATGGTTGTACAGTGCATTCTCAAGAATTTAGTGCAACGACCATTGATATGCTTTCAACAAACTACATGTATATCAAGAGATGTCGCAGCTGTAATACACTGCACTGTGCAAATGAGAGCTACACTTACGTAACATTGGAAATGTTGCCATGCCAGATTAAGTACTTCCTAATGAAGGGATGTGAATATTAAGGTGCGCACAATCAAGTGAATGCTTCAAATACATGTACATCATATTTTGTTAGCGGATGTACCCAGTAGTTGAGGTTACAGCATTGTAGCAAATATCCAGCTTGCACCGACAAATTTGCTATCAGCCAATCAGACGCAAGGATTTCAGTAGCTTTTAACAGTTGTCGGTGTAAATCACCGACGAAAAGTTTCATGAAACGGTCCCTGAACTGCACATGGCTGTTCTCCTCCAAATCTCCTAAAAGTCACTGAAGAGCAAAGTGCCATCCTGGTATGCATGGGGTGCAGTGTGTGAAAATGTTCATGCTTTTAGCCTGGTTCACATCAGCCCTGTCATATCCTACAATATTCACATATTCTCCATTAGTAACATCAATCAAGTTGCCTTTACATAAGCAAACTAGTGTATAGTATTATTCAGTGCTTTCCTTCAGTTGGTAGAGGTTGACATTTTAAGAAAACCTCTAGGTGCTAGAGGGCTGAATACTGGGTGGATTATGAGATGGCATTTTCGTCATTTACACATATGTACATGTACATGTACAATGTATTCAACAATCAATCTCACTCAAGCTGGTACAAGCGTAAGCATGAAGACTACATCGAGGACATGAGATGAGGAGTCGTATCTGTATAAATTATGTTGAAGCTGTACAAGTCCAATTTTGCCTAGATTGAAAAATCAATTTTCAGATTTCAATTATAGGACATTTTAAATACGATGAATAATGTCACATTAAATTGAATTTTGGCGAGTCAAGCTTAATTTGTGCAGAGCTGACTGTATCATTGCCCTCGCAAGTTCATGCTTTTTTTCTGTGCTACAAATTTACCCATTATTTTTACATGATTTGGACAACTGAACATCTCATATACGAGATAAATAATGAATCCTCACCTCTTATTTAATACTGTACACTGTAGTTCTCCCACACCATACCTTTTTACAGGTGACTCCTGTTATATCAAAGTCCTCTGAACCGGCAGTGTTCTTTCATTACATCTACATTTTGTTACAACTGAACAAATAAAATATGCATGTCATAATTTGCGGACCTAAATTTTTAATTTGTTGTGACAAAACTTTGTTATAGGAGCGTTCGTTGTAACAGGAGTCCCCTGTATGTAGACTTCCATTCACTTCTGAATCAGTCATCAAATACTTAAATCAACATTTAAAAAAAAAAATGATAGCACAGGCCATTCCTAAGACTACCATACTCCACCTAAGATTAATCTCAGGCAGCACAATCCACAATAAATTTGCAGGATACCCTCATTCAGAGTACATCTTACGACACAAATAAAACGACTGGACTCTACTCAACGTACTTTTATTTATTTTTTTCCTCTCAGGGTTCTTTATTCTGAGATGCAATCATACACACAACAAATTTTTACAGTAAGTGGCTGGAGGGCGAGTCTACAGACGGCGACCGCGTCGTCCTCCCTTTCTGCGAGTGCTGTCTGATGGGATTGGGGTGACGTCCTCTGTACGTGCAAGACAGAGAAAGGGAGAAACAGTGAGAGACAAAGCAATGCAGAAATTGGTTACAGAGATGCTCATGGTGCTATAAATCGACTGGAAAGTCTGTGTACAGGGAATAAATCACAATAATTCTCGACTTCCAGCAAAAGTGGTATAGAAGGACCCACCGACCATCAACCCAAATTACACATGTGCAATGCTTCTTGCACTTCTTGGAGGCATAAGAATTCAAAATCATTACTTCAAACGTGTACATCATTAAAGATTCTCTTGAAACACCTTATTTGACGATTTACTGACAACTTGTGCAATAATTTAGCAACTTGTACTGCGTAAGCTGTTATTTTCGCGTATATTTTATATATTTTGCGAATGAGGTCACAGATATTTTCACAAGATGTTATTTTTGAGATTTTGACACCGAGGCTACTATAAAAGCACTAATACCTGTCAGTTCGAGATATTTTTGCCCCTGTCAAATTTGCAGTCCAACAGTGATTCACAAAATTTGTGGAAATCAAAAATTAACAGCTTACACAGTATGCCCATGTAACACTGGTCAGTACAATAACAGCCCATTAAAATCAACAGAAAGTTTTTCCACACAGAAGTCTACATGACAACACTGAGTATATTGATAATCTGCCCTTTGATCTTGTCACAATTTTTAAAAAGGTTGTTTCAGCATGTTTAATGATTGCAACTGATTGACAAATTGCCCTACATTGACATAAATAACACTGAATTGATCAGTGTTTTAGTAGCAGCCATGATAAAAGAAATCATGGGTGTACGTACTCGAGCAGGATTCCAACCTACGTTGCAATGGAAACATCTTGACGGAAGAATTTAATGAATTTGAATAAGCACTGAATTGATCAGCGTTTCAGTAGTAGCCATGATAAAAGAAATCATGGGTGTACCCACTCGAGCAGGATTCGAACCTACATTGCAATGGAAACATCTTGACGGAAGAATTTCATGAATTTGAATAATTACGCAGTACCCGCTGCATGCTATAAGGATTAGAACCAACACTTGCAGTCAGGCTGAAGCTTGGTGGTCTAGTGGAGATGACGCCTGTCTGGAGATCAGGAGGTCGTAGGTCCGAATCCTGCTAGAGTATGTATGCCCATGATTTCTTTTATCATGGCTACTACTAAAACACTGATCAATTCAGTGCTTATTTACATCAATGTAGGGCACTTTGTCTATCAGTTAAAATGACAATATCTCGATGGAAGAATTTCATGAACTTGAATGTTGAATGAGTTCATATGTGACCCTGCACCTCAAAACAAACAAAAAGTCGCCAGACATGAATTTTTAGTTAAGACCACATTCTGAAAGAGCAGACTTTAAGCTTTAAAATGATGTATAACTCAAATCAAATGGACTCTCCTAACCTATCTAAATATTGGAAAGAAAGCACAAACTCAGGAAAAGTGTGAACTGAGAAAAGAGGCTCTAAGGTACAGTGTCTATTCAAGCGCTTAATCTTTACCAAACCGTGCTGGCTGTGCGATGAATGGGACAAAAAACAGGAAGTAAACCACCAGAGTAACAACAATGCAGGAATTATCAAATTAAACTGAAATTAAGCATGCCTCATTAACACATTCTGTCCATAATTGATGCCAACTTGCAAAGCAGTAGCGCTATCCTTTCAAAAGTTATTAGAGTTGAAAGTGAAGAGTGTGGACAAGGTTTTTCAGAAATGAAAAAGGGATTCTAAAGACACACCTAATCACACTATTCTACAAATAATGTTCGAGATAAACTGCCAAAAAAACAAACTTTCCTGCCCGTTTTATGATACCAAATTTTAGCATAATGTAAAAGAAGACCCGCTCTTTCAGAAAATATGAAAAAGTCAAGTTCGGCTAGGTTGACCCATTTCACCTATTTTCAGTCCTCACGCAAAATCAGCGTGTGCGACTTTATGTTCGTTTTGAGGTGCACGGTCACATATGTGGAAGAGGGCTTCAGAACTCACCGATGCGGCCGATCTTCATGCCGGAGCGGGCAAGAGCACGCAGAGCAGATTGGGCACCAGGTCCAGGGGTCTTAGTCCTGTGGAGAGTGAGTTGCAGACAAAGCACATTACAAGCTTGTGGCCACTTTCCATACATCTAGTTGCCTTTATACCCTCCTTCTCACCTCCCCCACAACATTATCCCCATGCATACTATACATTGTACTTACACATGAACTGTGTTTACCTGGTAACAAGCTAGTTCATTCATTTACTGTCACTGCAAGTTTATCTTAACACCAAGTTACCATGCTTACAGTAGTAAAAACACTCTAGAAGTTATCATGTATGTGTGTGTGTGTGTGTTGTGTGTGTGTGTGTGGGGGGGGGGGGGGGGGGGGGGGTGACATTGCCTAAAAAGATGGGGCTCATTTAATCTTGAACTGACAAGAGAGAATACAACAAAATGGTATAATATTCATGATGACTGTACAATGTTTTAAACAGTTAAAGACCTTAAAAAGGCAGTTTCAATTTTATACAGCTATGCATCAGCATGGTTACAGCGAGTTAAACTGTTGGATATTGCTGTGCCTAGCGACAGAGTGCAATTGCCTTCAATGTTGAAATAACATGTCATGGCCAATCTCATTGCAAACATTTTAATCCAATTGTAATAGTACAGATATTACATAACTTTGGTTTGGAAATATTAGGCAGATATGAACCATTATATTACCCCGATATGGTAACTGCAGACATAACAGCCTGAAACCTACAAAATATGAGGATTTGGTCACTTTAATTAAGTTGAGGGTTTGACTGCACAAGTAAATCTTGTCAAACTGTCAAAGTCTCTGTTTATATTGAGAGTAACAAATTGTAGTTTTTCATGAAAACGTCACTATGGCATATCTAATTTGTGTTGTGAACTGTACATAGGATTACTGGCTACATATCCCAACTCCCCCCCCCCCCCCCCCAAAAAAAAAAAACAACAACAAACAAACAAACAAAAAACAAAAACAAAACACAACAAACAAAACCCAGAAACAAACTTTGCAAGTAATATTACTATAAAAGGCTACAAGTGAACCTGTGGAGATATATGGGTCAATCCACGTCAAATCAACCAATTTTCAGACAATTTGTAACCCGACCCCTTTCAATTTTCTTTAAACTCGCACCAAATGTGCCCCCAAGTGTCTGACGGAAGATTCTAAAATATTTTGCCCCAAGGTCAAACGGTTGCTAAGATATGGCCTCCCATAGCAACCAATGCGTGGCCAAATAACCAAGTTTAAATAAAATTTGCTTTTTTTGATTGACTGCTGCAGCCAAGTTAGATGAGATACATTGCTCATTTTCTGTAAACTTGAAGGAACATTATGATGCTAACTTGCACAATATGTTACGGCACGGATCTGACATTCGGTTATTGCGCAAGAGGTCACCGAAAATGGTGTTAAGCATCAACGTTAATGTTTTTGGGTGCATGTTTGGAAGCTGATAACTTCAAAATTCAATTAGCTTAGAACCCAATATTATGCATATATAGAGACTCTCACTTGCTCTACACACCTACCAAAAATCGGCCAAAAAGTATGCTCCGTTTTCTTGAAGGGCGCCCTCAAAGTTGGCTTTTTTCAAAAAGTTGCCAAGTTCAAGGTCACAAATCACCACTCGTCCCATCGAGGAGTGACACCAATTTTTGTGTATTGATAGACATTTACCTATATTTTCATGGGTTACCAAAAAACTTTTGTAACCGGAATGTTTAACAGCTTTTTTATGCATTTGAAAATGGTCGTAAACACCCAAAAATCGACGTAAATTGACATATAGGGTTTTCAGCATATTTCAAATGGTGATAAATCAGAGATGAAGTGCCAAGACACAATGGTATCTTCTGTGATGACAGTCTGTAACTACATGTAGTACCAAAAGGACATACATCACAAATTGTTTTGTTATACTGGCAATGACCTTGAAAATGCAGCTGAAAATCACAAAAAACAGTAAATTGCTCAATTTTCCGTAACCATAATGGTGCTAAAGTGTGTTTACATCAATTTTTAGTTGTGTGCCATTTCAGTACTCATGGTGACTTTAAGCTAAAAACTGCTAAACATGTTCCATTTCTATTCTATTTCAAGCTACAAATAACATTTGAAGTCATCTCCAGATATTTTGACCTTGACATTGTTCTGAACACAGATGTAAATTCCTTAATATTAGCATTATTCCCAACACACAAGTGATTTACAACTTTGTACACCATTTCAAACTTGAATTTCTCTCAGACAGAATGTCTGATCATATTTATATTTACAGTACTGGTAGTCTGTAATGAGAATTTAGAGGATGTAGTATCAACTTATTTGTCTCAAAGACATTGACCTTGAAAATACAGCTTAAAATCATAAAATCAATCTTCGTTCAAATTTGCAATACACACTTAATTAAAAATGGTGTTTACAGCTACCGGTACTTTGAATTGTGTGTAATTGTTATATATCAATGATGTGTTACAGCCTATAATTGCTAATTATTTTCCCTTTTGTTCCACTTGAGCTGCAAATAATATCAAAAGTCATATGTACATAAACTGTATCATTTGACCTTGAACTTATTTTAGAATAGCCATAATGCCTCAAAATGAGCATATTCACCACACATTGAGCACTACAGCACATTTCAAAATTGATTTTCTCATAGACAGAATGCCTAGTCATGTTGATATTTGCACTAAAGGTAGTCTGTAATGGGTACTTTGAGGATCTATGATGCTCAGTGCACACACTTACAGTAGTGTCCAATTTATCCAAGTTGTATGCCTATAGAAAATGGATGCAAAATCACCATTAACATTTTAGCCATAAAAATAGAAAGATCAAAAGAACAAATTTCAAGACTACTTCCATCCTAATAATGTCATTGACTTCGAATTTCTGGTTCTGAATTTCATACACTAGGCATTCTGTCAATGAGAAAATCAATTTCGAAATAATGTTGTAGAGCAGTATCTTATGTGTGTTGTGAATATATTCTTATGCTCAAAGGCATTTATGACTGTTTTTAGAATAATGTCAAGGTCATATCGTGATTTTTTATATTATTTTTGGCTCAAAATGGAACAAAAGGAAGAAATAATTTGCAATTATCAGCTGTAACTCATCATCAATATAAAAATCATGCACAATTCAGAGTCACTGTAAACACCAGGCTCTGATAATGTGTATTGCAAAATATTTTGAACGATTATTGATTTTTATGATTTTCAGCTGTATTTTCAAGGTCAATGTCTTTGAGACAAATAAGTTGATACTACATTCTCTAAATGCTCATTACAGACTACCAGTACTGTAAATATGAATATGATCAGGCATTCTGTCTGAGAGAAATTCAAGTTTGAAATGGTGTACAAAGTTGTAAATCACTTGTGTGTTTGGAATAATGCTAACATTAAGGAATTTACATCTGTGTTCAGAACAATGTCAAGGTCAAAATATCTGGAGATGACTTCAAATATTATTTGTAGCTTGAAATAGAATAGAAATGGAACATGATTAGCAGTTTTCAGCTTAAAGTCACCATGAGTACTGAAATGGCACACAACTAAAAATTGATGTAAACACACTTTAGCACCATTATGGTCACGGAAAATTGAGCAGTTTACTGTTTTTTGTGATTTTCAGCTGCATTTTCAAGGTCATTGCCAATATAACAAAACAATTTGTGATGTATGTCCTTTTGGTACTAGTTACAGACTGTCATCACAGAAGATACCATTGTGTCTTGGCACTTCATCTCTGATTTATCACCATTTGAAATATGCTGAAAACGCTATATATGTCAATTTACGTCGATTTTTGGGTGTTTACGACCATTTTCGAATGCATAAAAAAACTATTAAACATTCCGGTTACAAAAGTTTTTTGGTAACCCATGAAAATATAGGTAACTGTCTATCAATACACAAAAATTGGTGTCACTCCTCGATGGGACGAGTGGTGATTTGTGACCTTGAACTTGGCAACTTTTTGAAAAAAGCCAACTTTGAGGGCGCCCTTCAAGAAAACGGAGCATACTTTTTGGCCGATTTTTGGTAGGTGTGTAGAGCAAGTGAGAGTCTCTATATATGCATAATATTGGGTTCTAAGCTAATTGGATTTTGAAGTTATCAGCTTCCAAACATGCACCCAAAAACATTAACGTTGACGCTTAACACCATTTTCGGTGACCTCTTGCGCAATAACCGAATGTCAGATCCATGCCGTAACATATTGTGCATGTTAGCATTATAAAGTTCTTCAAGTTTACAGAAAATGAGCAATGTATCTCATCTAACTTGGCTGCAGCAGTCAATCAAAAAAAGCAAATTTTATTTAAACTCGGTTATTTGGCCACGCATTGGTTGCTATGGGAGGCCATATCTTAGCAACCATTTGACCTTGGGGCAAAATATTTTAGAATCTTCCGTCAGACACTTGGGGGCACATTTGGTGCGAGTTTAAAGAAAATTGAAGGGGGTCGGGTTAACACCATTGGTTGATTTGACGTGGATTGACCCATATATGTATACATACATACAAAACGCTCAAGACACTGGTCAGTTAACCATCATCAATACAACACCAAGATGACAAAATTTATCAGATGTGATACTCAAATAAAACTAAAAGCTCAGATTTCACTAGGCCTTTAATTCATAACGCCACCTTTCATTTGTGGGTACCTGTGCATGCGACAGCAGAAGAGGGATCTATATATCCTATCTGAAAAGGGCAAAGAATATGTTTGTGAGAAGAGGGCACTGCAATTTTGTACGCACTTGTTTCCTCCTGTGGCCCTGAGCTTGATGTGCAGGGCAGTGATGCCGAGCTCCTTGCAGCGCACCGCAACATCCTGGGCAGCCAACATGGCAGCGTACGGGGAGGCCTCGTCACGGTCAGCCTTCACCTTCATGCCTCCGGTCACCCTGGCGATAGTTTCCCTGGACGGGTGAATGCAACAGACACATATACTGTGAGCTCTCACCTCACTCGCACGGTAGAAAGCATGGCCTTTAAGCCAAGTAATTACAAAAATGTGTTTACAATGGTAGAGATAATTATTCTTCCCATTTCTTGACCCCAAGGTTAATCATCTTTCCCTCAGATAGCACACCCCTCCAAGTTTGACTGAATGAATATTTACAGTATCACCTTGCTGGCATGAGCAGCTGAAGCAGTCTTCCCCCAGTGATCCCCCAAAACATGTGTTTGTGGTAATAATGGCAATTTTCTTTCCATCTTCTTCCCTCAAAGTTATTTCATCTTTTTTTTTTTTTTTTTTTTTTTTTAAGACAACACAAACGGGTGGGGTGGGGGTGACCTATAAAAGTTAGTCAAATCAGAAAGGAATAAAATGAAGATATATTCCATAACATTGCATTTAAGCCACTCTCACTGTAGGTCAAATCAGCTTGCAATCTTAAAGGTGCATGGTCCCGGTGTTTTAGTCAAATGCGTACGCGGGCGCACGGCGCAAGATTCCTATAGAGACCTATGCTATCGACTCCTCTTTAGCGCTTACGCTGTGGCCCACTTCCCCCGAGTCCGAAGAAGTCCGATTCACTGTAGTCAGTGGTCCGATCACAGTTCAGCTCATATTCGGCCGAGAGGGATGACAGCTTCAGCAAACTTCTTTTGTGATGTCATAATTAGATCTGGAGGCACATATGCACACACCCTGGCATTACTACAGACTGTGCGATGCGCAGAGAAGACAACGAAGGCAACGTTACTTAGCAACACCTACGCACTTTACTCTTGATGACAGCCCAACTTCCGTAATCTTCGTATGAATGCTAACGGTGATCGGCAGTATCATCAACAGCCCCCTCTACACTACTGGGACTATGCACCTTTAAGATAAAGCATTACATTACATGGTACTCGATAAAGTATGCAGAGTTAATTGTTTTACACCTCTACAAGTTTTCTTTATTGCTTTATCAATTTTTAGGGGGATTTTTATTTCACACTAAATAGAGTAACATAAAATTCCTTATATCAAAACCACATGAATTCTGTTGCAGAAACATTTACACACATAAAACCTTACAGGTGTAGGTGCATCTATTTTTTGATTTGTTTTTGTATATTAGCAAATCTCTATAGCCTAAAGTAAATTTCTCTTCCTTTTCAGCTGTTTCTCCATTTCATTCTTTTTAAATCTTTTTAATGTATGTTTTGTAACTGCTCAATATCACACTTTATACATTGGCTTTGGTAGCATTAGAAGCACTGTGGGCTGCTAGCTTGCAATGAGCAGAGATCACCCCAGTGTTTGCCCTTTGTTTACCTGCCAGACAAATCAGTGACATGGACAAAAGTGTCATTGAAAGAGGCGAAGATGTGAGCCACACCAAAGACGTTTTCACCCTCTGGGACCTGCGGGCCAAGGTTGACCTGCACCTCTTGCTTCTGTACCTTGCCTCTGCGGGGAGCCATGATCTGTGTATATGAAAACATGCGCACAAAATCATATTACTGAGAATGTCACACGATGTCAAAATTGCACAACGGCTACTTCTACAGCAATATCCTAATCATTCCACTAAAACCCAATGATTTACCAGTCAAGCACTCCCAGCCTAGCCTTTTAGCTTATTATTCCCCAATTCATCACAGCACGAGAATTTCAAGGACAAACTCTAGCCCAGCCTGTCACACAAAGAACCTCTGCCTCATGGTTGAGATTTCAGAATCAGGAGCACGAGGATTATGGTAGTGAAAGTTGAGATGTATTATAACAACAATGATTTGGAATCTGTGCGAATATCTGCGCACAGGTTCCAAATCTGTCAAGTGCATCAGTTATCTTACTATGGACTGGTTTATGATGGATCAAATGAAGAAAAATCATTTTTGACAGAAAGGGACTATTGGTGGAACCAAATTTTGCACAGCACAAGTTGTCAACAATTGAACTAAAAAACCCCAACACCAACACCTACAGTGCCAAAATTTGATCGTGCGCAAATGCATGGCCATAGGTTTCCTATGTAGTCGGTGATCAAATTTTTGGGTGGCGTTATGGTCGAATTAAGGGCAGCTTGCTTTAATGCAAGCATCAATAATTTGACCGCTAGCCGCCCATAATTTGACCACAACGCCGTCCAAACTTTGACCGCCTGCCTGCTACATGTAGAAATCTTTTTGCACATGGTCAAAAAATGGCACAGGAGGTCGAACCTTGGTGTGGGTGCCAATAGTAGTAGATATTCTACAGCTGCAGAACCTATGTAGAGTCTACTCAAATTTAAAATAAATTAAATTTTGATGTTGAATTTCATGGGCAAAACCAGTAAATTACGTAAGAGACATCAAATCCTTACATCTGCAGCCGAACACGCTTCGTGTCGGGGCTTTTCTTTAGCCATTTTACTTGGGCAGTGTATACAACCATGTGCGCAGCACAGCGTCAGACAGACCGGGCCTCGCCATCAAAGTGGGGAACCACAACACAACTACAAAACTTAAAACAATTTATACATTACTAATATACATTTGTACGTTACTCACGTAAAGTGCATGCTTATATTACAGAAGTTACGTAAGTCCATAGAGAGCCCTCGCGATAAGTCCACTGAACAAAAAAAATGGCACTTTCTAGCGCAATCCCCGACTGTCGGGGTTCATCATTGCAGAATTCAAAATGGCGCGCTGACCACTCAGCAAATGCAAATTATGCGTGCGCATGCGTGGCTGGAAGAAGTGCCGTAGTTATACGACACTGGCTGGAAGTGCAGCGATCTATATCTACTGCGTGAGTGCCCTCTTTGGTAGCAGCACGCACGGTCCGATCACGTAAACTCTCCGATTATCAGATGTACCGTTAGCAAATTCTGTATATAAGTTTTCTAGATCTAATCTTCATTTTCGGTAAGTTGTGAAATGTGTATGTCAATATCGATAACATAGCTATGTAGTGTCATTAATGAAGATTACATTTATTATGAGTTTGAGGTGACAAAAAAATAAAGTCAAGTATCAAAACTCAAAGCGATCGTAAAGCGATCGCTGAGCTCTCTTTCTGTTGTGGGTCGTGCCCGTACAGCCCTGTCGCTATTTCAGTCCGGGAAACCCGCTCACGAGGCCTGCTCCCCAGTACGAGCACTGCCGATCTCGATCTAGACTAGATCTAAATTAAATTTAAATTGCACTTCTTCATCGACTTCAATGTTCTTATCTAGCCCTATCATTTTTTTTTTTTTTTTGGCAGTGTATACAACCACACGCGTGTGTCTTTACCATCCAGCCACACGAGTGTGGTTGTAGCCATGGCCCGAGTAGCTGGATACAGCCACACTCGTGTGAAATGTACATGTAACAACTTACATATCCACACACACGGAAAAGCTTTATTGCATAGCGGGGAACACGCTGTGTGTGGCCACATCAACACGCCATGTACCACTGCAAAGCGATGAACCTACCTCCTAGATTAATTTATCTCACCATTTAGACAAATTTACTTTTTCATTTTAAACTTTATTATCATTTTCTCCATTTGATAAGATGAATTTAAAAATCAAACGCAAAGTTACAATTGATTTTGCACTTTGATTTACGATTGATCATGCATCACGTCGTTATTGAGACTTCGCCTTACACCTTAGTTCGTTCGGGTACAGTAGCTTGCAAATCACGCACCTACGTGACCTAGCATACACAGGCAGCCGGCGCCCCGGGTCCCTGCTGGGGCAGGCGGGCGGCGGCACAACTGCGATGGCTGTGCGCGGCTGCTGCTGCAGCTGTGCTGAGTGACCGCTAGCACCCGAAGTCACGATGTAGGGCCTACAGTCTAGCGATGTCAATCTGAAGTACCGTAGTTATGGGTAAACTCGGCCTAGTGGGTAAAGTCGGCCGCCAGTAGCGCGCACAGTACATAAAATTGTAACGTTACTGTGCACGCTGGCGGCCGACTTTACCCGCTAGGCCGAGTTTACCCATAACTATGGTACCCCAATTTAGCGGCAGTTGTAACTTTGCTATTTATTCCAAACCCACCGTATCAAGCAAACACGATAAGAACCGAGCAAAAGAAAAAAATATTTGTAAGAAAACAATATTAGAAGGTATGAAAATGAGGTTACTTTCATTGCTTTGCGAGCAAGCTCAGTGAGCTGGTTGTGTGGTGCTTGACACGCACAGCGATCAGCTTCTCCGTGCGTGGATACAAGTGTATGTAGGCCTAGTCAATTACACTGTACATTTACAAATGTACACACGAGTGTGGCTGTATCCAGCGACTCTGGCCATGGCTACAACCACACTCGTGTGGCTGGATGGTAAAGACACACGCGTGTGGTTGTAATCTTGTATAAAGTCTACACTGCCTTTTTTTTGTGTGTGTGTGTGTGTGTGTGTGGGTTGTTTTTACTCACAGCCCACTCTTCAACCGGTTTTCGAGATCTCAAACTTTAGTCTGGCAACATGTGGACTGATTAGTGAAGATCAGTAGACGTAAGGGCCTAGGCTAGGCCTACCCCATATTAGAGGTCTATATAAATTATTGGCTATTTGAGTAGCATAAGCACTTAGCGAACGCTTGTAAACACCACCAGCACAGTAAGTTACGTACATGTACGTTATGCAGTACAGCTACACATGCACTGTGTGCACTGTCTGATCGCTTGCAAAAGGTTGAACTACCACATACATGGGTATCGCAAGAGTTGTATCGAACATTCAAACACATTTTACAGCAAAGTTTCGATACGTATATTACACAAATCCACATGTATATTTAGAATATATTGACATATTATGCTAGATTTGGCCACAGTGCGAATATTTGTAGGTAATACGTTGATTTAGAGGGATTTCATGCAATAAAACATATTATTACTCTGATACAGCAGCCCTCACGGATCAAAAAGACCAACTGAGTATGCTAGTACAGATAAATGAATATTGACTAATAAAGATAACTATTTAACAATTAATAAACTTAAATTACTTACTAATCATAATTTGATGCAAGAGAACATTTTTGTATGAAAAAAATTGGTTGTATGTATAATTCAATATTTTATCACGCTGCACAATTTACTCTTTCCGAGAATCGGCGAACAATTCCGAACTACCGATTCATTCCGTACTCGCTCGTCGTGGTTGTGTGTACGTACGGCATATCCAACCAGTACTACGGTACCGAACAGCCAGAGTAGTGTGGAGTTGTGTTTATTTTCACGTTGAACGAACAGCTGTGATCACTGTGTAGTAGTGTAGTAGGCGACTTACCATACACGAAGGTCTTGCTCTTGTGTATCGCGAAGTGGATGAACTGCCGAAAATAGTATTTTGCTCTCGCCGATCTAAAACACTACAGGCATCTTGGGGCTATATGGCCAGGTAGGGGTAGAATGTGATATATTCAGTGCGAAAATATGACTGTTTTTATTCGCAGCTAGTTGCACGAGTGAAATCCGAACACTCCTTTTTGTTCGATGAGAGGCAGGATGCTGGGCTGCGGTGACCTGAGCTGACTGACAAAGGGATCTGATCGGCACTGCTGCTAGCTGCTCTAGCTCTGTCCATGCAAACGGCGAATACGTGATGTAGAGGCTGGTCAACTCATCATCCACCCCATTTGCAGCACAACTTGCATTGCTACCCTGCTTTGCGGGAAACAAATGAAACTGGAATTAATTCTGGTGGATTTATATCTTTGTAGGAGGGTTTAGATAAGCGTTTTGATTGTAAATCTGATGTGATCGAGTGGCCTAGTTTCTTGTGTTTTGATTCTGAAGTTCCCGTTGTGGAGGCACACACTGTAAGAGTAGCACCAGCAGAAAGAGAGAGAGAGACTCCAATCGTGAGGGAATCCATCTTCCTTCGTGGGCCTGGCTAGTAGTAAGCACAATTGAAAACAAAACTTGATGTAGTTTTTGGTAAATGGGTTCCAATCTGTGAATCATGTCATTTATTTGTGTTCACCAAGAGACCAACAAAGCTCTGCACAGATCTGCTGCAAGCCACCACATGTAGGCCTAGTACGTACACGGTGCAATTCATTTTGTTTACAGGATCAAAAACTGAAAGTAGAAGTCTTGTCTGCAGCAAGGATTGCTTCCGTGCCAGTTTCCTGAGCGGAACTACAAGAATAAGTTGAAATAATGGATTTTATATATGATTGGGATGACCAAGGAGACCAGTTTTCATTTGAGGATAGTGATCGCTTTGAAGAGGATTCCCTGTGTTCGTGGGTGAGTGAGGCTGAGAGTGTCTGCAACAACAACTGGCGGGGATGGAAGAAAACCAGCAATGGCTCAGGAGGAGGTGGAAGTGGAGGAGATCGGCTGTCATCAGTGACCCCATCGTCTGGCAGTTCGTCTACCATCACTGAAGAAGGTATGCGTTTACATTTTTTATTTGTGCTATTGGTTATTTTGAGACAATTCACCTTTGCTCATGGTATCTGTAAATTACAATTCATTTTTCTTGACTGACTCACAGTGTAAAACTTGAACAAAAGATTGATTGAGTAAATTTCAGTTTGTATTTTGTTAAATGGCTTCAGATTTAGTCCCAAGTAACTCTGTCCTTGCCATGGGCCATAGCTGCAGTATAGTTTACAATTACATTTGGGAATAGAATGCTGCTCTCATGAAAATTTACCACTACCAGACTTACCTCATGGTATACACATTTTTGAAGATTCTTTGTGTGTGTTTTTTGCTTCCTTTGCATATCGCTAAGTTACCTTTGACATCACATGTTATGATCACACAAGCTTGTGTTTGTACTCTATAGAATGTCATGCACATCACATTAAAAAACAAATTTGTAAACAAACACACACGGTGTATGCTCTCTGTTCAAGAGAAATGGACATCATAATTCCTTTGTTGCTCAGTGTTGTAATCTCATGTACTGACGTTCATGTCATGAGCATGCCACACATGGGTAACACTCCCAGAATAGCTTATTCTTGCTTGTCCCAGTCGTGTATACAACGTAACTTGGGGTGACGTTGTTTCATGAGCGATGGGACCATCTTTCTGTCTCCTTACATATCAGCCAAAATAAAAAAAGGAATACAATCACAAGAAGGAAACTAAGGCAAAATCGTGAAATAGGCACCGCAGTGCGCGTGCACCCGTGCGATGCTATGCTGTGGAAATCGGCCCCACCGCCGTATGTATCTCGCGTAAACCCCGTTTGGTGGGGCCGTATTCACGAGTATTATACTGTGGAAGAAAGCCCCACCGCCGTGCTTATCTACCGATGACGCAGTGGTGGGGCCTATTTCACGAGTATGCCTAAACTAATTACTAGTGACCAGTCTCTGTGTGTATGGCAAATATACAATTTGAATTTAGCAACATAGAGGGAACAATGCTATACAAAAGGTAGCAAAGTGAGCAAAACTGCTGTTGTTGGGCACTAAAAGCCAAATTTCAGATGACATGTTTTGTGATCTGCAAACATTCAAGTAATCAGAACTTTCACATCGACATGACTGGGTGTGCGCAAAGTGTTCTCTCTCTCTTTTGTTTTTGTTTTTGCTTTTAGCATACTTCTTGTCTGGAGTAGATTCTCCCACAAAGTAGATTGTATGACATTCCTTGTCTGTCTGGTAAGAGGCTAACAACTGCATTTCCGAGAGGACATCAAAATTGTCTCTTCAGTCATGTCTAGACAAGGAAGGCTTTCTCTCTAGTGTCAGCCGTCCCATTCGAGTATTGAGTTACCTATAGCTACACGTATAGGCAGTTATCTTTACGAACCAATGATAGCCCGCTTTGTGGAGAAACTGCTCTCGACATACAGTACTGTACATTGTACGTACACGTGTATGAGCTGGGCTGGCCAGAATATAGCAACACAGACAAGCGTGTAGGCGTGAGCTGATAGTCTGTGGTCAGTGTGGAAAGGAGTCACATTGAATTTATATTATACAGTGTACAGTAGTAGTATATTTATACAGTATGCATGAAAACAACAACAAAAACAACACACATCCAACAACAAGTAGCATGATGATCGATAGGGAATGAGTGAAAAATGATGAATTAGAACTTAAAACAGCTAGTCCAAATACTAAAATATGAGTGGAAAATGTCATAACAACATACAATGTACTGTAGACCGATGACGGCAATGAATACACCATTATATTTTCTTGCCACTGCTTGTCAGTATTGTGCTTTACTGGTAGTATGGAGCTTTCTTAATGCCTCATCCCGTACCTTACTACTTGTACTTGTAGCTGCAGTATTGCATTTCCATGGTAATACTTGCTTTGTTGGAAAAACTTTGTTGTTTTTCAAGAGGATTGTCTACCCTCTCATCTACATGTATCATATCTTTATCCTGAGACTTTCTCAAAATGAAGATATATCTTCGGGTATAAAGCATCGTCATGTACAACGTACAACCTTGTACGTACATGTACATGTGCATGTATGTGTGTGTGTGTTTGTGTGTGTTAGTGTAGCAGAGAGGTGGTCTTCCCACCTCCCTGGTGTATGTGTGTCTCTGTCTGTGGGTGGATGAGTGATAAAAAAATAATAATTCTGTTGAAAACAGGCATCTACAACTTGTAAACCACATGTAAAGTACTCCCTACATGTACATTGTATTTAGCAAAGTGTGTCAAGCCACATTCAATTCTGCACAACAACACTTTTACTATTTCAAATCTGCTTAGAATATTTCTAAGACATTTATGAGATATTTTTCCCTCTTGTCTAAATGGTGAGGCAAAAGCCATTGATACTATAAAATGCTTTATAATACACATGCGTACCACTTGTTCAGGGCAAGCATGAAAGATAATGTGTTCATCATGAATGTCTTTGACCCAGATATTTTGAAGGAATAGGACCCATTATGTCATGTTGATATGATTGTCTGCGTATTATGCAGCTTGGCAGTGTCATGTGAACACGATGTAGCACACAATGTGCGTGTGTACTGTAAATGCACAACTGTACTGGACGTGGTGTTGGTATACTTCTTTGCGTGTAATTTTACAAGTACATCGTTATACAAAAGTGTATTATATCAATATAGCATCATCTGCAGGCCAAATGTCAGATACTCTAGAGGCATCCTTCAGAGGTAGTCATTGGCATTACATTGGACATTTTTTGTTCTCAAAATGTTTGATCCTTGATGTCATATAAGAAAGCGATTGTTTAATACATGTATGTGATAAAGTACACATGTACCAAGTCCATTTTTTTAGTGACCTACAACTGTACTATCCCACATCCAAGTTTTTTCCCTCTATTTGCTGTCTCTGTATCATTACACTTACAGTACTGAGATGGTTTCAATATCTATCAGTCATGTACTATATTTTTAGCTAAAGTCTCCACAGGGGCTTACCCAGTGTTTTGTGTTGAGTGCAAATCTGACCAGTGCAATAACAAACAAAATGCATTGTACTATGAGGGGGGGAAAATAGAGTGTTCATCGATTACCAATGGAATTTAGTCTACTTTTTGATAATTGAGAATAAACCAGCATACACATTTCATTTCAGACACTACGCTTGTGTTTGGCAGACGACTACCACAACATACAATTACACCTTTGCATACTTGCCAACATTTTGAAATCCTGAAGAGGTAGATTTTGCAAGGGAGCGAAGCGACCAAGCCCGAGCACGCTTGCGTGCGAGGGGTGGGGGGGGGGGGGGGAGGGTGTGGGAGGGTGGTATCCCCCCTCCCATGGTGTGGACTCTTTTTGTTTTTCGATATCAAAATATGAGATTTGGTGCATGCTTTTTAACCTTTTAACCTGGCTGAATACGGCGTTTTTGAGAAACGAGTTCCTTGAAATGTATTCTAATTATTAGCTTATTTTAGGGAATCAACGCACAATGAAGGGAAAATATGACTTCCATTTCATTTTATGGTAGGTTTGCTACAAAATCGGTAGATCGGAATAGAAATTCGGTAGCCGGTCAAAACCTCTAAAAAGCGGTGGTCTACCGCCCAAAGCGGTAGAGTTGGCAAGTACAGCTGTATGCCTTTGTACTGTACAGTAGACAGGTACAAGGTTGGACATGTACAAGACTGTGGGCTGTATTGGAGTAAGCAACACATTGTATATTGCTGCCATGTACTTATGTTTTGTTTAATTTTGACCTGTTTTGTCTTACCCGGTATTTCATTTTATTATTATTATTATTATTTTTTGCACTTGATGGTTATTTGCATAGAACATGTGTACACAGTACCAGTACATGTATGTACACTATAAATTGTACATTGTGTATCGGGGAAGTACAAGTATGCCATGTGTATCCCAGGACTCCATGAGATGTACAGTGTACTCTCTTTCCACATTTCAGACCTCTGAACTTTTGGCATTGGGCCAGTGAGTTGTGCAGCAATTTAAAAAACAACAACGTTATATTGTCAAGTTCTTCAAGTTTCTTGAGACAGCACACACGTATACACCTGTAGAATTCATGTCAGACTTTCATACTGTAGCAGAATATTTCTACTGAAATCAGAATAAAACTTTGCTGTATTCTTTCAGCATGAAGAGATGCTATCCGCACAAATCTACCAGTTTTGGCAGACCATGTTTTCAGTTTTACTGTACATGTACAGTGTACATAATAGAATAGGACCCTGTGCAACCCTGCAAATCAGTGATTACTGTAGATTTCTATTCATGGAATACAGATCAAGAAAAGGCATATTTCAGGAAAACCTCATTAGCATAATTGATAGTAGGCTAGTACAGAAATGCTGTAGCTGTACATGTATACTGTATACTGAACACATGTTCGTACTGTACCTCAGTCAGATTACCTCAGCAGCTACACGTGTACAGTTGTAGTTTGCAAATTGACAAACCCATGGCAGCATTTTATCACATGATTTGGATATTCAAGGGATGTTATTAACGTATTATCTGGGGGGTGTTTCACAAAGCTGTTCTTAAAGTTACGAAGGACTTAAGAATGACTGGTGATCAGTTCTTGTGCTGAATTATTGAGATTCTGATAAGTATAACACATAAGAACTGATCACCAGTCGTTCTTAAGTCCTTCGTAACTTTAAGAACAGCTTTGTGAAACACCCCCTGTACTGTACAGGACTGTATGCACACATTGTTCTTTTGTCCTGTTTGTCATTCTTATGAGCTGATTTCATTTTTACTAAATTGTCATGGAATTAGTGGAAAATTGAGCAAAGAAAATGGATTCCATCTGTCATGGAATTATAACATTTATAAGTTATTCTACCTGCTCGTTCCAGTAAATCTATTGCCTTTGATTGCAACTCTTATCAAACATCATTGGGGGATCTCAAGCAGTCAGGGGTGTAGTCTAGCTACAGTAGCACTGGCTATTGTACACAGTTGTAATTACCGGTAATGAGCAGTGAACATGTAATTGTAAACGATCCATGACGAATTAGATACTTTTGTCCTACATTTGTAAGTTCATAGTATGAACTCTGAAATATGTGGTGATATTATACATTTGTACATGTATATGCACTCGTAAGACTGAAGATGAAAAAATAAAAAAATGATTGATTACCAGTACATTGTATTTCCCAGTCTGTAGCTATATCTGATTTTACTGTACAATATTTCATGTTTCCAATATGAAGTAAGATTATCATGATTTTTAATAGAAAGCGTGCCAAAATACACTGGGTGATTTCAAGTTCGGTGCTAGTGCTAGTGCTAGTGCTAGCCCCCGAATCAGAGCGTTAAATCGAGCTCCAACACCGACGGTCAGATTAACGAGGCGATACCAATCAAAATTATCGATCACCAGCACTAGGTGTTGGAATCACAGCACCGCGAGCTCCGCGGGAATTGCGCGACGAAAAAAGTGATTGCGCGTGATTACAGTCAAATATTAAAAGATGTAGCCAAAATTGCTTAGTTTTAGGGACATAGTGGGGAAGAAATATTAAAATGCCACAAATTTCATCCACTCCCCAAAATACAACTATCTTAATTTTGCTCCCAGGCTCAGATTTATGAAGCCATGTCGAGAGTGTTCGTGTACGTTACGTGGGCGACCACTGCATTAGCATAGACTTTGCACGTAAAACGTGCATCTATTATGGACGTGAATATGAGTCTCGCACGGCAACGCTAACACCAGCACCGAACTTGAAATGACGAAAATGTTAATCCCTAGGGGCTAGTGTTAGTCAATGGCGAAAAAGCACGTAAATCGCTAACACAATCGGCGGAGCTCGGTTCAGCAGACGACATTCAACACCGAGCCCAGCACCAGCAGCCGGAAATACGTCATAATTTTGAGGTCAACTCCCAACACCGACGTGATTTCAAGTTCAGTTTTATCGGCGGTGCTAGTGCTGAGATAGCACTAGCACTAGCACTAGCACCGAACTTGAAATCACCCACTGTATGCTACTCTTTTATAATGTATTGTATTTATAATTGTATGTAGACATTAAGAATGTACCTTTTTCTGGTTTCGTTCTGGAAAGTGTTATTTATTAAACATGAGAGGAATAAAACCTCTTGTGCTATTCCTCAGTTAACACCAAATTTTACCAGTTTTTGTCCACAATACTCTACTGTGTACATTCATGTACAGTAAGTGAGATTTACACTGTAGTGTACACTTGTACTTAGTACTTCTTTGGTCTTTGGCTGTGCTTTTGCAAGAAATCAAATCATCTTCACTAAAACTGATGAAAATGTAGGCATACACGTATAATTGAACAAAAGTAGTCTTACAGCGCTGTACATGTACATTGTATTTGTTCCCCTGTGGATTTCCAGTAAATGGTGTAGGTCAGTCCTCTCAGTTCAACCGGAAGTGTAGTAGCAGAGTCCACTTCCTGAAATAATTTTGGCAGGCATGCATGATATAAGTCGACACACTGTTTAATCCAAAATTCAGAGGAAACGAGAACATACAATATTTAAGACGTATGATGTTACAAAGATATGTACAGGTCTAGAATTTCAAATTATGATGCTTGAATATATAGTATAATTGTTTATGATCAGCTACTTGTAAGGACTGTGCATGTTTATGTATATTATCTGTAACAATGGAGTACAACACACACATGTACAATTTCGCGTACAGTTTGTCCCTCAGAAAATATGATGAATCTGCTTTACTGTACAGTACAGTACCGGTAGCTCTTTTGAGGTGTGTGTGTGTGTGTGTGTGTGTGTGTGTGGATGTGTGTGTACAGTGCATGATTCTGTTCCAACCCATTTTAAGCACACACACTTGTCCAGGGCATTTTTATGCCTCCGCAACGAAGTGGCCGGAGGCATTATGTTTTCGGGTTGTCCGTCCGTCCGTCCGTCCGTACGTCCGTACGTCCGTCCGTCCCGTTTTGTTTTTGTCGATATCTCAAGAACCATGTGGTGGTTTTACATCAAATTTGGTATGAGGGTATATCCTTGGGGGATGATACTTTGTGTGGATTTTAGGGTCACAGGGTCAAAGGTCACAGGTTATTTTGTGAAAAAAAATTGAAATTTCATGTTTTTCTCCATACAAAACGTATCTCGCAAATGGTTCAAGGTATCTTCATGGAACTTATGCTTGTACCGATATGCAGTGATTATCTAGGGAAGTTGGGGGTCATGGGTCAAAGGTCAGGGGGTCAAAGGTCAAGGTCAACTCCTCAAAATATCACTACTTTCCTTAAAATGCAATATGCCTGAAGGTTTTTTTTTTTTTTTAAACTTGATGTATGGCATGTATTACCCAATATATATTTTTGGGGAAGTTTCTGGCCAAAAGGTCAAAGGTCAAAAGGTAAAAGGTCAAGTGAAAGTGCTTAATTGCACTTTTTCCTCCATATCTCGAAAGTAACTTAAGGTATCATCATGAAACTTACATATTTATGCATACATGTTCAACCTAACAGTGATTCTCTTTGGAACTGTGAGGTCAAAGGTCAAAGGCCAGGTTTAGATAATGCTATTTTCCCATTTGATACTGAAATTATACTTTTTCTCAATACCTTGAAAATTACTCAATGCATAAACTTATAAAAGGGTCAAAAGTCAAGTAAAAATCATCAGTTCCCCAAATACCTGCACTCTGACACTTTAATCATTCATCCAATTGAACCTACATTGTAGTTCTAGGAAAGTGAACATTCAGCACATTTGTATCAAACCTGTCATTTTAATATTTTGCCAATTGTGTGAAACTGTCATCACACATTGTCAAGACATTGTACTATAGACCGATTAGGAGAACCATGCATTATGGCGGAGGCATATCAGTAGCCGTAGCGATATATCTAGTTATCTTTATTTATTTTTTTATTTTTTTCAGGGCAAGTAGAATATGATCCAAAGGAATATTTACATTGGATATTGTACATTGTACATTGTAGCCAATAGATCACAATGTACCACAGTTTTCTTTCCCTTTTACACGTACAAGTTGTGCCATGCCTGGCCCTCCTGAAAAACAATTTTGGGTGTTGGACATGAAAGCCAACATTGAAGTGTAAATGTAGAGGTTTATGTTTGTCATATTTGTGCCTGCACTATTTAGTAACTGAATTGCATGTGTCTGGCAGTTCTGTTGTTTGTAGTAATTGGACAAAAGAGATGGTAACTCGGGACAACTGTTGTTTTCTGTCACTTTCACCAGATAATGGCATGTGGAGAATGGGTTTCAGACTGTGATAATACCACAGTGGACTGTGAATGATTCCTTTTCAGTGATGAATCCCTGGGAGTCTTTGTAGTCCTACATACAAATGTAAAGTACTTACAATCATTGCTTTGTTGGCATAATTTGTTATTATGGAATAAGTATTTAAAAGAATAAAATCATTTGGATGCATTAAAGGACTATCTCGCTGGAGGAGACGTTGCCGTGACTCGTGCGACTCGACAGACCAAAAAATAGCTAGCACTCTCATTATAAAGGTGACTCCAGGGCATTGTCCAAAACGTCTCCAAACAAGGTGAATTCAAAAGAATTCAAAATATTGGATTGTCTTACAATTTACCGGAGACCCGGCTAGTCTTTAAGAGATGTCTTGGAGATGTCTCTGTGACCAGCGAGACTGGCGTCGCCACCCATTTCTTATGCCAGTGAGATATGTACAATATGTACCCACTTCGGAGGAAAGCTTTGCTCTGCAAACAGATGGAGATACTAGATGTACACACTATAGTCAGATTTAAACCTGAACATGTTCAGCTGACAACCATTTACAGGTGTACAACGTGTACACTTGTACCAGTATTACACACACACACACACACACAGAGCAAAGAAGAGCAACAACATGAACAAAAACAGAACACAGACAGTGGAGTTTCGTCTTCTCATAGTCCAATCGTCGTTAACTATCAGGCGGAACGCTGGGAGTAATTACCAGTTGCTGCTAAGTTTCAAAATATTTTGTATAAATACATAAATTCGTAATTCACAGACAGGTGAAAAAAACGGGTGCTGTTCATTATTCCATGATTCGCTATTCCGAAGGTTTGTTATTCCGAAGGGTCGTTAATCCGAAACACACAAATTCCCTATACCTAGAGGTCGTTAATCTGAAAATGAAAAAGGGTTCGTTAATCTGAACATTTGTGGCGTTATTCCGAAGGTTCGTTATTCTGAAGATTTGTTAATCCGAAAATGAAATTCGGAAAGATGAACCTTTGGAATAACGAATCCTTGGATTAAAGAGCCTTCGGAATAACGAACCTTCGGAATAACGAGCTGTAACCAAAAAAAACAAAGGCTTAATTTGACTGTAATGAATGGAAACTGTCACATACCGTATGTACAACCTGTGCACTTGTACAATATTGTAGATACATACAATGTAAGGAAAAGTGGCTGAAAGTGCATTCCATCAAAAAGTATCACATAGAGAACATTCTGTAACAAATGTGAATTTGTAGCATGAGCTACCAGCACAACAGATGTTTTTTTTTCTCATAAATAAGGGTCTTTTAACAAATGATTGTCTAGATGTGTACAGCTGTACATTATCAAATGTACAATTGTTCAGCTGTACATTATCGGATGTACAGTTGTTGTAAACGTGCGAGTTATTGTTTTGTGCATCATTCTACATTGTACACAAATCTTAAAGGGCCTGTAAACAATCAGTATATACCAAATTCTGATCAAGTTATTTATTTTCACAAAATTTCTATTTCATAAATGTTTTGAATTATTTCTTACAAATTTGCTCCCATTTGTATTTGTACTTAGAGCTGTAATTATTTCTTTATTTATAGATTTACTTACTTAATCATCTACATGTACAGGTACATACACCCAAATAGTTTGTATCGATGTGTGTACATGTACACTATATTTACAGATGTACATGTATATCAACACGAGTGTACAAGGACTGTATTTCTAAATAGTCGTTTGAAGGAACTACAGCAATTCCTAAAAATTCCTGATTTTGATCTAGTGTGAACTTGAAAGAGTGCTAATACCTCCTTATCACATTGACAATTAATTCAAATTCATGAACGAGAACTGATGAGATACATTATGTACAGCTGTATTTTGCATGGTCAATACGCATATAAAATGCTCATTATCGCATTGATGTGCACAGCATGTGTTTGATGTGTTTTATCAAATTTCAAGTATACAATGTAGGTACAGATAGGTATTTTCAATATGATCTCCCTTTTCTGCAATCTGGAAAGAGACAATTGAGGCATGAGAGAAAGCTACATTGTACATTGTAGAATAATAGAGAAAGGTATTAGTATGGAGATAGAGACAATGTATTTCATATTATAATCAGAAGAGAAAGAAAGGTGTGAGGGGGAGAGGGCCAGAGACGGGGAGGAAAGAAGAAGAGAGAGAAGGAGAGAGGAAGACAGAGATGGAGAGAGAGCGAGAGAGATAGAGAGAGAGAGAAAGATAGTAAAGGGGGGGGGGGAGAGAGAGAGAGAGAGGAAGAGAGTATTGGGAGAGTCTTTCTCTTTGATTTGAGATCATAGTGAGGCCGATTTTGTTCACCACTCCTGCCAGCTCAGCTCAGCCCATTGTCCTCTTTCTGTGAATCTGGGATTGAATGGGTTGATGTGGTCGGGGGAGGAGTAGTCGGTAGTGGCCAATCCTACTGCTTGTAGATTGTGAGACAAAGGAAGCGGAGGTATGTACAAAGGCATCTTGGGAGTCATAGAGGAGCAAGCAATCTGGAGCCTGGGCTTGTGGTGCCATAGAGGTTTAGAGGTGGATGCCTTTGTTTTCTTTGTTTCTTTGTTTCCTTCCTGTAATAGCGTGATGATTGTTTTCTTAGTCATCACCCTCACTTTGGTAAATCCGCACAGAATTCACTGAAATGAAATACATGATTGCCCCCCCTTGCTTTGTATCAAATTGGGAATGTCAGATTGTGAATGCAGATTCTTTGTCCTTTGTGAGGGAGTTAAAAATGTGTTTCTCTTTTTCTACAAGTGGTATGCTACAGTATGCGCGTCCTCGCGGGATATGATGGAAGTGCTTTTTGTACTAGCTAATCTTTCAGTCATCAATCCGTGTTTTGATTTTTATGAGTGATATGCCAGTTTACATAGGATACAATTTCCCAGCAAAAACAAGTTTGATAACTGCTTCTTGTAAGGTGATATGGTTTCAATTCAAATCAATTCAATTTCTTTATTTTCATTGAACAAAAGGTGATACATAATTCAATGTACATGTACAATTGTACACAAGCAAAAAGTATACACACTGCACAGAATAGTACTAAATGAATGTGCAAATTAATGTATAATAGTATAAGATAAACATTGCATACTTTGCTGAAATGACAGAAGTACAATGTGAGTATTAGAAAGCGATGGAAAAAGAGTGATCCACTAGCAAAAAACACAGCTTGTAGATGTGGATCCCTTGGTAAACAATATGTGTATGACATATCTATCCAAAATTATGTTCAATGAAAGCATTTTTTAGCTATTGTGATAATTTAAGCTTATTGTCAATAGTACTTTGAAATAGTACCCCCAAAAATATGAATTAACAGACTGTAGTCTTAAATAAGGTACACATATAATGTAGGAGAGCTGTATTATAAAAACTTTATCTGCAATATACAGGGCACTTCAGTAATGAAAGAGGAGATGTAAAGAACAATGCAATCGACTATACAACAATCAACAAGGTAGAATATCATTGAAATACCACTTATTGTTTCTACAAGTAGTAAGTACTGTAGGACTGGTGAGGCATTGTGAAAGGAACTGTTGATCAGAAAGAATTTGACATTCTCTGATCTTTGCAGCATCATTTACTAAGTGTAATATTCCAACGGGGACATTCAGAATTTTTTGTACTCTAATGTGTAGATTTATATCGGGTTTTTTTTTTTCCCATTGTCTCATAAAATGTGTTCCCAGACAGAAATTTTGCTGTCAGTACCTTTTCTCAATTTCAACAAATGATTATTTGTATTTGCTCTCCCAACGTGATGAAAAGAAATCCTGTATTCACAGTAAAGGTTTGCCCTTCTCGAATTGGTATCACAGTAATACTTTATATCACTAGGTCTGTGGTGTCACTGAAATCAAATTGTTAAATCGAATCAATTAAATCGTTAAGTCATGCATTGTATAGACACATATGGGAAAGACATAATAATGTACACTTTTATTTTTCAGTCAGGAACAACGAAGACATTGTACAACCCTGTATGTAACCAATCTTGTGGCTCAGAGAAGGCATTTGACACCTCGAGTACTCTTGTGGGGTATTCAATTTCAAACATTTTTAATTGATGTTGTGGTGACCCCACGACATACAGTATACAAATACTTTGTACATTGTACATTTTGTATATACATGCACATACACCAGATACAGTATGTACATTGTAACTTCATATTCTATTGAAATAGTGCCATTGTGCCGAGGATACCTGCATCACAATTACACATACATGTACACCTACATGTACACTATTTCTGATGACGGCATGTGTACAGCAAGCTTTCATTGTCTGGATCGTTGCTTTTTGAGTCTCTTGAATCAATGACCCCCGACAAAGATACTGTTGATCAACAGCAGCGAAACAAATGCCACGCAGATGTTTGAAAATTTTAACAAATGGGCACATGCATGAAATGGTCGTTTCAACCACATGAACAGCCCCAGGGCATCTGCAGTGGCAACCTATCCATGTTTCTTGATGGTCATGTGACTAGATAATGTACAATTACATGTCTCCTGCAGATACTGTACTTACTACTTGTACTCCCTGCTCTATTAAAACCTACGTGTATGCCAAAGGAGCCCTGAATTTTCTAATGTTCAAGGAGGATTCTACATGGTACTTTCTTCTTGTTTTCTTGTCTATGTGTCTGTGTCTACTGTAGGTATTTGAGTACATGTACAATATGTACAACCGTGTACTTGTACAAAATGTAATATGCAATTACTGTAAGCATGTGGTCATAGCACATACAGAGCATATTTGTAAAGGAAATTAGACTTTACAGTAGATCCACATTGTGTAGCTATCATGTTAGGAGTAATACAGTATTTAAAAACAATATGCAAGTTACAAAAGTATGCCACCATCACAAAACCAAAGGCATTTCTTATCATTTCTCCATGAGAATACCATCTTGGATTACTTGCTTGAAATGTTGAAATGATGATAATTCCAGCACTTGTCAAAGTTTGTGGCGTGTTTGTATATAATGTAAATAGATCTACTGTATATTTGTTTTTTTGCTTAAAAATTTGGGTTATAATTTTTTAAAGTCCTCAAGAATAATATCCTGGCTCACATTTGCCACAGATATTACATTCTGATGGTTATGAACTGACATACAGTGTATAAATTTCATATTTTGTTGACCGGTGAAAGTAGTCATACTGTACGACATATTTAAAACACTGACATCTGTGTAATGTCGTACATTGTAGAGTCTGTGATTTATGATCTTAAGTATTGTAAAAAAACATATAACTATATACCATGCAAGGCAAATGGATGATAAATAAAGGCTTTGCATTTTTGCAAAATTTAAATTTAGCTAGTTTCTCTTCAAATTTTGTGACCGTAGAATCAGCTTAAAGAAACTCCGCAGCCATTCCTCATTTTTGCTATTCAGTCTATTTAGTCTGGAATTATGCTGTATAAAGAATTCTTACTTTTGAGTGAAAGATTAGATGACTCTATAGCAAAGAAGATACTGAAGGAAGAGAGAGAGAGATAATTCTTAATTGCTCAGGTGTTAGAGAACAGCCTGAATCAGATGGGCAAGCTGTCATGGTGTACACAAGTTGCAAGCATGAACACATAATATCGAGTATGTATAGGTTTACACCAAAACTTAATGATGTTGCACTTCACTTTCTCCCTTGAGTCTCATTTGCTTTGTTTCGAGGCTACACAGTGAACATGGTGGTAGTGAACATTCTGAAAGTACAGTGTACAATATATGAACTCTGCAAAATGTAGGGGCCTAATGTTCAGCTTTGAATGCAATGTTCTCATTTTCACTGTATTGGTTGAGGTGAGGATTGGGCTTTAACTTTTTGTGAGATACATGTACCAAGAGACTGTCCTTATCAAATAGTACAGAGCATACCATTCTAAGAGGAATTGAAAGTTTATTTGATGAAAATCGGTTTTGGAATGGCTGAGACTATCGAAAACAAAGTAAAACAAAGCCCTCATAATAAAAGGTGGGTATGAAATATAAAAGACCCTGTAATTCCAAGAGGAATTCAAAGTTTATTTGATGAAAATCGGTTTTGGAATGGCTGAGACATCTAAAAACAAAGTAAAACAAAGCCCTCATAATAAAAGGTGGGTCCCACCTTTTATTTGGATCGCTCTGTTTTGGGTATCTCAGTCATTTCAAAACCAATTTCCATCAAATAAACTTTGAATTCCTCTTGGAATTACAGGGTCTTTTATATTTCAGAAGAGGTTTTTCATTATCTCACCAAAAAATGTTAGAAACCTGAAATTACATTGTAGGTCTCATCCAAAACTATACGATCCCTTTAAAGTTTTACTAGAACATTGATTCTCCAGACCCCAAGTAAAGTGATGATATAATTTGTTCCACTGTCTCTCTAAACACAGTACTACAGTAATGGTAGGAAAGCAGGCTACCAGACAAGCACAGTTTTGAGCAAATCTGCTTTGAAATTTAGGTGCAATTAAGCATGCAGGAGATTAGGTGTTCAAGTGCAATCAGAAGAATTCAAAACACCATTTATGCAACGTTTATCAACATGCTTCAGAAAATACAGAGAATTGTAGCATTCTCAGTCTTTGAATTAATTGTGGATAGGATACTGATTTTTCTATGACTTTTAAACAATTTTCAAATTTTTAGTTTTCACCCATATCAACTTGTTTTCCAATTTCATAGCTCTAGGCCCCATTTTATCAAAAGATAAAATCAATTTTAAATTTCGTTACCACACAGGCTGCCATATACTTACAGTTGAAATCAACTCTCTAATCAATTTTAACTTTTCATAAAACAGGGCCCAGATGTCTGCATTTAGAAACAAAATGTGCTGTCAGGGTGATTTGATATTGGGTCACATACAGTATGAGTGACATCACACATACAATAAGTGAGGTGAAAGGGATGTCACATAATGCGCATATTTGATACATTGTATGACTCCTTCAGCCTGCCATGATACCAGAACAGTTGCATGAGCCAGAAAAGAGGGCAAGTACACATTGAGGTTGAGCCGCTGCTCAGCAGAATGGAAAGACAAAGAGCCAAGGCGGTGGGAGGCAGAGCCTACAGTACCTGGCCGAGAACTCAGACCAATCAATTTGCCAGAACTGACAAAATTAGATTGGCTACTGTGCTGTTTAAAGTAGAGCACAACTCCCAACACTTTCATGCATATTAAAGATGTGGACACAATGGCATTTATGATACGCCCTTTCAGCATTGTGGTTCCGCAACTTGATTCGTCTGTAAGTCGCAGAAGGCCGGGAGATTGAAAGTTTTACCTCCGAGTGGACTCAGTTTCTTGATGGTTTTTCCATGACCGTGAAATACAGTGTAATAATTGATGTCTGCTGCATGCGGTAAAGACTTTTCTTGCAAATTATCCTGTGATTTCGAATATTTCTGAAAGATGCCATCATGACATTATTATTAATTATTTTTTTTTTTTGTCAGTGTTGTTGCTTGAGAAGAGATTCAAAATGTCTCTATTTTCATAGAGAAGGGGTGTACAGAGCTTTAATTTGAGCAGATGGAACAATCAACCCAAACGTATTCCCAGTCACATTAATTACACTGTGGTACATGTACATCACATATCTTTCATCACATTTTGTTTTCAGCTGGGAGAAGTAGAGGTGAAAGGAAGCATTATGAAAATGATCAAACGCTGCCAATGTTGACTGATTGGGTGAATATACATGTGGAAAAGTCAGGAAACCTCCCCCTAGCTCCTAAGGTCCATGTACAGTGTGTACACGTACATCTGTACATGTACATACAGCTGTACTTGTATGGCTGTGTTTTCTAATACGACTCTGAACTGTTTGACATTCATGAGCTGTAGATTTTGCACTCGTCTTGAGTACTATGCAAATGACTTTAAATCTTTTTGGTGCATAATGTAATTTAGTTAGTTTGGTTTGCTGCAAGTGTTACACAAAAGTTCTGTAAATTATGCCCATACATGTGTGTATTCATGAGGTTACTGCTCCATGGTTTTACCAAAAACATCATCTCCTCACTCACTTCAACCATTGTCAAATAAAAAACAAACAAACAAACAAACAACAAACAAACCAAAGCAAAATAACCAGAAAATCTTACTCTTGCTGCTAGAACTCTTTCTATCATTTTGGGGCAGATTTGAGAAGATGGCCTTTTTCAATTGCTCAACAGCCTTACACTGTATTATTATCACCATCAGTGGATCTGTATTGATGATGAGAATCATCACATTGTCCACTCAGAACCAGAAGAGCATTAAAGGCACCTTACAGGGTCTGTGGAGAGTAAAAGTAGAACTCCATTCCAAGTTATTATGAGTAACAGCATGCAAACAGCTGGAGGTTAATTAAGAATGGGCACAAAATGAAAAATAATGCAGATATTTTACATGTTTTTGCAAAGCAAAGCAGTTACAGCGTACATATTGGTCAGTGGTCACAAGTACATGTTATTTTGATACAGATTTCATACACTGTAGATGAGGTTTTTACGTACTGTACCAAGTTACTGAATGACAGGCATTCATGCAAAAATCGTCCCATAATTTTCCTGTAAAACATGAAGTCAAGAAGGAAAAAAAGGTCATTTTTATTAATTGCCAATGATGGTTGTGGAGAGGAAGGGGTTTGTACAATGTACAAATTGTTCATTATCAATCAAAAGCATGATTTTCATGACATTGTACAGTATGTGGCTATAACCAATGTCACTGTTTTGCAAAAATGTGAGAAACTTCTAAATTCCATGATGTTGTCATTCTATCTTCAATCTTCAATGTCGATTAAACTATGATTCAAATGTTAATGTGTAAATTTGTGAAAGTCGATTCAACTCTTGTGTGGAGTGAAGTTTCCCCCTTTAACACCCTCTGTGCTCCTTGCAAGCATCAGCTGCAGTGAGAACCGTCAGCAGCAGAGTGTGGCAAACGAGGTCATCTGCTTGGACGTTTCAAGATTGATTCGGAATTGACATCCGAAAACGCTCTATCGTTTCAGAGAGCTGCCACATTGCTTTCTCTTGGCGCTCTCCATTTGCCGAGGGCCTTATTTGCATTTTTTCCCCCTTTTGTTTTTGCTGGCTCATGATAACAGAGGAGTGGACTTCTTTCTACTCTCGTCTCTGTGTTTTTGTTTGTAAATGTCAGTGAGACAGTGGAAAATATGTGCTCGCATATTACTCCTTGAGGCAGATGTGCCTAAAACTTGCTGCCACATCACGTGAAGGTCTTTAATCAGATATTTGTGGAACATTTTGGGTGTACAAAATGTAGTATCTAAGGGGCTTGCTCACGAAACTGACTAACACTAGGGTATGATGTTTAGTACGAATGTTGCTGGAAAACGTTACTAGTAGCGATGATAGTCGTGATGGTAGGAATCATAATGAGAATGAGGGTGATGATGATAAACAAAAATAATGGTCTTCAAAAGAAGGAGGAGGAGGAGGAGGAGACGAAGAATATTAATTAACAGCATTGATGATGATAATGGACAGTTAGGATACTACTCACAAAAATGGTCATGGTATGTGTCACACATCTGACATTGTAGTTGTGCAACAGAGGTGTAGGTCATCCCATTTGATGACCCTGCCATTGTTGTCTGGTCATAGTGACCACAAGAAAGAATATCTACGTTAGTACAGTTAGAAGGAATGCATGGTTTACCGTCATTTCCTGTGGCTATTTAAGTCGAGTACAGTTGTACATCTAAAAGGAGTAATGAGCTGAAATACATTGTATAAAAGCTGTACATGCATGTTTTTCAGCCAATAACTGTGCACTTCTGATGGTAGAATATGATTGTATTTGGGAGGGCAAATCAAAGAGGGGTACTGCCCCTATGCAGATGTTGTGAGCATCTGTCTATCTGTCTGTGTGTTTCCATGCTAACCATTTGTTCGATGCTGATCATGCACCGTGTACAAACCTTTAGAATCTTATTCTTCAATACACTGTACCAGTACACAAACAGGTAAAGTACAAGTTGCATGTGTGGTCTGGAAAGCCCCATGCTTCAAAGTACATTGGGATGCATTCCTTTTTTCCCCCATCCTCCTACAAGGTTAGCATACATCGTATAAATAGCGAGATGCCAGGGTTTGCTGGCCACACAGCGTGTGCCCTGCAGTGTGCATCGGCCAATATTGTGCACTTGCATAGCTGTGGCTACTTTTGCATACGGTAGGCGGTTTGCACACACGTACTTGTCTACTGCGCGGACCCTGAGCATGCCCACAATGTATATCATGTGTCTGTGTGTGAGCCTAGATTTGTACTGCAACAGCTTGTCTTCTAGGTTAACAAAGGGGGGAGAAGGGAGAGAAGAAAGAAAGAAGGGGTCGGTACATTTACATCAAGCCTGGCATTGACCACGACTTGAGGATGGGATACCCCATACAGTACCCTATAAAGGCAGTTCTTTATTCAAGGAGACTGGAAAGGTCACTCCGCTGACCAAGGAGACATTGGCCAGAAAGTAGGTCATGTTTACTAGGGCTCTGAGCTGGGGTCAGTAAAAGAGTCCTGCTACAAGTGTACAGTACATTGGAGGTTTAATACCCTGCAGATTTAACAAACAAAACAATGTGTGTGTGTGTGTACTGTATGTGTGTGTGCGTGCGCGTATATGTGTGTGTCTGTGTGCATATCAATGTAGAGGAAAAACCTGCAGTGTGCATGCGTGCACACACCCATGCCCTAGTGCATTAGCAGATTGTTTTGGGTTAATTATGCTGGAAGGAAGTGCTCCTATGATGGCTTCAGACAAAATCAGAAAGGTTCTTTGTTTAGGAGTGGGCACAGGTATCAAGGCAGAGCACCAGAGCAGAGGGGTCAGGGATTGATGTTTACATGAACTCCATCACACACCCACACATTTTCACTCCTGTGTGTGTGTGTGTGTGTGTGTGTGTGACATAAAATCTAAGTGGTATCACAATTTTGCAGAAAAATTGACCTACATACAGTGATAAACAATGACTTTTGTCATGTTTTGGCAGTTGTCAGGAAAAATTTCATCCATAGTCAGTTTGTTTCAGCATGCATTAATGCATTAAATGTTGCACATATAAGGCGCGGTCAGACTGGCAAAAGATCGAGAAGTTGAAGATCGCGATCTTTAAGATCTCGAAGTTTTGCCAGTGTGACTGCAAACTTCCCGCGAAACTTCTCGATCTGTTTGCGGGCGGTGCCTCCGAAGCGCGAGGCCATTGTCATGTTCAGATGTGCATTGTTACGTCACAATCCCTAGCCGTCGGACGGCGCACTCTTGCTTGCGCGCGTACCAATGGCCCAAACTTCGCGATCTTAAACTTCTCGATCTTTTGCCAGTCTGACCGCGCCTACTGATTCTGTTCAGGGACTCAGGGTGTGGTAATATTCAAAAAGACAATATTCTACCAAACAAGGTCATTGATTCACTGTTAATGCCAATAAAAACAAACACACATTTTTTATTTAAACTGTGGGAATGCATTTATGTGTAAGCCATAAGATGTACTGTATGTGTATAGAAAATGATGGAGAGTAAATGTCACTATAATGTGTTTCTTTACTATACCGATGTATTGTATGTTTGCTTTTGTGTACCAAATATCTAGTGAAACGTACATACGCTGTACTTAACTGAACTACTGATGAGCAGACGACTGATCACCACATTTTGTAATGTCGTAGGGTTTGTACACTGTGTGGTTTTAGACTGTACTATGCATTCTTGTCACTACAAACACACACACACACACACACACACACACACACACACACACACACAAAAAAAAAAAAAAAACTTTGAATGGCCTGAACTTGGCCATTTAACAAACCACTTCCTCTGATTTTGTTGTTGTGTTGTTGTTTTTCAATCGATAGTTCTTATCTTTCTGCCAGGTTTGAAGGTGCTAAATTGTTTTCTTAAGCCATTTACAGTATACAACTTATGTATACACATGTACACGTACGGTTCTGTATTGTTATCATGGTACATGTACATGTACAATACATTTACAATACATGTATGAGCAATGAAAAAGTACATTGTACATAGGATGTCTCATTCCATGCTGCTATATCTCTTCTATTTTTCACACATACATACCTTAAATATGATATACATGAATACCTGTTATCACAAGTATGATTGTACCCTGGATAGAATATGGTATATTCACAATGTTTCAGAATACAAAATGACATACATTGTTCATTTGTATTATTTTTTCACATCACAACCTACATGTACAATGTATGTTCTCCTAGAGAGGGAATATACAAGAACAAATAATGTATTAGAAAGTAAATCCTGCCAACACAATGGTTGAATCATTTTGGAATGCAAGAGCATTAGATGTGTCTTTGCTGTGTATTACTACTAATTACTGTACAAAACAACGCCTAAATATTAGCTGCATCATGAAATCAACAAATCATGTACAGGACTTGTAAATGCACAACAATATCACACTGTAGCAAGGCAAATTTCAATCAAACTAATTAAGAGAATGGTCCTTTGTAATCTGATGGGAGAGGTAGTTATTCAAATCAATTACACATCTGCATTTGCTAGTTTGCTTTTTTCCCCCAAGAAAATGTCTTTCAGAGTTGAAGATGCCAAACCTTAATTCAATATATGAATATTGATACATCATACTTCTTTGTATTTAAACAATTTGTTGGCTGAGGATCTGATGTTACTGTATTGTGAACTGGTTCTCAGTAGCAACCATCATGATTGGACATTTTACCATGGTCATTACCTTTACTGCTACTATCATGAATATTTGCAGTAATCTGCGCATTCTTTGGATATTCATATTCCATTTGTCATCGCAGAGCTGCTAACTACAATGTAGTATCCATATTTAAGTTGTTGGATGTTTTGTCTTCATTAAAAAATTAGAGCATTTTTTATCTGAAATTTGATTGTGTCTGTTGGTAGCATGTGCAATTTTCTTTTTTTTTTAGATGTACGTATACGATATTGGCCAGCAATATTTTTTCATTTGACTCTACATCAGAGTGCTTTTTGATAAAAGATGGTATTCCTATCACTGTGCTATGGGCTCATATTGCATTTTGATGTGTATTTCAAAAGTCTGTTGAAATGCTTAATGAAAAAAAAAAGAGTAGGTCTGGAAAAGGTGACTGTATGGTGAGCATGTGGGAAAATGAAAAATGGAACACAGAAAGCCGAATATGCGATTAATTGTAGGTGCAGTTCTAAATGCGACGTGAAAGTACTGGAATGGAAGATGCGGAAGGGGTGAAGAGGTACAGAGTGTAGAGTAGGTCATCAAGGTAATGGAATTTTGTGGGACAGAAATGCATCAGCTTAATTTCATGTGATGTCTGTGTGAAATGATTTGAAATGATTGGATCGCATACCAGGGTAATAGCATTTGGCTGGGTGAGGGATCAAATCATTTTAGGGGAGACTGCACATGATAGTGAATTCATCCATTTATCAATTCATTCATTTATTCATTCATTCATTCATTCATTCATTCATTCATTCAAACGTTTGTTCCTTTTTTCATTCACCTCACTCACTCATTCAGTTATCAGTCATTCATTTGGTCAATCAGTCAATAAGTTCACTCTTCTTGGTCGAATCTGCTAAAAAGGCTTGAAGTACATAAGTCGATGATATTGCTACACTTGTATGTCGAACATTCTTTTCATGTACTGGTGACACTAGGAATATCGTTTCAGTGAAATGCATTTGTACATGAGGACAATGTATGAAAGCTGTAATGTGGCCCAATTTCCATGAAGAGGTCAACAAGGTAATGGAATTTGTGGGACAGAAAGACATCAGCTTAAATTTCATACAGTGTCACTGTGAAATGATTTGAAATAATTAGATCGCATACCAGGGTAATAGCATTTGGCTTGGTGAGGGATCAAATCATTTTAGGGAAAACTGCACCTGATATTTATTCATTCACTCATCCATTCATTCATTCATTCATTCATTCATTCATTCATTCATTCATTCATTCATTCATTCATTCATTCATCCATTCATTCTTTCATTCATTCACTCATCCATTCATTCATTCATTCATTTATTCACTCATACAATCATTCATTCCTTTCTCATTCAGTTATTCATTCAGTCATTCATTTGGTCAATCAGTCAGTAAGTCCACTATTCTTGGTTGAATCTGCTGAGGTTTGAAGTACACAAGTCAGTGGTATTGTTATGTCAAACCTTTCTTTTATGTACAGTACAACCTGGTGATGCTATAAATATTGTTTCAATAAAATGCATTTGTACATTGAGATAATGTACAAAAGCTTATAATTTGGCCCAATTTCCATGAAGAGGTCATCAAGGTAATGGAATTTGTGGGACAGAAATACATCAGCTTAATTTCGTATGATGTCTCTGAAACGATTTGTAACAATTGGGTCGCATTCAAGGGTAATTGCAGGTGTGTGACTTGGTGATGGATTAAATCATTTTAGGGGAGACTGCGCCTGATATTCATTCATTCGTTCACTCATTCATTCATTCATTCATCCATTCATTCATTTACTCATTCATTCACTCAATCATTCAGTTGTTTATTCAGCCATTCATTTGGTCAGTCAGTCAGTTCTTTCTTCTTGGTTGAATCTGCTGACGCTTGAAGTACATCAGTGAGTGGTATTGTTTTGTGGAACATTCCTTTCATTTAGAATCTTGAGATGCTGGGAATATTTGGTCAGTAAAGTGCATACTGTACCTGAGGAAAAAAGAAAAAGGAAATACAATATTAGCACACATCAGAAAATTTAAGGAAAATCAGAAGCTATTCAAAAGCTGGGAATTTTTAAAGTTTTGATTAAATCTAAATATTGTAAAACGGTATGCCATCATTTCTGAAAAAGAAGATTACAATGATTTGTGATGTCACAGTAGGGCAAGGCCATAAAGAAGAGAGAATTCAACACTTTTTCAGTTTTCAGAACACTTGACTTGCCTCTTTTAGTTAAGGCAGGGGGAATGATAGTCAGTACCATGGCCGGCAGAACCGGGGGGCCGTGGGGGCTCGGGCCCCTTACACTTTTTGTGCACCATACAAAGGAATACATACGGTGTCATCACTTTGGGCCCCCCCCCCCCCACTTTTTTTAACCCGGAAGTACACAAGTGGCACTAAAAAGAAATAGATAGAGATCTTGAAGTGTGATCGCGGTAAGGTTATGTTTTTCCGCTGAAGACCCTTTTCTATTTTTTTTTTTTTTTTTTTTTGCTTGTCAGCCGAAGAAACCCGGAAGTGAAATGGGAGAGATGAGCTGAGGACCTTTTTTTTTTTTTTCCACATTTTCCATTATTGCCCAAAAATGAAACTTAGGTATATGACTTGTGGTAGTATGTCCATACTGTGTTCCAAATATCTTTTCTGTAATATTTGTTGCACTGTTATGTCGGGGAAAAAAAATGGGAGACCACTGTCATTTGTGACCCACGTAAAATCCATAGCGTAAGCGTTATGCAGTCCGATGTATCGGTTTTCGTGCTTCATGAAACAGTTGAAGCACATTGCAGGTTCGTCTCTCACCCACTCACCACCCTGTGGACCGAAGCTGAACCCTGTCGCCGTGCGCCGAACCTGACACCGCTGATTGGCTACGCATGCGCTGACCAGTAAAGAACGCAAGCGCATGAGGATGATCTAGTTGTGCCTGTCCAGTATTTTCCCTAAAATTTGGTTGTCTGTTTGTTCTGATTTTAACCTAACGACTAATTGCACAAACACGAAACTTTGCAGGTAGTGAGTCTGGGGTATACAGACTAGCAATCTGTTAATCAAATGCATATTCATGTTGTAGCAGAGTTGTGTCGGGAAATAATCGTAATCCTTTCCCATGATTGACTCGAGCAGAATAATACGAATATCTCGAAAGATACATAAGCAATTTTGTCCAAAATTCATATGAAGGATGAGATTTGGTGGTAAAATAAGGGAGATACGAGGAGGTGAACTTGCAAGATTTTTTGTCCTTTGCTCCGCATGGTGCTTCAATGACCGTTATAAATTCAAAAGCTTATGCCCTTTTCGCGGAGGTAATTGCACCGTATCGCCAGGCCTGAGTAACAAGACACAGGAATGTGTACTTGTAAGAAGAAATTATTATTTTTTATTTTTTTTTTACTGCTTGTTCCAAGCAGTATGGACCAATAGATCAGTTAGAAAAAAACAAAACATCTTTTATGGTGTGGTTTCAAACTTTTAGGAGACCTTAAGTCTTCAAGACTTTAAGAGCCTGTTCTTACAATCTCTCCGTGCACATGGGAAAGTGTAAGAGTGGTAGTGCTATGCTTTTTGAAAGCTTACAGACCCCTCTAGAACGTTGCTTGACTCTTTTTTTTTCCCCATTAAGTGAAAGGACATGGTATTTAGTGAAAGTGAAGACATCTGCAAGACTGAGAGTGAAATGGAAGCTAGCAAAATTCACTTTTGCAGCCAATCCATCACAAAGCTTTTCTAGCCTCCAGAAAGTCTGATTCCTGCATCGTGCATCGAATTTGCGAAGCCTCTCTGCAGATGATGGACATCAAATGTACCGAACGGTGTACTTGCATCTCATACATTTCATAGGAATTTGCATCCATATATATACATTGCAGGCCTGGTGGATGTATTCGACCGATTAACACGCAGTTTTTGTGCGTCATATTGTCGAGGTAGGCGTAGGTCTTTGAGCATCTGATGTGGACTTTAATTTCCTTCAAAGCATTGGCAGTGTCTACTATTTTATCCAAACTTCACGAGTAATTGCACACATTGGGAAGTTTGTCCTGACAGTTATAAGATGAGTTTTGAGATTTGGAGAGGAATGCACAAAAATGTACATTTCTCTCCTTTTTTGAGGTTTAAAACAGCAGTCATAAAAGCAGATTGTCTGTATTTTGTTTGTAGTTTTTTTTTTTTTAAATTGAAATTCATTGCTACGCTTATTTCAATCTCATTTTTTGCAGACCTCCCCCCCCCCCCCCCCCCCCCCCCCAATCATCATCGTCAGCATCATGATAATGTGACACAACAGATTTCTTGTCTAATGAAATTTTGAAGGCCGGTGTGATTGGTTTCAGTGCCTACCTGAGGCTTTATACTTTGTGGATATGCATGATCTCATTAATTCGTGTAAGGTCATATGGGCATACTGTATCATTCCACATTGTTTTCCTTTGTATGTGAAGGTGTGTGTGTATGTGTGTGTGTATGTGTGTGTGTGTGTGTGTGTGTGTGTGCACACTGTCAGGGATGCCTCACCATTCCATCTCCAAGTACAAAAGATGTCACTGTATTACAAAGCCCCCCTCATTCATCTCCTCCCAACAGGTATCAGTATTCTGTTTATGATACAAGGTGTCAAACAGATTGAGAGCTCAGTGAGATATTTTGAAGGCCATTTCAGTGTACGAATGCCGTCCCTGTCCCTACCGTCACCAATGTGACACGACTACCACACTAGGTGTATAGCGCAAGTGTCTCTCTCCCAGCGTGAAACCCTCTCCTACTCACAACCCCCCCCCCCCCATGGTTAGGGACAGTGATTTTCCGCGATCGCGGAAAACGGACGGAAAACGCGGAAACGGCCTTTTGAAACGGAAAAAATATTCCACACGGAAAATCACGGAAAATCACTTTTTAACAAAATAAAACACATAAAAGTAAAAATAAATCCAACAGAAGCTGTGAATTAATCATTATTACATGTCCACGATATTCACAGACTGCGGAAACTGAGTTTCTAAGCCAAGTTGTGTTAGTTGCAAGTTCTAGCGATGTCTAACGGCATTAGATCTAGCGATGTCACGATTTCAATAACTGTTGAACACTTACTCAGTTTGATCCAACACCAACAATCATAACCATAGAAGAAAGTCCATTTATATTCCAAAACACAACGTGTGTCTCGCCGAATAATGTGTGATGATAAAGCCAGTATTTTGGCAGTAAAAGTAGCGGCAACAGAAGAAACTGTCTAACTGTCTAACTGTTATCTGCTCGCGGTAAGCTGTCAGCAGGTGAGTGGAGTGGTGACTTGCTATATGCCTGCCTAGCCTAGCCTGCTATTATGTCGTGTGTAGAGCACAGCGCACAATTTCAGGAGAGAAGAGTGATCAAACTCCAAGTTCACGCAGAAAAAAGAAAAATCCCACGATGCCAAGGTGCCATGCCAGACTGGCATGGGTGGGGTGGAGAGAGAGAGAGACCAATCAACAGAAGAAACCGCGCGTACTGGCGCATTCTTGGAGGTCATGAACTGTCTGGGGTGTTGGAGATGAACAGGGAAAGGGGCTGTTCCCAGGCCCTCTCTTCAGTCAAGAAATTGACACGCGCGCGCAAATTCTTCTGCCAACCAGCCAGCTGTCGGAATGTGCTTTGAAGTTTATGGCAGCCTGGCCTGGCTGGCATGAATGGGTGTTGAGTTTCAATCAATATCTACTGCTGTTTTATTTTTGTATTTGAACATGTCGTTTCACCTGACAGAAACACGGAAATCGGGAAGGTGTAGGGGAGAGGTTTTTGTTGTGTTGCAATGTGTGTGTGTTTTCCTCGTTTTTTTTTTTTTTTTTTTTTTTTTTTGGGGGGGGGGGGAGGGGGGGGGGGGACCGAGGCCGGAATGGGGAAAGATCAGAGTGAGATGAGTGCTAGTTTCTTGTCTGGATTATTGACTGAAGAAAGATAAATTGATTGTTCCTTTAGTGCTGAAATTTTTCATCTGTTTAGACCTTCTGAAGGAATATAAAGACTTGACTAGACAGTAGTACACTGTAAGTCACTTGACTAGCAAGTCAAAAAAGAGGACATTCATAATGATAGTTGTTGATACTGCAGGCCAGGCTTTGATAGTGATACACAAATATGTACTGTCCCACGGCATGATTAACTGGATTACAATGTATTGACTGAAGAAAGATTCAGGTAGATTGATCGTTCTTTTAGTGCTGAAGTTTTTATCAACACTGCTTATTAAACTGATTATCATGTATTCTGTTTGCAGCTTCTAATCAAAGGAATAAAAACACTTGACTAGCATAAAGTCACTAGCTGAGACTCAGAGACATAATTTACTTTGTATATTTTTTTTCTAATTTGTAGACAGCAGTGTAAACAGTCGTGTAAACAGCAGTGTAAACAGCCCTCTTTATCATCGCCATAATTAACCTTGCAGATTTACACATTATGCAATACTCTTCGAACATTATCACTGTGGCAACCTATTTGTTAAACCGCCATTTGGCAACCTAAAAAACTCTATAGGTTGCCCGGCTGGCAACCAAGGAAAAAAGTTAAGTGACAGCCCTGTGCATGTTTTGACAGTCGAAATAAATAAATTGTCGTACTGATGTTTCATTTCATTTGTCTTCATGGGTGTGTGGTATGTACAGAGGTTGGAAATCATCAGGTATACACTATGCATAACATGTATGAATGTATACACGATTACACAGGCACACAAACTTCAAATAGCAATCTTTTAATTTTTGTTCATTTTTGCATGCAAATACATGTAAACGGAATTTGCATTTTTTGTATGTACAATTCATATGGGAAAACGGAATTTCCGTTTTTTCACCATTTTGAAACGGAATTCATGATTTTGTGAAACGGAAAAGGCAATTTTTTGAAACGGAAAATCACTGCCCCTACATGGTGCATAATGCATGGTCGGCATTTAAATGTGCGCCTTGGCGACCACTGTAAGAATGGGCCAGTCCTCTCCTTCAGTGACCTCACCAAGCACTGTACCATAGCTTGTACATATTCCCTCCCACAGCCATCCAGTGCAGTATGCGTGACTCTGTGCAGTCATGCCTGGATAAAGATAGTTTCCATGGCAACCTATTTTGTGTATAGCATTAGCTGGATAGGTATTTGTGGAATAATAGTTTGTGTGTGCTAGCTGGTGTAACTATTGTACACATGATACATGTAAACATCTCCACACATGAGGAAACATGCTACTTAACAGTAATATATGAATTTGTGTGTGTGTGTGTGAGCACTGAAGTATATTATGTACAGCTGTACAAAAAAGTGCATTTCTTCATCATCTTTGTATTTTTTTTTTAACATGGGTTATTGAAAGGTGACAAATAAATTGTTAAATTAAATGTGAAAGAAGTAGTAGAACTGATATACAAAGGAAACACACTATTTTAGAGGAAAAAAAAAACAGTGATATTATGTAGAAGCAGATTAATTAAAGTTTGATGGAACTTTGATTAGCATGGATAAATTAATGGCCTTTTAAATCAAATGTCAATATGTCATTTGCATGGGATACCTTGGTGATCACAAAAAGGGCTGTCCTTGTCCATTGTCGATTGTATGATATCAATTATCATAGTGTCCTTCATTTTTTCCCCCTCAGCTCATGAATTGTTTACCAGCTATGTAATTTCCTCGCAAAGGACATTTTTATCATGTTGCTGCTCAAAGCCAAGACATGGATCGCAAACACATTGTTTAACCATGTCTTGTGGGGTGGGTGGAGCAAATTTCTTTGTGACAGTGAAAACTATTGTAGACGAGAGTTGCTAAAACATGCCCCTGAGCAATCAGGATGACTAAATTCTAGACTGTATCACTTAATGGTATTTTATGTTCATTCCATGGATGTAATGAAAAAATACTCTGTAAATACCCCATCTGAGGCATGTAAGCTGCAACCTGGAGGGTAGTTTGACAGGACTTTGGGATTCAAGGGCTGTTTGTTTTGTTTTTTTGTTTGTTTGTTTTTTCCTACATACAGACATTTTTTTTTTTTTTTTTTAGTTAGCCACTTTTGAATTGGCCATTTCTGGTTTGCTGCATCAAAATAACTTCAAGTGCAGGGCCGAACTCTAATGAACAGACAGTAAAAACACTTGATACATGTTATGAAAATGCTGGTGGACCAGCTCTGTGAGCAAGCATGGTAGTACCTATGTGTGTGCCGCATTGCCAATAGTTTTCTCTGAAAGAAAAACCATAATGATAACAATAATGAATGAAAGAAAAATCAAGAACAGCATAAAAATTGTGCAAAATGCTGACGCTTGTAAAGTTGTGAGTAAAAAAGAAAAACGTTCCGATGGCACATTCGCACTGTATGTTCACAATCACTCACCAATCGTGTTTGCAGTATTCATTCATGCGTTTATAAGTGTGAAAGATGATGAAAAGGCAAGGAGTATTTAAGAAACGTCAACAGCCGGGGTTAAATCCAGGGTAATTTGAGGGAATGCTAATTGGCATTGAAAATGACAGGGGAAGTGATGTGCGCAAACAACACACCACGCATGCTGAATCCAGTCTTGGGCATCGGATATGTTCTCACTCTTGAGCTGGAGCATACATTGTATGTACACTTTTTTCATCGAATCAAGAAGAATTAAGAGGTTTGAACGCAGCAAGTGCCACATACTCGTGAACAGTAAAAAAGCCCCTCGGCAAAAGCATTGATTGATCGACTGATTTCATGATATCAGGGTTCAAACTCCCTGATGGCAGTTTGATGATTTGATTTGCTGTGGATTGGCTGCATTTAATTTGTCTGTATGTATTGAACACATCTGCATTGTAATCAAATTGTTGGTAGATTAACATATAATTGTACTGTATGTGGTATACTTTGTGAATGGAAAAAGACAAATTCAAAAAGAGAAGGGAGGCAGAAAAAATGAATGATGAGAATTTTTGTCAGTGTGTCTATAAGAAGAGAAGCTGCAGTGATGCCAAATATTGTAGCAAATACGTAACGTTTGATTGACTTATCACAAATCTTGCATGATAGTGCTGTGTTCCGAGATAGAAGTCATATGAATTATCATTGTAACTGTTGGTGATTATTAATCTTTCTTTGTCCTCTTCCTCCCCCTCCCCCTTTGCAGTATGTTCCTTGGTGGAGCTGACAGCGAAGACAGTGGCCCTCCACATCCCGTTCGAGGTTGTCGAGCGCGTCTACCCGCCTGTCCCCGAGAACCTCCAGCTGCGCATTGCCTTCTGGAGCTTTCCGGAGAACGAGGAAGACATTAGGTGAGATGGAGCCGTCAGTGCTTTGATTCTGGGGTGTCATCTTGCATGAAATCAAAGAAATCCTCAATGGAGAAACATTAGACCACAGTTTCCTGTTCCTTTTGGTCAATGGAGTGTAATCATTTGAACAGACTTGTGTGAAAGTTTCATTATGTATGACTGAAAATTAAGAGAATGATAAAATTTTTCAATTTTTGCCAGTTCTCATAAAACAGTGATAGTAGTGGCACTCTCATATCATGCAAAACACATGGGGTGCTGATGTCAGTGCCTGACATGGGGACTATTTGCCTGCACACAAATGATGACTAAACCTTTCCGTATATTGTAGTGGGTGCAAAGAAAAGAACTTTTAACCTGTGCATAAAATTATTTCAGATTTGCAATGATTTGGTAGGGATTATTTTTTCTTAAGGGGAGGTGTACTTGCTAAATCATAGGACGATATTACCCCCCCCCCCCCCCAAAAAAAAAAAAAAAAATATATATATATATATATAATTTAGAGATTATTTGGCATTTTTCATTCTGGGTGATACCATATATTCCATGTGTGTAAAAACATTCAAACCTTTGAAATTCTATTGGTTTCTTTTCTTTTTTGTTATGCAATGGTAATGAAACTTTTTTGTGTTCTCTTTAATTTCACTCTTTTAGTTCAAGTCAACTCAAAGACACAGAGTGTGATATCTCTTTGATGTGCCTCCTTCTTAACATACAGGGGAGTGCAAAGTACATTAATTGTAATAGCTGCTCTTGTTCCATGTTCAAGTATGAAATGCACAATGGTTCCAGTAACTATTTCATTGCCTCTTACACTGTCCAAAATACACAATAAGCCCAAATAAGCCCCTTAAGAAATCAACAAACAGAAGCTTTCTTATGCTTGTGATTGAAGATTAACATGCAACTGTATTTTTGCTTCTTGATAAAACTGACACTGGAGAAGATATGTTTCAATGCTTTCCTTTGCTGCTTTTGTTGTACATAATGGGGCCTTGGGGATGAATGACAATCCCCATCATGGTATGGTAGGCACTTCCACTTTTGAAGAATTCCTTCTGCACAACAGTGAAGATGGCTGATGGCTATCAGAGTCGTGTTCTCAACATGTCAGATGGAATTTAAAAAATATTTTTACATTGTCTGTACTTTCCATGAATAGATTTGAAATCGTGTGTTTCCAAAGATTAAATGTGATATGGTATCCTGGAGTACAGCATTTTTCCCTCACGAGTAATAATTGTGATCAGTCGCCTTGACCACTTCAAATTGCGACCCCTGCGATCCACAAACTTCCTGTAGCACTCTGGTTGTGGAGACTGCTGTCTTTAGAATGGCTCTCATGGGCGGAATGTTTTCGTGCTGCAAGCTATCGTGCAAGTGCTTCCATAAATCCCGCATCATACCCTCTTCCCACCATCTCATAAGTGTTTTTCTCTTCTCGATATTAAGATGATTGCCGTGACAAGTGAATCCAGATTAGACAGAGGCCAGCCAGTAGTTTTTTGCCTTGATCAAATCAAATGCTATCATTCACAAACATGTTGGATGGTCATCGCTGTGAAGCAGGGGGGGGGGGGGAATCTGCTAGTGTTCATATCAGCACTAGAAAAAAAAAAACCACAACAACTCATGTTTGCAAACAGACCTCAAGAATCACTATCAGTATTCAACTTTGTGAATTATTCATGTCACACGGTGAGTGCTGAAATATAAGGCATGATGAGTATCTTTCAAGACATATCAAATGTGTTGTTTGAGTCATCATGCCTTTATAAATGCACAATATCTGCATGGAGTATGATTGGCTTGCATTTTCATGAAATCATTGCCACATTGGACTGTGTCTATTGCCGTATGGCTTGCGGAATAATGTTGGGTCAGATTTTGACCCCAACATTCGTTCTGTTTCACATGGTTGCCTTTCTTATTGTCCATTGAAAGAGGGTCATGATGGGGATTAGAGTCATCCTTGTTTGATTGTACATGGGATAAAATTGAAGCTAACCTTTGTCTGATTTCAGGTGTTGGAGCTTGGCTTGGGGTGAAGAAAACTTTTGTTGTTGTTGCAAGCGATTCCAGAAAGAACACCCACCAAATATCAAAAGCAGGATGTGAAGGACTGGCATATAGATTTTTCAGAGCCCTGAATGCATTGTGTGAATATCATTAGGACATCTGATTTTCGTATCTCATGACTGGAATGCAAGTTGCAGCTATTTTCTTTTAATGAGTACGATATTGATTGCACTCCCTAAAGTATGTGCAGTTCATGATTGACCATAAACTCCAGTGTGCCAGTTTAGTGTATTGAAAAAAAAAATTAAGACAAACTTTTCATTGATGTAACTATGAATATGAACTTCTACAATGTAAGCCTAATGAAGAAAAAAATGTTCAAAAAAATACAGTATTCAAAGGAAACTACAATGTAAATGTTGAAAGCATAATTTGCTGGACACATGATCGGAAAGACAAAAGAATTTTGCCATTCTTCACATGCTCAGAACAAAATGTACCCAGTTTCAGATGAAGTTAAATATTGAGTCACCCCAAACTAGACAAGGACTCTGAACAACTGTAAAATGATAGGAATGAATTACAAATCATGAATGAAGTGCTGGTCAATTTTTTTTTTTCCAAATGAAATTTTTAGTCTGTCTTGAAGAGAAATAAAAAAATACATTCTCTGAGCCAGTTGATATCACAATTTTGCCAGTTAGTTGAAACCTAGAATGATATTTCTACCCAATGAGTACCTGTAGAAAGTCAACAGGATATTGGTTCTCATCTATAGGAGATCCCAGTAAATGCACTCAAGTGCAGGATACTACTTCACACCTATTTGTTTCATGAAAATGGATTTGAATTCTCATATTTCGACAAACCGACGAGGGTTAATGCATCGATCCCGCAAATCCAGGCAAGTTCACTGCTACATCTTTCTGTGGCCTCTCCTGGTGTGTGTACACACAATGTATCCCTGTCTAGAAACACCTCTGTAGACAAAACATGACCCCATGAGGTGACATGCACATTCATGAGGTCAACGCCGCAGCTACGTTTCCTGCTGTTCCTTCGGTTTCAGCCCTTACACACCGTGCTCCTGGTAATTGATCTGGGTCTGTAGGATTTCTCGCGCGCGTTGTCGGTAAAGCAGCAGTGGCGGCATACATTTGCAAGTCCCCCTCTCCATTTTCCAACAAGTTTCATTCCCCCTGGAGAAGGCTTTACTTACATCAAAAAACACCATCTACCTGGGGCCACATTCCTCTTTAACTCCAGCTGTGGACGCTCCAGGGTTTGGAAGCGTCCGCACTGTTTTTCATACGTGTCATGCCCATTTGTAGGCAGCCATCTTACTATCAATTATGCATGCCTTGAAACAGAATGCTCACTTTGTATGTGATATGAGACGTATGTACATATTTGAGTTGGATTTTTATAAATGTATGCAAAAGAGACACAGAAAATAAATGGAAAGTTAAGTCTAGCCATGGTGCGCCCATTCTCCGCATTCTCTCCATGATATTGCTTCTCTTGATGGAGAGGCCAGTAATACCATGAATATGTGCATTGTAAGAGAAAGATACATAGATCGGACATATATTTTCAATCATATTCATGACATGGTACAAAAGTGATCATCCGCCGAGGATGATAAAAAAAAATAGATGAATAAGAAATGAAGTGCCCAGCAGTGGAAATTAAAAGGTTGTGGCATATTGATAATGTGATTGCATGCCCTATTGCAAGGAGCCACGCTGGATTGGAAGTGTATAATATTTGCACCAGCAAGGTGCGACAATAGCCTGTGCTGAATTGATGAATTATGTAAATTGATAAAAGATCTTTCTCGATAGGCCTACCCCATCCCCCTCAGCCATCCTCGGCCTCAACCAGAGGCTCACATACAGGTATGAGTGCACAAGCACAGATGTCTACATGTACACATACACCTGTATGTATCAATGGACACAGACAATTCAAGGCATCCAATAATACACCCACACAGACAAAGGTATATACATAACACCACATAGGCAAAGGCATATTATACAATTGTACATGTACATTCACAAAGATGACACATACACCCACACAAATGAAGGTATATCCATACATTCATGGAGACAAAAACAAACCAACATAGATAAAGGCATACACATACATTGAAACAGACAAAGGTATACACATACACCCACACAAACTAGACAAAGATTTACACAACACCAACTTATAGTATACCAAGGCATGCATACACAGACACAGAAACATTATACACTCACACAGACAAAGGCATACGCATAACACCCACACTACAGACCAAGGCATTTATAGCCTACACCCACACAGACACCTGGGTATAGACGAGGGCATAATACACATACACAGGTACATTTGTACTAGACAAAAGCATACTATGTTTTAATCCATACAGACACAGTCGACATACCTAAACCTTACACCAACATAGACTAAGGCATGCATACATGTACATCCACGCAGACAAAGACATGTTACACACGCACATACACCAACATAGATAAAGGCCTACACATACTGTACATGCACATAGACAAAGGCGTACACATACATTTGTATACTGACACAGACAGAAACATACACGTATACACCACACAGATGAAGGCATAACACATAGGCCTACTGTACAAGTGGAAATTTTCGTGCATTTTGTGCAACCAGAACCTAGCGCGAAAATAAAAGCACGCGAATATTTTTGCTTGCCATATGTTTCAGTAGTGGATGTCTTGATTCTGCGAAATTAAAAGCATGCGAAACTCTTCTTACCTGGCCGAGTGCGAAAAATTAGTTGCGCGAAAATATCCACTTTTACAGTGCACTAACACAGACAAAGGCATACACACACACACCAACATTTGCGAAAATATTTATTTTCGTGAATGAGGTCACAGACATTTTCGTGATATGTTGTTTACGCGATATTGACACTAAGGCTATAATGCGAAGTGCATTATTATCCTTGCGTACTACTATACGTATGGCAAAAAATTTCACGAGATATTATTTTGTGATTTGACGCTGCAGCTATCGTAAATGCACTAATGCCTGTCAGTTTGATACATGTATATTTTTTTGCATGTTGTTAAATTGGCGGTCCAACAGTTATTTGCGAAAGTTGCGAAAATTAACCCTCGCAAAAATAACAGTGGTAGTAAAGGCATACACGTACATCAGCACACACAGAGATATCCACGTGCATGTGCACATGAACAGGCAGACACAAAGGCATACACAAGTGCACAGACAGACAGCAGAGACTCCAACCCCAAGCACCTTCTGATCTGGAGATTCTCCCGCCTGAAACTCCTAGCAAACGGGAGACCCAAGTTTTTGTGTGCGAAGCGCGAAGTTCCTAGGGTTATAGATGCTCTCTGGTGCTATCTAAGGCTTATTTTTGCAACATACGATAGCAGGTAAGTGGGAAATCCTTTCCAACGGGAGACATTGAGCCAGGGCGGGAGAAATTCAATCTCAAACGGGAGAACGGGAGATTTTGCAAAAATGGGTTTTCGGCGGGAGATCTCCCGTCGAAAACGGGAGAGTTGGAGTCTCTGAGACAGACACATGCAGACACGTTCTTATAGATACATGAATACCATGGTACGTACAGAGACACAGACACAAAGATATCAAGTTGTATGATACACTCAGACACAGACATGGACATACATACATATACATATACACGTGTACATACAGGGATACAGACTGCTTATGGTATACAAAAGAAGACTCAGATATACAAACTGTGAAGCTCACATACATTTAGAATTGAGCAGAGGCATGTTTGCACACACATACTCACACATACACACACATACACACACGCACACACAAACACACACACACAGACTCAAAACACTCTAGTGCCCTCGCTGTCAATAGACGGGTCAATGGCAGGATTAGTGTCTGCTTCCGATGGTGGATCCTGCTCTTCAGCCTTCTGTTTTTGTTTGCAGTTCTACGCCTCACCTTGCCACACTCGTACCAATCAACATTGACTCGTTTGAAAGCGACCTCACGTTGCAGAGTACCAGTGGTCACATGGGTTGCAGCTATAGCCTGACCATTCTAATATTTAATTCATGGGGGAGGGGGGTCAAGGTTCCCCACGATGTATCATTCACGATTTGCTCTTCCCTGAAAGAAACAAAAATTTGATGAACAACATTGATTGCATTCTTAAGACACAAATCTTTGTCGACCCAATCTTGAACAGATTAAGGAAATGTGTCATAAGCAAATCTTTTTTCAGTTTCCCTTTTCTTTTGTGGCAGAATGTTGTTCTCTCGATGGTTGATGTTCAAGGGAGTTCATAGCCCTCATTACATGCTTCGTCCACTTATTTGACTTTTTTTTGGGGGGGGGGAGGGATTCAGTAATTTAAAAAAAAAAATCGTTCACTCAAATTTTGTGCCTCAATGACAATTTAGAGTTGATTGATTTTACTGCAGTATCTATATTTGCCATGTAGCCACAACTTTTTTCTGGTACTGGGTATTTCTGTAATAAATCTTATGACATGAGTGTATAACACTTAATGCAGATAAATATTGATGACTACTGTTTTTACTCCAGCAAATCACAAAGCACTATACACAACGTTTGTATGTTTAATGCACGTCATTAAGCTGCTTCGTAGATTAAGATTTCCTATTTGGCTGCTGTCCAAACAAAGATAATGTCTCATAATTACTGAGGTGCTAATGAATGTCAAGTAGCAGTTGCCATTTCCCCTTGAGTTCGATGAAGAAAAAATAAAAAAAATCATGCTGATATGAGCTCTTAGTATCCCTTATCAGTCAAGTGTCTTCCTTGTTATTGTGAATGACTTATTATGGTCATACCCAGTGCCATATTTAAAGAGAGTCTGGCCAACTCGGTTTTCAGCTCATGAGTTTTGAAGCCTGTGATTGGTCAAAAGGGGTCCCGTGATCTTTGTAGAGCCATGTCGTTACTAAAGTGCGCTCATACGCAGCGCTCATTGTTCACTACCCCTTATTTGGTTTAACCCTGTAACGCGTAATACGCGCGGTAACGACATGGCGTCCAATTTAGCAGTTGGCCAGACTCTCTTTATATACGGCACTGGTCATACCATGTACCAGTGTGAGCACATTTACTGCAACCCCGTCCATTTCCTTCTCCTCTGCTATCTTTTGTGTGGAATCAAGATATCCTGACCAATGCATTGAGAAGTTTAACCGAGAGATAATTATACTCGTGTACCCGCCCCGGAAGAATCACAGATTGTACCTCTAGCTACCTTTGGATTGAGAGCACTGCTGTTCAAATCGGTGAAAGCTGATGCAGTATGATTGTTTGATTTGAACGGAAGCACCTCTTTCCTCACGATGATAGATGATCTGGTGATATTCATCAAATTTACAAACTGTCGGATAGTCTCTTCAGAGTGCTCACTTAACCCTTCTTGTGCCTCGAGTGCCGCTTGGTGCAGACAAACTCCCATAGCATTGTATGATACACACTGTCCAAGGTCCCTGGTATAGAAAGGGTTAACACTAGGTTCTTCCAGGAGGTATTGCCTGTGGTATTACCCCAAGCACCCATTCATGCCCCCCTATCAAGAGGAATATTGTGCACAGAACAGCATGTCCAAGAATGTACATTGTACTTAGTTCAGTTCTGTTTGTTTCATTTTATCACTGGACCTGCTTCTGTCAGTGGCTATTTTTCAACTAGTCTGTGCAAAAAAACACACACACACAAAAAAAAAAAAAAAAAAAAAAAAAAACACACATACATCAATAAATGCAAGAACATTATTTAGTAACAACAGAAATTAGATGAATACAAATCATATTGAAACGAAAGATATAATACATTGATAAGAATACCAAAAAGGAAAGTACTTAAATACATGTATCTATCTTCCCTTTAAAGATTAGATATAATTGAAATGTAGTATGTGCTGGGATTGACCCCATGTAGATTCTCAAATCTTATTCACATTACCTTTAGTGCTTTTTCTTTCATTTGTTTTCTTCTTTCTGTATATTTTTTTTCTTATTTCATTGTATAGGTTGTACTCCTGTCTAGCAAATGGTAGCCCCGATGAATTCCAGCGAGGGGAACACATGGTCAGAAACAAAGCAGTGCGGGATGTGCTACAGATTGGTAAGTATCCCCTTCTCTGCAAGCATTAGATAAGGTTTGTGGGGAAACAAACGAAGAGAAAATACAAGGCAGAGGGAATACTGTAGTCAAAGTGATAATCACTGAACACATACATTATAAAAGAACAGAGTAAGATGATGTGAGAGAAAGTATGATTTATATACCTCATTTGATGAATCCTCGATTCTGATTGGTCAAAGATGCAATCTCTACTTTTTACTCTGCCTGGTAGTCAACATGTGGCTTTTAAAGATGCTTGTATTAAGTATATCCTGCGCGCATATCTATGCATCTACTTCATATCATCAAGGAGCTTCAAAACAAAAGCTCCTTGATATCATGTTACCTATCCATTTAACATTTGTTATTCTGGTGCCAATTAGAATCAAAATGGATAGGTAAGTAAAGCTCACTCGCAGATAAAATGTTCGATACCAAACATACATCACTGTGTTGAGAAATTATACTTCTTGTGTTTTCTCTGACTGCTAGCTTGACAACTTCATTTCATTGCCTTATATAATTTAGCATTGATATGAAAGTGGGATGTGGTATATAAAACAAGTATTGACTGCTTTTTTGTGTGTCAATAGTTAAAGCTATTTGCCCTCATTAGCGGTCCTGCACATTCGCTTCTCTCTCATTGGTACGTACCTCTGGCTTCCGCAGGCTGAAAACCAGTTTGCAGTTTGCCATAGTGTTTGATAGCATGTCTGCATAGTACATGAACATGAGCACAATCAACTATTTGAGGGAACAAGTTACTAATAGACAGTTTCACTTTTAAGAGACTTCAGAACCAAAACTAGCTGAGCTGTAGAATCAGAAGTCAGCTTAATGGAGACACTATACGATTTTGTCTGTCCCTTTAATCCATGTTGTGTAGTAGGATTGGAATTACTGCAAATGAGAAAAGCTGTTGTGATTGATTTGTTTCCATTCTTTTTTTCATTCTTGCAAGAGAGTTATGTTTAATATTCTGCTGTTATTCAAGTAACATTTGCTTCTGGTTGAAATCTATCTCCCTGAAAGCAAGTTACAAATAGCAAATTCTGTGGATTTAAAGCAGGTATAAAGGAATGTGTGCCAACAATTTTGTTACACTATGTGAATGCTGACAATCACCCATATCTTTTATTTGTTAAGACTAATATTCAAACTTTTTTGTTTTATTTTCTTTGTTTCACATGCGAATGACCGTGATTACCCTTTCCGCCGACAGGATTTCACCTGAGCGGGACTGTGGTGCCGTCCCACCCGATGACTCAGCAGCACGGCGCCAGCGCCACCTTCAACGTGGCCATCACCTTCGACCGCCGCCGCATCTCCTCCTGCAGCTGCACATGCAGCTCGGCCAGCAAGTGGTGCAGCCACGTGGTGGCGCTCTGCCTCTACCGCATCCACCACCCGACGGCTGTCTGCCTGCGGGCGCCCGTCTCCGAGTCGCTGTCCCGCCTGCACCGCGAGCAGCTGCAGAAGTTTGCGCAGTATCTCATCAGCGAGTTCCCTCGCCTGGTAAGTACATGCCCCACATGAAATGATCCCACAAGTGCATGTGCACATTGAAGGTTTGCTGTCGTACATGCTTCTGCAAAACCCAGCCAGAATTTCACATTTGGGTTAGGTTTCGTTTTGTTTTTGTGTTTGTTTTTATGGCTTTCATGTGTCTTTCAGATAACTTCATGTCCTCCACACTGTGTCGTGGCTGAGTGTACACTTTGTACGTATAGAGAGTGTTGTTATGTATTTTGCTGATGTCAAATAATCCCTGCCATTGTTGTAACTAGTGGTTATTACCTGTATTTCAACATCTCTGATTATGTATATATTTAGGAATATAGTCTAGAGAACTTTGAACTTTTTTCCCCCCAGCCACAGCCTAATGGCTTCAAGTCTGAAGCCTCAACTTCTCTCAATGTGTCAAAAGAATGTTTCTGTTATGACCCAACATGGTTAGATCGGATAGCCCTTGAATGAAGAAATGTCTGCCGTAGCTTTGATCTTGTTTTTCAACTCCCCGATGACGGATGTATCATGGCGTGTGTACTTTTGAGATCTGTCATCAGTAATGGATGAATGTTTGTGATAGCAGTGATGTATGTGTGTTGGGGTTGATATGTGCTGGTGCTGGAATTAAGTTTGTTCAACCCACCATTCTTTGCTACTTGCTGAAGACGATATGAGCACATATTGTCACAGGTGAGATATCTGTGTACATAGAGCAAGGGCCTGGAAAGGTTGAATGAATGCCACTCACAGGCATCTACCATATACCCTTTTACACTGGGATTTTGATTTCCAGTTCCTGGTGTCTAATCTACACAGGCTATAAAATTCAAAACGTTTCTGTGCACAAAGACGAATGAGATCCCTCCATTTAGTGATGCATTCTCTCCCTCTCTCCCCCCCCCTTTTCTCTCTCACATACTCACATGTACACACATTCTTTCTTTCCTTTCCTTCCTCCTCTGTCCCCTGTATTCCTTCTCTCTCTCCTCTCTCATTCTATCTCTCATGCTTCCTCTCTTTCTCCCCTTAACTCCTTGCATCCCTCTCTCCCTCACCTTTCTCCCCCTCTCACCTCCACCTTCTCTCCTTAACTCCTTCATCTAAAATCTCCCCCACTCTCTCTCTCCCCTTCCTTCTGTCCATCCCAGATTCTACCCACGGCCCAGCGTCTGCTGGACGAGCTGCTGCTCTCTCAGGCCAGTGCCATCAACAAGGTGTGTGGGGCCCCGGACCCCACGGCTGGCCCACCGGCCACCGAGATGACCCACTGGTTCCTCGATGAGGCCATTCTCCACGAGAATATCAAAAAGACCCTGATTAGGTTCAGTGGACCTTCTCCCATAGTCTTCAGGTGAGTACTCCAGCAATTCATTAACCCGTTGAGGACGGACTGATTTTGCTACAACACGCATTTCTCATAGACACCTGCCGGAGTATACTTGGGACTCGTCCTCAACGGGTTAATATAATTGTAATATATGTGACCCTGGCTGCATTTACCAACTTTCTTGTGTCGGAAATGCATTTTACTATCAAAACGCGTTTGCAAACGCCTTTCAGATAGCATTCTTCAAATTGTTGCATTCATCAAGTGAACTCTGTTGTGAGTCGGTAAGGTGGCCTTGTCACTGCACAGCTCCATTGCGCAGTTTGACCCAAGAAGCAGAGATGTGTAGTTGGCAGTGGTTGGCATGGGCAGGTCCGAGCTATGAATGCATTTCAAAACAACTTTGCATTCATCAACTCTACAGAAACATCAGGGCATTCAGACCAAAAAAATTATACTGGAACGGTATAGCTATACCAAAACGGTATAGCTATCTGATGAATTTACATGTCTGAACGCTGACTCACGAAACGACGTATAACAAAACGACATATAGCGAAACGACGGTCTGAGCATCGTTTCGAACTAGAACTCGATAACAAATCAGCATTCCGTGTGCGTCTGAACGTATGGCGACCATGGAACGGTATAACTGGGCGGGGCTTAATGGGAGCGCGCACGAAAGGTGTGACCCCACAGCTAGTGACAGCTAGCTGTCACTCATGACTAGACTATAACAGCATGCGCAGTGGGAGACTGCACATCTGTACGACATTTCCCAGAACAGTCGAAATTCGTGTCTGAACGGTCTGTTGGCTATACGATGATTCTTTATACGTCGTTTCGTTATCGAGTTTTGGTGTAAAATGGCATGCGTCTGATTAGGGGGCATGTTTCTGGCTCAAACGTATTTGCAATCACACCCTTTTGGAGTTTCAAAAACTTGTTTCTAATCCCATAATCAAAACAGCGTTGTGTTTATCAACTGCCAAAAGCTCCCTGATAGTTGTTTGGAAACCTTAATTCTACGCCAGAAGTGAGTTGATGAACGCAACCCCTGCATCACAAAACCACCCAAAAGTCACCAGACATGGATTTTTAGTCAGGTGCAGATTCTGAAAGAGGAGACTGACGCTTAGCTTTCAAATGATGTATAACTCAGTGCAAATTGACTCTCCTAACCTACTATCTAAATAATGGAAAGAAGGTACACACACACCTTGGGACAAGTGATTACTGAGAAAAAGGGCTTTGAAGTGGAGGGTTTATTCAAGTGCTTAATGTCACCAAGCAGTGCTCCGTGCAATGAATTGGACAAAAAACGGGATGTAAAACTCCAGGGCAACCACAATGAAAAGATTATCAGATTAAGCTGAAATTAAGCACACTTTATCACCACATTCTATTCATGACTACCAGTACCACTAATTTTCAAAACAGTAGCATTATCTTTCCAAAAGTTATTAGAGTTGAAGTGAAGAGTGTTTAAAGTGTTTTTAAGAAATGAAAAGGAGACATAACTAATTACACTATTCTACAAAAACTATTCTTGAAAAACTGGAAAAAGACACAACTTCCCATCGGTTTTATGATCCCAAACTTATGTATAATGTAGATGAAGAATTGTTCTTTCAGAAAAAACAAACAAACTGAAAATTGATAACATTGATTTATTTCACCTGTCTTGAGTCCTCATGAAAAATATTGGCATGCATCTTTTTGTTGGAATGTGATGCACGGTCACATATTGCATTAGATTGTTCAATATTTATACATTTTCTCGAAAGGTTTCTTCATATCCTTGTTATGTTCATGTTATATTTATGTGTTTATACAAGAGATGCAATATACTCATATGTCTATCTGTACATCTATCGCTGCATATCTATATATCTATATGTGCACTTACCTGTACTTAGACGGACCAGCCTTATGCAGGTTGTCATTTTCATTCTCTCTTTCAATTACTCTATATTCATATCAAAGAAATCAGTATGAAAGTTCATATACACTCTTCTTTTTGTATATAAATGTCATTATAGGTCATACTTCGCTAAGATGCAATGTAACTATGTACATGATGAGGCCATTGTGAAATAGAGTTGAATGGAATTGTTTCATTAAGAGCATCATGGAGGAGGGGCCTTATATAGAAAAGGGTTCATTGTTCTGAATAAAGACATGGAGTAAATGAAGAAAATTCATTTATAAATCAAAATAAAAAAAAACCTAAACCCTCCCCCCCCCCCATTATAGGACCATTTTTCACATTCCACTGCCAAATTAGGAGGGCACATTAAGTTATTAAAGACTTGTTCCATACATTTTTCCTTGTCCAGTCACCAAAGTGATTTCTGGTGGAACCTGGGGGATTGGTCAAAGGGACCTCTTAGGATATCTAGCGGTCCTGTGTAGACAATAGGGACCATGGGACCACTGTTGATAGTGCAAGTTATAGAATGGTCATCGGCTATGTGGGTGGAGTGACACAAAATATTTAATTGTAACCCACCTGTAGGACACCACCAGTGCTTGGCACATCTCAAAGATTAAGTTTTTAAGTTTTTTTTCAATTGCATTTTGTTTATTGTGGCTCATCAATCTAGATGCATGCCTTTGATTCCTTCTGTGCTTATATCATGCAAGAAAGAAGAAAAGTAGAAAGGGAAGAAGAAGAAGATGATGATGATGAAGAAGAAGTCGAAGATTCCAGTACTGTGAACTTTGCACAGTTGAATTTGGATTTGTGCCTTACACTATATCTCAGCACTTTGCAAGTAAATGGGATGCTGATATCTTTTTCATTGTAAAGAGGCACTGACTGTTTTTATCGTCCATGTTCATTGCCCATTTCTGGGTTCCCAGGTCTTGGGATGAAGGGTCATTGATATCCTTATCACAGAAGCAGTGATATCCTTTCATTCATTAGGCTGTATGTGAGGGGAAAAAAGGTGCCACAGGTCTGTTTTTCTCTAAGCACTCTTCCTTCCTCCCGGCTGGTCTTTGGATCATTCAAACATCCTGTGTGGATACATATCCCACTCTCAAGTCCATCCTTAAAAAGCGTGCTCCATAAATCACATGATTTGTCTGTGGTCGATTTGATATTCATCTGCCGAGTATTGCTTTTCAGCGGTCTTCTTCCTACCACTGTGGTGGTTTAGCACTTTGAGAGATTGTTATCACTGTATCTCACATATTTTTCTATCGTATTATTTTTGTTCATTTATAAAAAAAACTTAAAGGGCAACTTAGACATTCATTTATGTGAAATTCAAAGTATTGCATGCATTTTGCATTTGTTGGTTTTTAGTTTGAATTTAGATAAGAACTGTTCTCTACATAATGGACTTGTTTACCATCACTTTATTTAGCCATGTGAGAATGAGAAACATACAAATCAAAGACTTTTTACTGACTTGCTGAATCAAGTGTAATATGATGTTATGTATATGTTCAAGTACAATTTTACCTGAAGTCTGTGTTACATTGGCAGGGTAGTTCAGTGAAAAATCCTCAGAGCCAGAGGTTAGTTTGCCCTCAACGGCATCATGAAAATGGCAGGTCTGGTCAAGAAAAATCATCCTTTAAGAACTTAGTCATCTTAAAACGATTCTTATTTTGAAAGTGCATCTAGGGAAGAAAACGAAAGTTGTGGGTTTTTTTTTAAAGTTCAGAATGTGTGAGCATTAAAGCTTCTACAAGAATTTGCCCAAAGAGTTTTACATTACTCTTTTTTTAAAATCAGTTTTATGATAGACATCATAACATCCATCCAGCATCATCATTGAGCTTTGAATCTCATCTCCCCCATGTGTCTCTCCAGTGATGTTAATTCCCTCTACCTGTCATCGACTGCCCCGCAAGCGGCGGCTGAGTGGACCAACCTGCTCCGACCGCTGCGAGGGCGCATGCCGGAGGGCATCTGGAACCTGCTCTCCATCGTCCGCGAGATGTACCGTCGCCGTGACAGCAACGCCATCTCCCTCCTCCGCATCCTGACAGAGGAATGCATCATCTGTGACCAGGTGAGCGTGGGATTGAAAAAAAAAAAGGATGGGTGGATGGGGGAGAAGATTCATCTGCCTTACTCCAATTTAACTATCGCATGGTACCGGCATTCCAGTAATCCTCAGTATTGAGGAGAGAAAGGAATGATGAATGCATCGCAAGGCTGTCCAGCTTATTTTGATTTGTCGTTTCATCAATTGCTCCAAATTCTACACATAGAAATGGGTTGAAATTTGAAAATGAAAAAAAAAAAGAAGAAATTCTCTGTCTTGAACATAATATGAAGAGTTTAAATGCCAAAACAGATATATCCATTTCTATCAGTATAAGATAAATTAGATTAATGTGCTTGAAAACAAAGAAATTAATTAAAACATGATAGTTTTGATGATATATTCGGAAATATTTCTTGTTATGTGTAACGAGTGCAGTGCCATTGAAAAGATTTTGTTTTTCTCTGTTTAATGATGACCTTACTTTTAAAAAAAAAATTAAAATGGTGTTTATCTGTTTTTGCATCAAACTCTTCATATGAACATAAAAATTGTGTATGACATGAAAGCAGGATCGATTCTAAAACACAAAATAGAAAGACAATGCAGACCTGTATTTAGATGTAATCAGTTTTGTCAATGACATGCCGAGAAAATTAGTATCATTTTGGGTGTGGCAGTGCCTGTATCTAGGGAACTTTTGCTGGAGATTTGTGCACAGTAGAGATCAGAAATGAACTTAGAAAAGGAGTTGCCACTGTTTTGATGCACTTTTCTAAAATGAATGTGATATCATCTTTCAGATTGTGATCTGGTGGTTTAGCACGCGGACCTCCGCGCTGCACTCACAGCACGGTAACCATGGACACAGGGCAAATAGCAACAGCAGCACGGCTGCCGCCCAGCACGCCTGCGCCAGCATGTGCGAGGAGATCGTCACGCTCTGGCGGCTCGCTGCCCTCAACCCCATCAACTCCCGACAGGACCGCGGGGGCCACGAGCAGGAGTTCCGCAAGTGGCACCTGCAGGTCATCGAGAAGGCGCGCAAGTCGCGGGGACCCTCCCACTGCTGGACGGGTGGCGGCGGCGGTGGGGCGAACAACAACAACCTCCGGAGGGTGGACATCGAAGTCTTCGCTGGCTTCAAGCCAGCCATTGAAGCGTGCATGCTGGACTGGAGTGACTTCCCCATTGAGGGCGTCACGCACAGAGAGACCCGCATTCCAAGAGTGAAAGTAGAACAAGGAGGAGACACCACTAGTCGGCCAGTGGTCAGCACTGTCCATACTAAAGTTGCAACTTCTTCCACTCTATCAGCCCCCAGTCAGTCAAAAGTTGATCCTAGTAAGCAGGGTGTCAATGTTGTTGTCAGCAGCAGCAGCCCTCAGGCCAGCTCGCCCGGATCCAAAGACGAAAAGTCCAAGGTGGAGTCCGACAGCGAGACCCTCTTGCGAGTGAACTCTTCCGATTCATCTATGTCTTCTTCAAGCGACAGGGTCGAAGGCTACCAGACAGGGTTGAGTCTGTCTCACTCGGACGACACCGACTCCGATGTGCAGACGGTGTCAAATTTCACCTCAAAGCAGGCTGCGGACAGCAAGCACTTACAGCCGCTCGTCCACGACCCCAAGGAGGCGTCCAGCCAGGGAACAGGTTCCCCCCGCGAGGGCGCCGCGGGAGGTGGTGGGGACAAACCGAGTGGTAAGCGCAAGACGAAAAGCAAGCACGTCGAACGCGGAGATTCGGACTTGACAGACAGCGAGGCCGGCCTGGTGGCCGAGCCCCTCCGCAGGGAGCAGGAGAGCGACTCGTCCAACGACGCCAGGGCGGGGCGGAAGCAGGCGTTGCAGGTGGAGCAGCGGGAATCCCGCGAGTCCCAACCTTCCAGCGATGAATACCAGATGTACTACTACGACACCAGGCAGGCCAAGACCGCTGAGCCCTCAGGACCGAAGAAGAAGAACGACACTCCTAACCCATTTGTTGGCATCAAGAAGATGGAGGATAGGATTGAGGTAATAAAAAAAGAAAACCTGCTTTTCAATTTCCCTTTCTAATCTGTACTGCAATCCTCTAGAGATTAATGAATGGGATTACTTTCATTCTGCATGCAACTCAGATTCTAAGCACTGTAGTCGTGGTATTACCATTTGACCAGCGGTGATTGCTGCGCACCGCTGCAAAGTGGCTGGTGTTATACCTGTTGATAAGCAGTAACGAAGTGTCAGTGATATTTGCCTCAGTAATCATTGACTTATGAAGTGAAGAAGCTGTCAACTTCAGTTTAGGAATAACCCTTTCTGTGCCAGGGACGTTAGACAGCGTTTACAACCCTATGAGGTGTTCCATGCCAATTGACACTCAAGCACACAAATGGTTAAAGGGAGCTGTTTACTTTAAAGAGACAGCCTCTTGACCAGATAATCAGCACTGTATATAGATTAGTCAGCATTTGAGGAAAATATGAACGAGGAAGTATTGATATGTATCATACCAAAGTTGATGTACAATGTATACACATGAATGGGTTTGTATTGTTATCATTGTTTTTGTTGTTCTAGTCATGGTTATCAATACATGCCATATTAATGTCAGTAATGATGGTAGTGGTTATGATGATATTGATATTGATGATGATAGTGATATACCTACATTTCAAGGAAAGCTCATTATCATCCAAGTATGCAAGTATATGCGTACATGTATATACTTCATGTAACAATAGTCCATGAAGAAGCAAAGATGTCATCAACACCAGCTTTCACCAACTTCCGCACATAATTCATTTTCCATGAGTTATGCATTGTCATATTGACTGGCTGAGATTCGATTTCATTTGAGGTATGTGAGATATGTTTCAAATGTGAAATGCTTTTAACACTCCCCACCCCCCTCCCCCTCCATCAGATCATGTTTTCAAGGGCGGAGGCCCTCCATGCCCATGGGTACACGAAGCACGCCTGCAAGCTGGCCATCCAGCTAGCCGAGGAAATGCTGGAGAAACCACCAGTCCTGGATGCCCCACCCCCTACTGGTCTCTCCAATAGGGTGAGCCGACGATGCTGGAATTTGATAGAGATGTTACTGTCTGATATTTTGCTGATGTGTGTGCGTTTATGTGCTTTACAATTTGAATATTTAAAGTCGCAAAGTTTTACAGGACATCAGGAATGTGGGATTTGAATGTGCAATTAAAATTATTTTTAATTCTCCTGTTTCCCATGAAGGCATGGGTGAAAAAAAAAAATTAGAAAAGAGGAGTGTCTTGTAAGCAAGTGAGAATGCTACTCTTGACTTTGATGAAGAGATTTTCAAAGATCAAACAGTGCCATTCCATTGTTTATGCCTTTTTCTTTCCATTTGTCAACGTTGCATACAATGTTCACATATTTCTACACCCTTAAGTTGGTGATATTGATGGATGCTGGTGGGAGGATGTTAATGTTGGTGGTAAGAGGATGATAATGGGTGGAGGATGTTAATGTTTGTGGTAGGAGGATGTTGTTAGGAGGATGTTGATAGATGATGGCAGGAGGATAGACGTTGATGTTGGTGGTAAGAAGTTAATAATGATTGGAGGATGTTAATGTAGGTGGTAGGTGGGTGTTGTTAGGAGGATGTTGACAGATGGTGGTAGGAGGATAGATGTTAATGTTGATCATGATGGTAAGAGGATGTTGATGGGTGGAGGATGTTAATGTCAGTGGTCGGGGGATGTTGTTAGGAGGATGTTGATAGATGGTGGTAGGAGGATTTTAATGCTTGAGGTAGGATGATGTTGATGATTGGAGGATGTTAATGTTGGTGGTACATGTTAGAGGATGTTGTTAGGAGAATGTTAATTTTTAGTGGTAGGAGGATGTTGATGGAAAGTGGATGTTGATGTTGGGATAAGAGGATGCTGTTAGGAGGATGTTAAGATATAGTGGTGGGAGGATGTTGATAAATGGTTGTAGGAGGATGTTAATGTTAGTGGTAAGAGGATGTCAGTGTTGGAGGTAGGAAGATGTTAGGGGGATGTTGATGATTGGAGGATGTAAATGTTGGAGGTAGGAAGAAGTTTTTAGGAGGATATTGATAGATGGTGGTAGGAGGATGTTAATGTTGGTGGTAAGAGGATGTTGATGGCTTGAGGATGTTAATGTTGGATGTAGGAGGATGTTGATAGATGGTGGTAGGAGGATGTTGATGGATGGGGGTAGGAGGATAGATGTAAATGTTGGTGGTAGGAGGATGTTGATCGTTGGAGGATGTCAATGTTTTTGGTAGGAGGATGTTGATGGTTGGAAGATGTTGATGTCGGTGGTAGGAGGATGTCGATAGATGATGGTAGGAGGATGGTGATCGATGGTGGTAGGAGGATGTTGATAGATGGTGTTAGTAGAATGTTGGAGTTGATAGTACAAGGAATGTTGATGGACGGTGTTAGGAGGATGTTGATAGATGGTATAGTAGAATATTGATGTTGATGGTACAATGAATGTTGATGGACGGTGTCAGGAGGATGTTCATGTTGGTTGTCAGGGGATGTTAATGTTGGTAGGAAGATGTTAATTTTGATGGTAGGAGGATGTTGATGAATGGTGTCAGGAGGATGTTGTTTGATGGTGTTAGTAGAATGTTGATGGACAGTGTCAGGAGGATGTTGATAGATGGCATAGTAGAATGTTGATGTTGATGGTGCAATGAATGTTGATGAATGGTGTCAGGAGGATGTTGTTAGCTGGTGTCAGTAGAATGTTGATGTTGATGGTACGAGGAATGTTGACAGATGGTGTCAGGAGGATGTACAGGGTGGTGCAGGGCTAGACACTAATTTTTTTCTCTGGTTGGCTGTTCAGGCCACTACAGTAAAATCTGAAATTTTTTGTGGCCAAAAAAGTGCAGTGGCCTGAAGCAAATGGAAACATGACAACCCATTTTTAGTCCTAAGGGTCTGATTGAGTGACCGAAAGATAGCCTTTTTGTAAATTTGGTGGCCCACCATCAATTTTTGGGGGCCCTTGGCCACCTCGCCACCGGGCCATCGCTAATGTCAAACCCTGTGGTGGTGGGAGGATGTTTATGGATGGTGTGAGGAGGATGTTGGTGGATGATGGTAGGAGGATGATGAAGGATGGTGCTGGAGGATATTGATGCTGGAGGATATTGATGCTGGATGTATGAATATGCCATTGAATATTGGTCGGAGGGTTTAATGCATCCCTCCATGACTTTGGCTAATCCTTGAGAGAGAGCACAAGTTGTGATTTACCAAGTGGTAATTGACTTGGGTGTTCCCTCATTCCTCTACCAGGCCCGCAAGAGGCACGTTAACTCACAGAGCATCCTGACAAGTATGACCCTGTCCAAGGCAGCGTTCCTGTGCAGTGTGCTCTCTGAGCAGCCCGAGTGCCACCACCTCGCCTTCAGGATGGGCATGTTCGGCCTCGAGCTGCCAAGGCAACCGGCATCAACCAAGGCCCTTGAGGTACACTTAGTGTTCAGGGAATATTTTCCCCAAGTTGTTTTGTCATGTGCAACAGTGCATAGGTGTTGGCGGGCAGTGGAGTCAATATCAAAGCATTGTGCTGACAAGCAGCTGGTGTAGCTGTTATTAGAGAGATTTTCGTGAATCATATTATTATTTGCCTGGCTAATGTTAAGATTTAAACAGTCTGCAATATTCCTTGCAGCAGAGTGAACAATTGTCGTAACACATGTCTCATTACTCTAGTGGACAAAATGAACTTTTGTTTTTGGAGTACTATTGATGTTTGATCCCCCATCTGCGTGCAGCCCCTACCCCTACCCCCCCCCCCCCCCCCCCCCCCAACATTAAAAATGTTCTGCTGCCTATGCAGGTGTATATGTGTACCCCTTGGCCTAGGCCCCTAGAACCTATCAAACTAATTTGATGTAATTGGAATGTATCCCCCATTGTAGCTTGATATAAATTACACATGTCCATTGATAATTTATACAGAATGCGGGCAATGTAGACAATACAGCTACTAGTGGGGTTCTACTTAGGGACAGATAATGAGTAAATGTGGGGTTGAAAATGTCGAAAGATTCCACGTAAAATGACAAATATGCAGCACTTTGAAGCCATGCCAATAATTGGATGTGTCAACACTGCTGAAAACAGTGGAGGAAAAGATAAATATTTGCTATGGTGAATCTTTAGTTGCACTTACCTGTGAAACTCGAAATATTTTGAAACATCATAATGCTTTTACCTCGGTATAGAAGCTGCAGATAATTGCCATATCATGGATGACAATGCCTAGTAGCTCATATGGCTTCATATGGAAAAAAAAAGAAGAGAAAATATTCCCCTCCCCCATCAATGCAGGAGAATCCTGTCCTGTATTTTCACACACTTCCTGTTTTTCACTCCCATGTCGACTGAAAAACTGGCCGCGTGCAAGTGTAAATTGTTTCACCCCTTTTCTCACTTATTTCTTTCTCTCTCTTTTTTTTAATGATAAAGCAAGTCTCATCTTACTAGCAAATTAAAAAAAAAAAGTATCAAGGAGAGTATATAAAAGTGAGAGTGGGAAGAGAAATGAGAGAAGAAAGTAGAACGAAGAAAAAAAAAAGAAGAGGATGAAGAGGAAGAATAGAAGGAAGGAGAAATTGTGAAAAAAAAAATTGGAGGACAAACTACAGTGATGAAAGAGGGTGGAAAAGAAAAGAGGTAGGAGGAGGAAAATAAAATAGGGTCATACCTTGAGAGTTTGTTACTTGACATTTTCAGAGTTACAAAACATTCCTTTTGAGTCTTATGGGGCCCCTTTGTCCATATCCTGAAACATGCAAGTGCTCTTTTGTTGCCCATTGAAAGGCAGTAAACAAAGCGAGACCGTATCAAAGTGATGCGAAGTCCTTTTCTGTTTTCCTGTGCCGGCCTTTTGTCTTTTTTTCCTCTCCCTCGTGACCACCCTGGGGTCTTCCTCTTCCTAATCGAATTAGGAACCATTCAGGAAGAGGCAGTTGGGCAGGATCTTGCCGTGGAAGATGTTTATCAAATACAGTGCTCACCCGATTTCTGGGGAAACCTTCAGAATTCCACGAGGCTAACCTTTCTGCATTCTTTTCGTGGAATGATATAGAAGCTTGAGGCTTACAGCCATCATAATCTAGTCATGTTCTAGCTGAAACACTGCCCATCATTCCTCATTAATGTCTTGAAATGATAGTGTAATCCAGACAAATGTTCCAGTGATTTGAACTTCTTGACTATAAATGGCTGTGTCCTAAACTTTCTTGGGTAGAAGACTGCTACGTACTTCAGTGTAAAAGTTACCACTTGGCAGTTGATTGTGCTGTGCCCCAGACTTGGAGTGTATAGAGCTTGGCAACTTTGCTATCTTTTTCTATCCGCCCTGCCCCTCCATGTTGCAATGTCTGTGCATGTATAAATTATCTATGGAGTGATCTGCATGGGTCAGTAATAGCCCCCGCTTTGGATGGGGGGGGGGGGGGGAGCACAGATGGGGGAGCCCTTCTTAAATGGGAGAAAAGTTTGTTTCCTTAAAGGGGGAATCCATTCCAAATATAAGTTAATCTGATTAAAAAAAGAGAAAAATCTTACAAGTTCAACAGTAAAAATTTGACTGAAATCGGATGAAAAACAACAAAGTTATGACATTTTGAAGTTTTGCTAATTTCTGCAAAACAGTTCTTGTACAGTGGATATGAATATGCAAATGAGTGAGCTAGCCATGTCATCACCTCACTATTGATCGTGTACAAAAAAAAAAAAAAGACAAAAATTCAATGTTTCTGTCATTGAAGTCTGAAACATGATGTTGTTCCTGGTTGAATACCTAGGTAACTTCAGAATAGTGATCAGTTAGATATACAAGGATTTGAACCTCGGGCATAATTGCATTTGAATGAAAAATTTGAAATTTCAAAATTGTATGTGCAAACTATATGGCAAGTTGTGAGGGGATGACATGCTCACTTTGCCATTTGCATATTCACATTGACTGTTCAAGAACTGTTTACTGAAAAAATAGCGAAACTTTGAAATATCGTAACTTCCTAATTTTCATCCAATTTTGATCAAAATTATACCGTTGAACTTGTAATATTTTACTCTTTCTTATCAGACTAACTTATGTTGGGACTGGATTTCCCCTTTAACCCATCCCGATTCTACAGGGGCCACTGTAGGAATGAGCGGAATGGTGCTCAATTTGGGGGGGCAGGTAGACTGGGGACTGTTTCCTACCGCTCTTACCACATTCCAGATGACAAGAGGGATGTGAAATAACCAAGTGCAGTGGTATTTGACATGTTAGACTCGATATCCTGATAGATAAAGTGTGGTCAAATGAATGAGTGACACACACAAACACACACACACACACACACACACACACACACACACACCAAAAAAAAACAAACAAACAAACAACAACAACAACTGGGAACAGAAAAGCAAGATGTTTGATCTGTCCATGGCAGTTTTATCGAGAGCACTTAGCAGGCAAGTCAGACTGTATGCTTAGCAACAGGCTGATACTTACTGAAAATGGATAAGCAAACTAAAAATGAATTTTGAAAAAAGGAGCTCATGAAAATAATGGAACTGTAGTTTCTGTAATCTATAGTTTTAGAATGTATGTGGGCATGCATTTGCTCCATCTTTGAGAGATACAGACAAGAGAAAAAATGGGATGAGACAAAAAAAAAAAAGAGTCCCCCAAGTTTAATTCATGCTGTCCTCTGTGATCCCTCAGAACAATTCCATAATGTATTGCAGGTTTTCTCTTGCCAGAGGCAGCTCAGAAATTAATGGGTAAACATCAGAAAAGAACATCAAATTTGTGATTTTCAAATGGAAAACAAGAACCAAAGGACAAGCGGACGTAAATGAACATCAAACACAAGGAACACCAAGTTTTTGAATTTTATGAGGAAAAATAAATATTAAAAAACAACAACAGAAAGGGACAAATTGCTGCAGCTTGCATGTGTTTCCTCAGGACGTTCACCCCTTTCTGCGCGAGGTGTGACCATAAATCTGATGTCATCTGGTCTCAATTTCCGGGCCGATCAGGCCAGATTGTAGCTGGGATAAGGTCTGATAGCCTGCACTTTATATGCACAAAGTTAAATTGGAGTGTAATACATCAGTGAGATAAAAAGTCTTGCTGGACAGACAGGCAGACAGACAGACAGACAAACAGACAAATGAAGAGACAGACAGATATATGTTCACATGCTTCCACACACATCAATGAATACATTTTACACCTGTATATGCATATAATATACAAAAATAGATTGAAATATACATTTGTTCCTAAATACATACATAATATTTACACACACGTGCACACATACATACATACTAACAAACATATTAGCTTATCAACATGACCATTTTTGTTTGAATCTTTAATTGATCCATAACTGTTGTGTGCATTGTTCCATGTTCCTTGAACTTCGCTGATGTCTGATGCTGATACAAGATTTCTGCATTCATCAAATCCACTTAATATGTACTTGTGGTAAAGTTCCCTTTTAACACTGTCCTCCACTGCCGCCCCCTTTAGGTCAAGCTCAACAGCCAGGAGACCGACCTGGTGACCCTGCTGAAGAGGATCCCCCTGGGCCCCGCCGAGCTGGGCATGATCCGGGAGCGGGCCCAGCAGCTGCGGGATGGGACCCTGAGGTCGCGGGGCGAGGCCCTGCTGCCCCTCATGCTGGCCAGCTTCATCTTTGATGCTCTCTGTCTGCCAGGTGGGTCTCAGTTTTTCAGTGTCAAAGGTCACATAGGGACAGTTGCAAGGTGCTAGGTCACAAGGCGGGGGGTTTCTAATTGAGATCAAAGTGTCATGTTGTTGAGGTTGTGAATTTTCTTCAATTTTTTCTCCCTTTGCAAATGAAATGTGTAAGATCGCAACTGCTGATCTATAATTCAACAAACATGTCAGCAAAAGGAACCATGGGACTTGAACCCAGACTATACAATTTCAAAATAGCCCGGGCTACAGAGGGTTAAACCATTGCAGAGACCAAGGGACCATATTTGTGTGTATTTTTGTCTGAAGGGGAGCCAGAGTAATTGCGAAGTTTGAGTCATGATATCTACATTGCATTTCAAAACAAAAAATCATGAAAAAATAACAATCTGAAGTTGGATTATCTTTTGTTTTGTTTTGTGTTTTTGGATACACACTGAATAGGACCTACATGATGTACAGGGTCCTCTGACGTGTACTCGCCTTTATAATTTCCATCATATGATAACAGTGAGGTAAAGATGACCTGATTTTAGCAGGTCAAGGCCATTCAATTATGGTATCGATTTAAGTGGCTGAGTTCAAGGGTATCCAAGTTCATGACAGGATGGCTTGTCAATCTCTTGTTGACATGTTTGAGGACGTGCATAGAATCTTGATTTGATACATGTTGATAAGAATACAAAAGCAAGCAGGAAAGAAGGAAATAGCCAATAAGATTCTCATAATCCTTAGTAGAGATGGCGACTCTAGGATGTACGTAAGATATTGTGTCAAGTTCTTTCTGACATTGAACTATTTTAAACTGCCTTATCATTTTCTCCATTGTATTCAAATTATGACCTATCAACTTTTGTGTGTTTGTATACCTCTGTGTCTGTATTATGTCTTTCGGCCATGGTCTGATTAAAGATTTCTGTCTGTTTTTGGATGACTTCTCCACAAAATGTTTCTTGGCAGGCCTTTTAGGCTGCATGAAAAATTGGATGGGGTCGGAGATCCATTGGAGCGTCCTCGTTTTCCTCCCTCCCCAATCTCAATCCTCGTTAATCTCTGTCGAATGAGGGCCACTTGTTTCGCTGCCTCCGACATTCTTGACATACCTTCATCGGGGTGTGGAAAGGGGGCATCGGCCACAGTGTGCACGGATGGTTGTTTACCCTCTCGTTACCAGCGTGGTGTCAGGCTGTTGGTGATATCGTTCATGTGCGATGATACTTTTCTTGATGGACGTCTTGGGTTGTGGAAATCAAGTCAAGCAGAGCTTATTTGACCGGTTGCCAACTTTGCTCATGCCATGATCACTTGTCATGAAATTTTGAATTTGCAGCACAGCAGTGTCGATCATATCAGACACATCTACAGCAGCAAGAGTTTGGTCTGACCTATAGTTTACCTTCTAGAAAAGGGGGACCCAATCCCTACCATTCTACGATGCACCAAATATACTTGTTATATTATGCTGCCAATGTTTTGCTGCGAAAGAATTTTTTTCCTGTCCCTTTTTTTTTGGGGGGGGGGGGGATGAATGAGTGTTATTTTTGTTTTTTAAATGGGTATAGATGGACAGATTTGTCTTGAGAATGTTACTACCCATAAAAAAGTGAGTAAAAATAGCTGAATTTATTTTGTTTTGTGCAAAAAAAAAAAGAAAAGAAAAAAGGAGAAGAGCCCCCTTCATTGTTAATGTAGTGCAGCGATTTAATTGTTGTCCTTTATACTGCTGGACTCACTTTGTCTTTTCTCATGTTCAGTTTTCTTCATTTTTAGACAGCACATTAGCAGACATAATGCAACAGATAATGAAACAGATATTACAAAAACAAACAAACAAACAAAGACACAACCTTTCAGGTTACTGCAAATTCTTAACTGTGAGGAAAATATGTGTGAGTCTTTTTTTACTTGCCTGTTTGATCATTTAGGTACAGAGAACATTCTGTTGAGACTTCCAACTTTGATGCCCTTCACAGAGCTGAGTATGTGATCAGCCCATTTTGTGAACATCACTTTTCTGTAAGAAGTCCATTATCCATGAATTCTATGCAGTGGATCTGTGGCATACTGGTTTCAATATTTACTGCAGCCTCGTGGAAAATGAACACTTTGGCCCATTTCTTCCCCAGCAGGTCAACCGGCAGCCAGCGTGCAGCGGTCTTCGGTGCGCATGGCGCAGGCTCGAGAGCGCAGCCCGAGCGACGAGAAGCTTGGCTTCGAGGCAGCCGTGGCAGCCATGTCGATGAAGGCTAACGTCAGTGAGGCGGACCACCCCTTGCTCTGCGAGGGCACCCGGCGCCAGCGGGGAGACCTAGCCCTGGCCATGCTGTCCCACTACAAGGAAGACCAGAGCAAATTGAGACAGGTACCATCCATCGACTCCCTCTTTGGAATCTTGGTCGCAATCAATATTTTTGAAACCTGTGCACAGTTGAAGGTGTCTTATTAAATGTTTAAAGGCAGTCCATCTATCTCGCAACCAAGAATTGTGAATCAAAATACCACACAGCATGTTGTTGGTTGTAGGCAATAAAAATATGCAGAAATCTCTATGTTGTAACTATGGTAAAGAGACAACGTTACTCGTGAAAAATATATTCTCCTACTGAACTATTGCTGTGATTTTTTTCCCTTTATGTGTACCATTAACATTGTACCATTAACATGACACAAATGAGGTTCTGATTGTGAAACAAAATAGGTTAAGACAAGACAAGCTGTAGAAACACAGTGCTCTGTGCTATCCTGATAGTTTCTGCACACTAATGTTCTGAATTCATGCCCCATGCATTTCTATTGCCATGGTATTGTTACAGATTCTTGATGGGCTGTTAGACAAGCTGGGCCCCAAGATGCACAAGACACCCTGCGCAGTGCCAGTATCCACCAACACAACGGTAATTAGGCCCTCCCAGCAGGTCCAGTCGCAGGGACACGCCCTGAACCATCACCACCACCACCACCACCAGCCCAACATCAGTGAGGATGCTGCCACCCGCCTCGCCAACAACATTGCAGATATGTCTCTGGCCGCCGCGTCGTCTGGCCGGGCCGGAAGCAGCACCGGCGGGCACCACCAACATCACCACCACCAGCAGGACTCCAAGCGGGGGAAGGGGAGTGCGAAGGACAGCCACGACAGCTGCGAGGGGGGATCGGACAGCAGCAGTCGCAAGGACAAGAAGGCAAAGGCGATGCCGCCGGTCCCCACCGGTCTCGCCCCACCGTCGGGCTCCCAGGGCATGCCGGGGAACTCCAACCTTGAACAACCCCCCATGTGCAGGATAGGTCAACCCCCGGTGGTCGGACCAGGGGGCGGGGCCCGAGTGAGGGGAGAATTCTCTGTACCAGGTGAGGATGAAGGAAGCCACCACCCATCCCACGGACCGGGCGGGGCCAGTCATCCAGCAACCAGCACTGGCATCAGCTATTGGGGGAGGATATTTGGTAGACATCCAAGGAAGAGTAAAGGTAGGTTATCAAGTAATGTTATCATTCAAGATGCTCTGATAAAATTTCTTCATTTGATACATGTATATTGCAGGCTTTTCACAGTCTTTGTGCCATACCATGTTAGTCGTGAGACCCGACTGTATTGGTGGAAATTTCTCTTGGTATATGCTGCTCTTTCTCTCCTGCATATTTCTGAAAAATGTTGTATTTCAGTAGCTCCTTTTGACACAAATAGAATAATATTACTTTCATGAAAGCCAAATAGTAGATGCAACTTAATACCCATAAATCATTTGTGAGGTAATTTACTGCAACTTGTTGCTAACTACCTCTGCAGATTAATGTTCTGCTTCAAACATATGTCTGAAAACTGACTTCCCGTAATGAGACCTCAAAGCTGTCCCACAGGTATATATGAAATTTTGTGTGATCTGAACCCTCCGAGAGGTAGCTTGATATGTGTTTACACACCAATTTTCTCCCAGGTATGGCCAGTATAGACAGCAGTGCTCCAGAGACCACTTCCAGTGATAACTCCCCTACCCTAGCGAGGCGGGTGCCCCCGGGGGGATGGGGTCGATACCACGGGCCTGGAAGTGACAGTGGTAGCAGCGGCAATTCCAGTGACTCCGTCAGCTCCAGCAGCTCCGGGGAGAGGGGATCGGGGGCACGACCAAAGATGAGGGAAGCCGAAGGGTGAGTCTCATGACATGGATACCAGGAAGTCTGATTTCTCTCCCCCTTCAATACCAGTGTAGTGCAAGGGTACTACCGCCGGCCCCATAGATGACATGTGCTGCTGTGTGTTTGCATGGATGCAAAATGCTCATTTGTTCGAATCCCTGCTACCTAGACAGATATGCTTTTTGATGATTGTCATGCAGAATTAATCAATCAATCAATTTACATGTGATATTACCTGAATAGTCTTCATGCAATATTACTTGATCAACAAAGTCAGATAAGACAACCTGGAAAAGAATGTCAAAACAAAGTTGTTCCGGGAATGTGTGAAAAATCAATTAAAAAAAAAAATGTCTCATGTTCAACACCTGCCATTCCCTGTTAATTCCATGGATCGCATGTAGATGTAAACATTTAGTCACTAGCGGTCGTGTCCATACGCTGGTCGTGTCCATACGCTGGTCATATGCCAGGTGATCTTACCCACCCACATGCAACACGCTGAGGTCAAGCAGATCACACTTTCGCTGCTCACTTGTGCACTTTCGGTAATGGGGAGTTACTGTGCAGCAGGCACAGACAAAGCATATACAGTAATCTTATCTAATTTTCCCTCTTTAATTATGACGTAAACATTGTCACTTCACAATAGAAATGCATTTTCAGAGCCTACAGTGTGATATTTCTTTTCCCAACATATAACAGTTGCTAGGAAAATCTACAAAGCTCCCATAGTTTTCAGATTGAGATAGTGTCGTCTATTCTTCATGTACAATCAATAGAGATCAGGCTGTGCACTGGCGGCACAGCGTTGTTAACTCATTGTTACACTAATTAAATAGTGAAGCTGCCTTTTGAGTTTGTACAGTTTAATGCGATAGTGAGAATTCTTGTTCAAATTCCCCTACATTAATGGAAACTACATGCTTTTTTTCCTTTCCCATAAATTTGTGTGATGAATCCGCCAGGCATTGGTAGGTAAACATGCTTTAGTGATACTTATAGAGAATGTTGATCATTTCTCTTCTGTTCTCCCCTGCATTCATGATCTCCCAGGAGTCCCGGTCAGGGGATACCAGTCTCTCTCATGAGGCTCAACTCTGTTCCCAGCGCAGCGGAGAACATCAATGAGAACAAGGCGTGTGTGGCAGGAAGCAAGGGTAACAGGTTAGTATTCTGCAATGTATCTAGAACCATGACCAGGTCCTGGAAGTGAGGCTCATTTGTAAAGATTTGTTAGTGTACCATCAAGAGACAGGCTTGATAATACCACGAGTGATGACTTTTTGCCAAAATTACCACTGTTTTCACATGTGATATTAAGCTTTTGTCTGTAGGTGAGTGGTAGTACTCCTGAAGTAGTCACTCTGCATAGAGCATGTATGCTTGGAATTTCAGTACATACTTGTCATGAAGCAAAAGTACCAGTTGTAAGTAGGTACTGTGCATTTTTCTCTTGTTATGGTATGGAGTGTTGTCATATCTGTGCAGGTGATATATTGTGAAAAATATGATGGAAGCTTCTCTGCACTTCTTTGCTCGTAGTAAAGGGAACAATACATTCTCGATTACATAGTAGTTTTGCTATGTAATGGGTAGATACCTGTCTGAACATTTTGTCCTTCATTCCCCGACCTCTCCCTGCCCCCCACAAAAAACCACGCCTGTCATCTCCCGCAGAAGGGGTCGTAAGGGCGGCCGCAACGACAACTGTCCGACGGTGCCCAACCAGCCCAGCGAGGCCTCCGCCCACTTCTTCTTCGAGCTGGCCAAGACAGTCCTGATGCGGGCCGGCGGGTCTAGCAGCACGGCCCTCTTCACCCAGGAGTGCACCAACTCCAACCACTCGGGCCCCCACCGCGGTCTGCACCTGTGCGCCTTCGAGATCGGCCTCTACGCCCTGCGGCTGCACAACGCCGTCACACCCAACTGGCTCTCGCGCACCTACTCCTCGCACGTCTCGTGGATAACAGGTGGATAAGTCTTCCAAACTGAGACATAACAGCACAAAAATGCTCAAAAACTAATCACCAGCTTTCTTTACTTGTAAGAGAGACGCCAACTCTCCCGCTTTTCTCAAGATCCCTAGCTTTCCGACTGGAGTTTGAATTTCTCCCACTCTTTCTGTATGTCTCCTGCTCAAGATGTATTTTCTCGTGCCTTAAATGTAGACTTCTCCCACTCAATTTTAGTTTGTCATATGTTAACATATAAGGTTGAGATAGCACCAGGGTCATTTACAAACTTAAAGCTTCATGGGCCTTAAGTGCAGGCCCCGGATCCTGATCGCAGGGGACGTCTTGCTTCAAGCTTGTGATGTGCGCCATGTGTACGATGCACACTTTCATGCAATCTGCAGTTTGCCGGGGGATCCAGGTGGGAGAATCTCCTTTGTAAGAGATACTTGGGGTTGGGAGTCTATAGCCCCGTTTTAACGGACCTTCCCCAGAGTGTTTACATTCCACAGATTCCATAAAATACGGGTTGCACGGCCTTGTTTTAGTTTTGATCCGATATGTAACACATCTCATGCTTGTCCCACATGCCATTTTAAAGGAAATTTGGTGGAAATTTGAAGGAGTTTTTTTTTTTTAGCTTTCCAAGGAGGCTGCTTGACTTATTTTTCAAAACTATAAGTACAAGTAATGAGTTCATTGGACTTGTAATGTGCTTAAAACATTCACATACCAGGGAAATCAGTTGTATTCCTGGATGTACATGTACATGTATGTATAGATGTATTCCATGATGAATGTGGAGTTGGAAATCCTTGCCTCTGACCTTTGACCTGTGATCACCATTTACTCACTTAATGCGATTTTCAGGTCAGGCGATGGAGATTGGTAGTGCAGCCATCAACCTGCTGGTGGAGACATGGGAAGGTCACCTGACCCCGACGGAGGCCGCCTCGCTGGCCGACAGGGCCTCAAGAGGTCGCGACCCCAACATGGTGCGAGCTGCCGCCCAGCTGGCCCTGTCCTGTCTCAGCCACGCCCACGCCCTGAACCCCACGGACGTGAACCGGGCTCTAATGCAGGTAGGTACCCCCCCAAAAAAAAAAAAATCACTCCCCCTTCCCCATAAGCTAGAGAGATCTCTTTGCTTCAGATGTGGAAACAGACTTGAAGTGAATACATACAAGAAGTGAATCCGTATCTGTTATGCTCAGTTGCAAAACAGAATAGCAGACAGTGAAAGTTCAGCTCTATGAGGAGAGATGTTTAAAAGGCCGTGTTCACAACCAAGCCAGCAAGTGACAGACTAACTCTTTATTAAAATGCTTTAAGTTTATGTCTGTCCTCAGTTGTAAGATGACTCTCATCTCTTAATATGTCATGCTCCAGCAATGTGTACATTGGACTACAAGCATGGAAAGGTTTATAGAAACTGACAGTGGGACAAAGTGACATAAACTCCCTGCTACTTTTGGATAGTTTGAGTGGATGTTCAGCAAGTAGAAAGACAACTTGGGGTTTTGTTCCGTCACTTTCAGCTTAATTGCATGGAGCAATCGAGATGTACTCAAGTCTCGAGTCATTTTGAACACACCTAGATCTGTACACTAGTAAGAGTTAGCAATGGAGCAGTATTTCTAACTCCCTGCTCCGCTGGCTGCTATGACAAGTCAACTTACCCTAGCAATATCCAACTACTGTGGAAATTCGAGCTGTGGATGTGAAAAAAAAAAGTATCATCCAGATGTTGCACACCTTGATGAAAATTTCATGTGGCTTCAAAAGTGTCAAGACTATCGGTTTCTATTTATTTGCCAAGTCTACTCTGACAATGTGCCTAAATGAATGGGCATGTAGCCTTTTCCTGGAAAATGGTAGCAGTAATGATGATTAAACAAGACATGAATATTTCAGAATGATGCAGTTGTCACATTGGTATTGTTGACTTGTGTTGATAGTAATGATGTTATCATCATTGACGTTTGCCATCAATGCAGTTGTTGTAGTCATGGTGACCTCCATCAATGATTCCCATTCTCTGTCCGGCAGTGCAAGGAGCAGGACGTGATGATGCTGCAGAAGGCTTGCCTGGCGGTAGAGAGTGCAGCCAAGGGGGGAGACGTCTACCCGGAGGTCCTCTTCAACGTCGCCAAGCAGTGGGAGTGGCTCCATGACAACGCCACGGGACAGGGCAACCACAATAACCAGCGCCACCAGCACCACCACCACGACTCGGACGAGGAAAAGGCTGGGGTGGCCAATGAGGGCGGGGCGGAGGAGGCAGGGCAGGTAGTGCCCTACGCCAACGCCCCCGTCAGGGGCATGGTGCAGCCCCAGCATGTTGTCGGTGTACCGTACAGCCTCGCGCCGCCGCATGCCGTGCCAATAGTCTACCATGACTTTGTCACTGTGGATGCATACGTCGCCAGGCACCAATTCGGGAATGCCGCCCATGCGGTGCCAGGGGCTGACCGGCGCCTGCAGCACCGGCCGCAGATAATTAGCGATGCTCACAATGTGCAGTGGATGCAGCACCACCAGTACCACGGCCCATGTCCGTACAATGCCAACATGCCGGTACCGGGCATGGCGGTCACTGTGCCCCGGACGGGCTTCCCACCGACGCAGGTTCTGCAGATCGCTCCAGGCCAGGCCATGGCGCCGCGGCCCATCATCCAGCAGTACTCCATGCAGATGCAGCCCAACATCGTGCACACGCGGCCCAGTGTTGTGGTCCCTCCGCAGCCCCACCCTGTTCAACCCATTCCCAACATGGCGCAGCCCATGGCCCCACAACAGCACCCAGGACTGTTCTATCTGCATGCCACCTATAGGGTGGGAATGCTTGGCATTGATACTTTGGCTAGAAGAGTACACGATGAGAGGACACAATCTAGGTTCTCTCCCAACCCACCTTATGGAGAGGACATTAAGTGGCTGATGGAGATAGCGAAAAGATTAGGTAAATTTCATATCTCATTTTTTTTCTCGCTAATTGCTTTCCATATTCGTTTGAATCACCCTGTATATCTGGCCACTTAGAGACACATGTTACCATTCTCCGCCCAATCTCTAGCATAGGAGAGTTCTGAGACAAAGCACTGATCAGTCCATCCAACCAGTCAATGCTGAATCTTTGGCTAGCATGCTATTACTTCTGTCCTTAGTTATTATTGCTGTAGTCTTCATTCTTACCATAGTTTGAATTGTCTACTGTTGTTCATGCTCCCAGTGTAGGGCAAAATCCAAAGTAAACAAAAAGATTAGTGATGTTCTGTACTGTAAACATCAATATTTTGGCATGATTAGTTTTTAGCACTGAGCGGCACAGAAACATATTTGCAGATTCTTTAATTCATGGTGTGCAATTGTCAACCCATTCAAAATTGTGAAGATAATTTTGCGGGTTTTAGAATTCACACTAGCTAGGATTAGCGCAAAATACGAAAAAAATGCAAAAATTAATGTACCGCAAAAATTTCTGCATTGACAGTAAGTGTAATGATTTGAAAATATAATGATCTTCTCTTTTATTTAGAAAAATTTCAGAGGAAGAACAGTCATCATTGAATACTTTGGAGGAGGCCTTTACAAAGAAGGACTATTGATCAGCCTAAAATTAAATCAGTGTATCCCAGTTTTGATTTTTGTTTTTTATTTGTTCCAATCAAGTTCACATTCCCGCCTTCCCAACCTTCACATCTTGTGTACTTCGCTCCCCAGGTGTCAGCTACGTGCAGCAGTTCTGTGCTTGTGTGCTAAGCGTAGTGGTCAGCCCGTTTGTCCTACACACGATCACGTGGGAGGCCGCCCACTACCTGTCCTCCATGAACCACACCTCGGTGCAAGCCAACCTGCGCTCGCCGATCCTCAGCCCCATCGTGCAAAAGTGCGTGCAGATGTACATCCAGTGCATCCACCAGCGCATGTACCACATCACGCCGCCCGAGTACGACGACTTCATCAGCGTGGTGCAGAGCGCGCAGAAGGCGTTCTTGATGCAGGCGGGCGGCCAGGCGCAGTTCAAGGACTTCATCCAGTCGCTACGCCGGCTGCCGCGCTGCAAGCATGACCTCTGGGTCCGCCTCTCGGCCACGCTGTCGCCCAGCCTCTTTGAGCATTCCTCCTCCTCGGCGGCATCGTCGCCATCGACGACGACGGTGTCCACCAACCATTGATGGGGGCGTGTGGCCGGCCAGAAAGGGGCCAGTGCAAAGCCTATTCAATGATAATTAGCTCTCTTGATAGACAGTCGAGGCAGCTGTGTAGCGTTTAGCCAAATGTCTGCTTTTTTATTTCCTCCATGTGTAAGTGGCTGAACTTGGTTCAGCAGCAGGCTCCTCATTCTGGACTGCCTTGAGCTCAGTGGAAGGTGTAAATGTATGTTGAAATTGTATTTGTTTTAACAATTTTGTAAAAGTTTTCATTTTATTTTTGCATCCACACTCAGGACTACTGTATTCTCCATAAAGACCTAAAGGTGTGAAACGTGGGACCCCCAGTAATGGATGTTTAATTGTTGCAAAGTCTTCAGTTTTTGACATTGTGATCAAAGAATGCTATGTCTACTCTTCATTCTTGACATTCTTAACATTCTTAAGGACAGGTTTTTGGTTTTTTTTTCCTGTAGTGATACAACTTACTGTAAAAGCTTCACATGCATTGTTTCTTTCTCACTCTCTGAATTCTTCTAATCTTTCCAAGTGTCACACTAATCTGTGTCAAAGTGGTTTGTCAGATTCCTTTTAGAATCCAGTGACTTGATGAGAACAGTGTAAAAACAGAAAAGAAAAGAAAGAAAATTAACAAGGGTGATAATTTGTACATTATTTTTTTTTAACAATGCCACATTTGAGACAAATTGACATGGATTGAAGGTAGACGTATGTGGAGAGTAGTGTTGTGTTCTTTGGTGCGAAACGATATGCGGCTGATGAGGTGGGCGTAAGGTTGGGGTGAGAAGCACTGTGAAGGCGAGTCTGATGTAACTTTGTATTTATGAATGTAAATTTCACAGAGTGGAAATGTCAAGTGCAAATAAACTTCCGTCTCTGAAGTGTGTTTCACACAGAGAACTGAAGCATTTTTTTTTTCTCTGGTTTATGTTCCTTTTCCCCTCTTTTGTAAGTAGTATATTTCCTTTTGACATCTGAATCATGCATTTTATTTTTTATTCCTTTGCTCTATTTATTTGTAGTTGTAGAAAATTGAATGCCTCAATGTTATGTATTGATTTTACAAAGTGCAAGGACAAAAAGGACAAGTTTTTAAACCATTGATGTGGAATGAATGACAGTGAAATGTGAAAGAAATGACGTGTGTAATGATATGGAGAGAGATCTAGTTTCAGTAACCTTCAAGAAGAAATGCAAAAGCTCCTTGTAGACCAGTGTGAGTGAATCTATCACTAAACACCAGTGACAATTTTTGTGTATGCGTACTTGATAGCGCGTCACATCTCGTGACCGTGATGTGTCAGAAAAAGAAACGTTAAGAATCTGCTGCTCAGTGTTGCTACAGTGCCTATGTTTGATAGAATGAAGGGGAGTTTCAACCGTTTTTTGATTAGCGAAGTTGCAGACTTGATGTATTTGTTCTTTATTCATTCTTCATTTTTGCATTTTGGAACTTTTAAAGGGATTTGGAGTTTGGAATAGTACAAGTTTTCCCTACTATTGTGGGTTTGAATTGCATTCATCTGTTTTTACCCACCAAATCCATGGTGTCTGTATACTAAGAAGGAGCAAAAGAAGAAACAGTCAGTTGGTTTCTACATTGATTGGCTTTGTCAAACTTGGCAGGTGCAGTAAAAGAGCGGCTGCTGATGTTCGTGCAAGAAATGCTAAATGTGAGTGATTCAGCGAGTTTCATTCTGTATGGGATGAGCAGTGGGTGTTATTGAGACACATGTGGCCAGAATACCAGAGAGTTCACCCGGGGGAATGAAAATGGAAGTTTGGAAAATCCTTAACCAGAAGAATAGTTTATTCAGGGATACCTTGTTTTTCCACCTTGTGGGCGCACAAGAAAGTCTTGCAAAACAATCAGAACAAATTGTTTGGAGCTACTTCACAGTATGTACAGTGGTACACAGGACTGTGCACCTTCTAGCCCTCCCCCCCCCCACCCCTGGTGGAAACCAGTCAAATGAATATGATAGCGTCGGTTTCAATTTGCGAAAAACAATATCTCACGAAAATGTCTGTGACCTTCTCATTCACGAAAATAAAAGCGTATACAGTATTGTATATGCCATATTAAGTGAGTGTAATCTTTTGCAAATCCGGACTACCCAACAATTTCACAAGTGGGTATATTCGCAATCCTGGAGTACAGCAGTGGACAGAAATGTCCGGAAGTTCACACATCCATTCGTCACACAGTAAGCATGCCAAGTTTGGCCAACTAAACTGAATTATCATTCTTGTTTGTCATGTACTGCATACCAGTACATGCACACATGCATGTCACATTCATGTTGGTATCAGAGTTAACATTTTAGCGTGTTGTGAAATTTGCGAATAGTACCCTTGCAAAATTTGTGAAAATAAAACTCCCCGCTTGATACGTATGTGGTGCATACAGTACTCGGCCATGTCAATTTGATGTTTGATGCGCACGTGATTCCATGCTCGATGTTTTACCTGGGAGGTAGGGGGCGGAGGCTGGTGCTGAACAGGCGACATGTCACACAGACCTGTATAGGAGCTATCGCATCTGAGGGGAACAAATGTGATGTTGTATTGGGAGGGGGGGGGGGGCTTTTGCTGTGCATGCTTGGTGGTAATGTAACACAAACTGAAATCCCTTCTCTGCAAGTGGCTGTGATGTTCTAGGAGCTTGTCATGATAGACGTAGAGCTTGCTCTGTTCGTATCTGCAAGAGACTTCGTGCAAAACTTCAGTGGGGTTAACTGAGAAAGAAACAAGAGCTTTGATATATGAATATAGATATATTATAAATACATATATATATAGATATATACACCGTGACTGGTAAATTTTTTGAATGATTGATTTGTTTCGTTGAAGTTCATGTGTCAAAATGTCAATTGCTTAATCCCAGCTGTTATTTATGTAGGAATGAATTCTATATTTTCATATCTGTTTCTTTTCGAGTGTAATTTGTTTAGACATAGGAGTATTAGAAACGAAACTGAAGAAAAAAACAAAACAAAACAAAACAAAACATATTCTCAGGTTTAATCTAAGCTTATCTTTTAAAGAGAAGTAGATATTTGTCTTGTAACAGAAACAATGTGCAAATTGTGGTGGAGTAGCCATTTTGTCCCACTGATGTGTCATGGGTCAGATTAGCTGTAAGCTGTAAATAGCTTTCCAGTCTGTGTACAATTGTTGAGAAAATGCAATGTTAACGAGGCAGTGTGAATTTTAGTGTGAATTTTTTTTTCTTACTGCATGTGGTTACTCGATCTATTGCTCTACAATATCAGGATTTTTGAAATGTTAGAGCCAAATAATGTGCGAGTCCTTACAGTTTCCTTGAAGAAGATATCAATGTGTAAGACATTTCTGTTTTAATGTTTTTTGTGACCTGAAGTTTCCTGTATTCCTGTGCGAAGCACTGCATTTGGGGCTTCAGAATCAGTGCAACTGCATCAGTGATTAATATATTCTCAGTCCCACATGTACAGTAATTTGTGTGTGATGTTGATCACTGAAGACCTTCCCACAAATTTATGTGTGTACCTTTTACGAAAAAAAAAGAAACAATTGCAGATAGCTTATTACAATGAAGACAATTTTGATTTTTCCATGTAAAAAATGAAAAAAAAAAATCTATGACTGTTACTCCTCATTTGGACAAATGTATGCAGTGTGTGTTATTAGATAAATCTAGGAGCAAAATGTCATGGATGTTTACACTGAGAGTAGATAAGTTTGATGGCTGTATTGTGTCGCTGTATGTTTGGTATGTGACTAATGACTTTGTGTACATTGTACGATTGTACCTCAGAGAAATAAGGAGAAAAAAAAAATGGTTGGGGAAAAAAGTGTTTGACAAAACTTTTGTCACTTTATATACAGGGATTTCATGCCAATCTCCACAACATGTAATCCAATTTGCTTCTTCCATCATTTGTGAGATTGCTGTTTTATGACTAGTTTAATTAAAAAAACAAAGACGTAAAGGGAAGTGACAGTGAAGTGTTCCAATGAAAATCCTGCTCATGCCCGCCCGCCCTTGTGGCACGATGACAACATTCCATGTCTTTCCAGCCAGCCATGTATAGTGGGGAAGCATGGGAGTGCATAGATGGTCATTCTTCGGACTCTTCGAACAGGGAGGGGAAGGAAGGGGGGGGGGGGGCGGGGGGAATAGATCGAAGATTGCTGAGGCATTTTTGAATTTGTGGATTTGAAACATGTTTGACAAGTTGACTGTTGTGTCACTGTCTTTAACTCTTGGTCGAGATTTGACCCTATGATTGAAATGCGGATGAGAAATTTTCTGATGCATTTTTCATGATGTCGTATTGTGTTCAATCAGGAAGTTTTGTGATTTCAATTTTCCCTTCTTAAAGCATGCTATGCTAGTACCAACATAATGCCCAAAGATTGGTTTATGAAAGTGTTGATTTTCTGCTGAAAAAAAAGGCTGTTTTCTCTTTCTTTCTTTTTTTTTTCCAATGGCAAGAGCCCATGTGTGCAAATCATCACATGGGTTGGGGATTACAGTGACATAATTTTTCATTTTATTATTATTATTATTTTCTTTAAACAGGCTGGGTATAGCTCAAAATTATATTGAGAGTTATTCAGAACTTTTCATTAAGTTTGCAGTTCATGATTTAGTGTATGCCATGTGAATCATGGCATGTGTTAACCCTGTGCAAAATAGAAGATAACCGTGAGCACTGGAAAAAAAAAATCAAAGAAAATTTCGGGGAGGATCCAAGGCTGCCTTCTTGCAACACTTTGGAACCACTACCAATTATGTTTGAACTTATCGTTTTATCCTTTTACATTGTCTTGCAAAATGTTGCCAATTTCCTTTAAAAAAAAGGAAGAAAAAAAAAAGGTGTGACATTGTGCAAAAGTCAAATACTGTACAGCTATGAACTTGATGGAAGTGTTATACACATTCCTTTTCTACCACAAACTGGTATTCGACTTGCTGGTAGGCTATAACTTTTTCTGAATTCCCAGTTGGTAAGACTTTCGGCAGGTGAGGACCACAACTGGTGGTGCATGACAGATTTGGGGGTGGGGGGCGGGGGGGGGGGGGGGGGGAGTCACATACGACTTTTGACTGGGGTAGTTTTGTTCTTGTAGAGCATTTCACTTCTGGCACAAAGAAATGTGTTACCCAAATAGGATCACCTATGCTCTTGGTAGTGAAAGAATTACATATCAACACTAGTAGTTGGATCGTTGTAAATCCATTTTTTTGAAATCACTCCTATTGTTTCTATAGCAGATTACTTCAAAAAGGAATCAATTCTGTATTTAAGGGAGAAGTAACCTTTTACCTCAGTGAATGTGGACTGTTTGATTTTTTTTTTCCTCCTGTAATGCGACACCTTTGCAAATTTTGATATCTTTACATGTTTGGGACATTTTGAAAAGAAAACAAGATTGAGGGAAAGAGTAAACTATATGGAGACATTCAATTTTTTCAATGTGGATATATTTTACCAGAATTGAGTGTCATACTCTCTTTGTTGACTTGCTTCGTGTTTTTAATCGATTATATCTGACATTCGTGTAGTTAATGACTGTTTTCACTGTGTGAATGCACGCTTGTGTGTTCTTTCCATGATTGCATGTGTATGATTGTGTGTGGTTGTGTTTTGACCGTGTTTGTGTGTGTGTGTGTGTGTGTGTGTGTGTGTGTGTGTGTGTGCTTGTGTACATGAGTCTTCATGAAGCGATGTCAATGTGCTGTTGGTGTGCAGGGATGCATGTGTGTATGTGTGTGTGTGTATGTCTGTGTGAGAGAGACTGCTTTAAGACATCCCCAGTCTCGTATTAGGAAAGTTGTTTCTTGCAAGTTGTAGCATTGTTTTGTGTACTCTTGCTTGTTTTCAGTTGTGTCAATGGAATCTGTATTAAAAACAAAAAAAATTGCTGAAAAAAAAAAAAGAGCTTGACCTTGTGTTTTTTTTGGAGCATGTACAGTAATTGACTGTCATTGGTACAAGTGACTCCCATTATAACAAAGTCATTGGAACGACAGTTTTCTTTTGGTATCGAAATTTCCAAAACTCTTCCACATAAATGACAAGAAAATTGGAAACCTGATGATTTACATGTGTAAACAAGACAATAAATGATTTTTAAGTTTAGAAGCTTTCACGAATATTGAGAAGGCCGTTTGTTATGGAAATTTATGAGAATGACTCGTATACCTAGTGCCTACTGCCACATGTCTACAGAACACAACAAAGAAATAACCCCTAAAGTAAGGATAAACTTCTTCCAAATGCCATGCACCATTGCTCATTTTGTTAGCTGCCCCAATACCCAGTAATTTGCTGGAAATGCCTGTTGAAGTCAAACAATGTACCGGTAATGACCGCATATCCACGCATCGTAATGACTGAATATCTAATATCACGCCTCATTGCCCACATCATTTCAACATCTGTGGTTGACTGCTCTTCTGGCTTCCACACAAATATGTGTGGGAGCCAGAGCCGACACTTGTCGGCGCCAATTAAATTGTTCTTAACAGGTAGCAAGAAAAACTAGAAATGTCGCTATGGCGACAGATGCCTCCGCCATAATGCATGATTCTCCTAATAGGCATATAGTACAATGTCTTCACAATGTGTGATCCATGACAGTTTCACATAACTGGCATAATATTGATATGACAGGTTTGTCAGAAATGACTCTAATGTTCACTTTCCTTGAACTGGGTTTGCTATAATTGTCGAAGAGTGAAGGGTACACATACACTGTATTTGGGGATTTGAGAATTTTTACTTGAATTCTGACGGACCCTTTTATAAGTTTATGCATTGAGTAATTTCCAAGGTATGAAGAAAGAGTGTAATTACAGTACAAAATAGATTTTTTTTTTTTTTTTTTTTGGGGGGGGGGCATTGAAACCTGGCCTTTGACCCTTAACCTTTGACCTTTGACATTCTGGCTGGAAATTTCCTGGAGAATCTCCATTAGGTGATGCATGTATATATTAAGTTTGAAAACTAATAATGCAAGCATTTCATATACTAGTGTATGAGGTAAATAGTAAAATATTGAGGAGTTGACCTTGACCTTTGACCCCATGACTATTGACCTATGACCCCTAAATTCCCTAGATAATCTCTGCCAGTCAGTACATGCATATGTACCAAGTTCCATGAAGATACATTGAACCATTTGTGAGAAAAGTGATACTACAACATTTTCACCTAACCTTTGACCTTTTGACCTTTGACCTTATGACATGAAACTCTCTGGAGAATCTTTATGCAGTACTACATATCTACACCAAGTTTCAAAAAAATACCTTAGGGCATTGCATAGATGTTGGGGAAATAGCAACATTTTTAGCATTTAACCTTGACCTTTTGACCTTTGACCTCTTGCCAATGTCACTAAAATCTATTCAACTAATTGTACCATCATACATCATCTTTGGACCAAGTTTGGTGAAAGCTGCTTCATCCAGTTTTGAGTTATCACGTAAACAGATAAATTTCAGGATTTGACCTTGATCTTTGACCTTTGACCTCAGTCCGATTTCACTAAAAAACTAATCAAGTAATTGTCCCATCATCCTCCGACAAAGTTTGGTGAAATTTGCCTGATCCAGTCTTGAGTTATCGCGTAAACGGATACAATTTCATGATTTGACCTTGACCTTTGACCTTTGACCTTTGGCGGATTTCACCCAAAATCTAATCAACTAATTGCCCCATCATACTTCATACTTGGACCAAGTTTGGTAGAATTCAAGTCAATATTACTCAAGTTATCGCGTAAACGAAAGCGGACGGACGTACGGACGGACAACCCGAAAACATAATGCCTCCGGCACCACTTCGTGGCGGAGGCATAAAAAGAAGCCATTTGACTACAGTGTGCATTTGGCTGGAATGTCTCCCTCTGCGTATGTGGCAGCTAGCCACAAGTGTGACCCCTCATAACATAAAGGTAACGGTTGTTGATCGTGACCCTTAGCCGTGAGGAATGACCTTTAACCTATTTTTCCTGCAGGAAATATTTCCATTTAAATTTCTTTTCAGGTATTCCTCCCACCGATTTACTAAAAAACGTTGGGCTGTACTAGCCGAAGCTTAAATCTGAAATGACACTTTTGGCTAAAGATCAGCTTGAGACCTGACAGTGAGGACTTTTCTACCCAATTTGTAAATGGTACGTCTGTACCTCACTTAGCATACACTAGCCAAAGTATGACACAAAATCAAGTCAAGTGTTTTAATTGTGTCATGAGATCTGTTGTGCCATGACATGTTGATGACCTCGAAAATGTACAGCCTCTGTTTCTTGTGAAATGGTGGAGACACTAAAAAAAAAACACACACACATTATACAATTACTGATTTACAAAATGCAGAGGATGAAATTTGAGAAAAAGAGTGTGAAAGAGAGAGAGAGAGAAATAAAGTGACAGAATGTGAACGAAAAAAAAAAAATCCGAAAAGTAATATCAATGCAATAGGTCAGTCTCAGAAAAAAGTCCATTAATCATAGAGGCCTACTGTATTGATGGCAAAGTGAATGGGGGAAGTTTCATGGGGAAAAAAAGAAGTGATATTTTACCGACTTACCAGGCTGCCCATCCACTTACTGGAAGATGTGGTTATTCAATTGTTTGACAAACTCAAGAAAAACTTTCCTTTAAGTTCCTACAAACAGTTTTAGAGGCTCAATAAATCCATCTGCACTAATACACAAACACACCCACACACAATAGCGATCTTGCACGCTGTCAAGATGATAAAGGAAATCAGAACCCCTTACATGCTGCACATCCTGCTAAAAACTTTGTTAAAGTTTTAGTTACAGGAGAATGAAAGTCAAATACATATTAGATTTGAGAGAATGCTGCAATATTAGAACACATCAATGAATTTTGAGGAAAATCAGACAATCTGTTGTAAAATGAGGAATTTTGTGACTTCCCACATGGATAAACGATACAAAGAAAATCTAAAGAAAATTCCAACATATTTTCACTTTTCTAGCAAATTATGGAAAGAGCACTTGACGTACTTCATTCGAAAAGAAGGAGAAATAATATTAACGTTAACATAGACATTTATCAGCTCTTCATTAAAAAATGAAAATATGTGGAATTCTCTTTATTTTGCTAAAATATACAAATTCATCTTACTTGGTTGAGCACATAGAATTACTTGCAATGAAGTTCAGCCTTTTTCCACACAAACACACAATAAAAAAAGGGCAAGACACATCTAAAATACAACACAACAGACAGACCACTCGTCATCTTTTCATCTTCTCCTGTGTGAAATCTTTAGAGTATTTAATGAACCGCTCATGCCTGCTACTGGTGAAAGGCTAAAGATGTTTCTTTGTCCAAAATACTGTTTGCAGTGTTTAGACTTAATATAGTGAACAAAAAGAACATATACACATATGTTGCATAGATTCATGTAGATGAAAAACAAGTCTATAAAAGTACTGCAAAATAAATTAGACCCATTTTGCAACATAAACATGAACATGAACGTATATGATATCTCTAAGTAATATCACATCATATCACATGTAAGGAAAATATGTAATTATGAAAGCAAACATTTGAGTTGTGCAAAAGACATTGAATGCAGTACAAATGTAATACCGTAACAAGGACAGTTTGGGCCATGCACGGCCAAAATGGTGTCCACATTTGTCAGACTTTTCGCTACAAATTTTGATTCTTGTTTTATACGATTCAAGTCCTTCATGATAAGATGCCCCCTCTATCAGATTTGAGAAGCATTTCATCATTCCTTATTGTCACTTAAAAAACAAACAAAAACAAAACAAAAATGATATGCCCATAAAGCAAGGCTCCATACAAGCAGGGGCCCTGAGGCCACTAGAAATCAATTGCAGGCCGCCAAATTTCCAAAAAGGCTATCTATTTGTGGCCCGTTCAAGCACTTCAGGGCCACTACATCTCTCTTTGGGCTACTAAAATCTCAGATTTAACAGGGAATGAAAAAGAAATATAAATGTAGGTTGAGTGAATGCACCCATATTACTAGAACAAACAATCTGTTTGAAAGTTACAAGTTTTTTAAGTTTTCGTGCTGTCACAGCTGGATGACAAGATTACTATCATGAGTCACATAATATGGAAAATGATATAAAGAAAACAAAGAAAATTCCACATTTCTTCACTTTTCTGGCATAATGAAACAGTACTAAACTAATCTCTTTCAGAGAGCAGGGGGAATGATATAACCTTTGACATACACATGTATGTCATTAACAAGTCATGGGAATGTGTACTTTTCATATTGAATGATATTTTGTGGAATTTTCTCAATATTCTCTTCACATCATTTTCTATGTATTTTCAATCCACAAAGTCCGTTGCTGCCCTCCTTGCATGTGCCTATGGCATAATGGGTAGTAAGTAGTAAGTAGTACTCAATCCACATGAACATGTATGTTTGGGTTTCAGTCCCCTTCGATTTTGGTGGCCCGAACAGGCCACTAGAAAGAGAGAGAGAGAGAGAGAAAAAAAAAGCTAGCATTGAGGGATGCATAAAGGTTAACACACTAAAACCTGACAACTTTTGTAGAAAATTAACATTGTTCAACTAGAGATGATTGTAGCTCATGCTCTAGTAAGCACAGACACTGACAATTACATATATCTTTAGAATTCTAGTGGTACAGTTATACCAAAAACATCACTTCCAAAATTAATTGCAGCTACACAGACAACATTACAATTCCTTGATTGCTGCAAAGGTGTTGCCACGAACACTACAATCATTATCACTTAAAATTGTTGTAAGGAACTATGGTATGTCCAATCAGGGCCTTTTAATCAGTTATTTAAACTGACATAAATGTTGCCATCTATTTACTTTCCCAGCTCACTGTGAGCAGCAGACCTGGCTACCATCTGTGATATCACCTTTGTCAATGAAAACAGCATCAACTGGCCTGCATGAAAGGCTTAGCTCTCATCTGCTGTTGCAGTTCCTGGTTAAGTTGCCTCCGTACAAATGTGCTTGCAAACATAATATATTCACAATTATATCAAAACTGTGGGCACCATCACTCCAAGCTGTTCCTTCAAATTAAGTTTCCTCCTATTGCATTCAGTAGAAAAGATAAATATTGTGGGGGAAAAAAGAAACCTAACAAGAAGAAGAAAATGAATGTCTTTTTAAAGTTTGATGGCCACCACTTCCCCTTTTTCTCTGCAGCCGTCTTGGTTCTAGGTAATATGGATAATAATCACATGACTACTCTTAGTAATCATTGATCATAATGTGCTAGATGAATCAAATTTCCATTCACTATACAAAGCAGCCATGTTTTTTTCTCCGCAAATACAGCAAACATAGACATGACGTAAAATTTACTTTTGAATTTAGACGGATCTCTCTTGGAGTCTTCAACATAATCAAGAACCACACATCATTACAAGCCTTCACAATGAGCACAGTCATTTACTTTGTGAAAATTAGTTCATCTACGGTACTCAAAAGTTGTGTTCTGTGACCTCTATCATTCCTTTCTTATTCTCACTTAGGATAGGGTAGGTTGGGGGCAGGGAGAAATGGTACAAACAGTCATGTGCTATTAAAGCACAGTCATTTACTTTGTGAAAATTAGTTCATCTAGAGTACTCAAAAGTTGTGTTCTGTGACCCCTATCATTCCTTTCTTATCCTCACTTAGGATATGGTAGGTTGGGGGCAGGGAGAAATGGTACAAACAGTCATGTGCTATCAAAGCACAGTCATTTACTTTGTGAAAATTAGTTCATCTAGAGTACTCAAAAGTTGTGTTCTGTGACCCCTATTATTCTTTTCTTATCCTCATTTAGTATGGGGTATGGTGGGTGCAGGGAGAAATGGTAGAAACGGTCATGTGCTGATTAAAGTTTACAGGTAAAAGTTGAGGAAAATGGTACTTTTGACTGTGCACAAGCTCTACAAAAGGCACATAAATATGCATCTATAACAGAGCTCCAGAAGTAAATGCTCTAAAAAGAATGTTGTAGACAGAGTTTGTTTGTTTTTTTTCCAAATCCTTGATATTAAGAGACAATAACTATGCCCCTGTAAGTAACAGAAAACAAGGGAAAATGTGGTAGAAGCATAATCTGGTCAGATTGTCACATATGCAATGGCAAAGAAAATACAGTACCACGAGTAATAATAATAAGTTCTCGCTAAGTGGACACAAAGGAAGAAATACTAGATGTTTGTTAGCTAGCAGCTGTGGGACCAACAGCTTGACATCTCTTCCAAAGGACTATGAAATGAGGCTGAAGTGCCTGTCCACGGGGGCAAAAACCATTGCAGCCAAGGAACTTGAACCAGGGATCGTAAGATCGATGGTCTGTGGTTCTAACCACTGAGCTACAAAAAGCTCCTCATATGATATTACCATACCAAATACCTGTAGAGACACAGTACATCTTAAAGGTGATTCAACTAGGGTGTTTGTAATTTTAATCAGGATTTGGGTTCTATCATTGTAGCATCACAGCATGATGTCAAAGTGCACTGATCCCTCTCAAAGCAAGCAAAAACATAAAGAACAGAAACATAAAACACACACACACATACACACATACAAAAACAAAACAGGCTACTGTGCTTGGTCATTGGTGGTGGCAAGACGAAATCAGTCAAACAGTATTGCGATCATGTGCAGGTTCTTGTGCTCCTTTTCTCGTTGATCCATGGGAGGAACTGGGTGACCTCAGCGTAGACGCCTGGAGCATTTGGCTGGGCACAGCCATAACCCCAGCTTGTCACACCGACCACCTTCCAGATGCCTTCCTTCTCACACACCAGCGGGCCGCCGCTGTCCCCGTCGCAAGAGTCAACGCCGCCCTGCAGGAAACCCGCACAGAACATCTGTGGCGTCAGCTTGTTGCCGTACACGTTGGGCCGTCGGCATGTGGATCGCGGCAGAAGGGGCACGCGTGCCTCTTGCAGTGTGTTTGGGTACGAATCGCCTGCATGGAGGAAAATATAGAAGAAACGTTCTGATAGTAAAAAAATTTTTGTGTACCATGCACTGCACCTAGACTTGACTTTGCCTATTAGTTTGTACCGCTCATTTTCTTGGTAATGTAGCCCTTTATGTCCTAATATGCACTTACCTTTGGCATACTATGCTTTTTCTTAAGCATTCAGATAATAAGGCAGTCGGGCAGAACATGCAGAAATATGTACAGCTGTGAAGTTTCATGATGATACCTTGAGCCACTTCTAAAATATGGAAGAAGTGCAATTTAGCACTCTCACTTGACCTTTGCCCTTTTTTGGCCAAAAGAAACCAACAAAACTTCCTTGAGAATCTCTATTGGGTAATATATGCATATTATACTATAAAAAAAAATCCTGCAAGCATTGCATAAATACAAGGAATGGGTGAAATTTTGAGGAGTTAACCTTGACCTTCAACACCTGACCTTTGACTCAATGACCCCCAAAATCCCATTATAATCAATCACTGCCAGTCAGTACATGCATATGTCCTAAGTTCCATGAAGATACCTTGAACCATTTCCCAGATGTGGAGAAAAAAAGTGAAATTTTAACAATTTTACTTGATCGTTGACCTCATGACCCAAAACTCTAGAGAATATTGATTGGGTAGTACATGTATACACTAAATTTCTGGCATTGCACAGATACAGGGCAAATACTGAAATTTTGAGCATTTGATCTTGACCTTTGACCTTGAGCATCTGCACCAAAAAGTTCAGAGGCACAACTTCACCCACTCATACATAAACATGCCAAGTTTTATTACGATACCTCAAACATATTTTTAGTTATGCTGTCCTCAAAATTGATTACGGATGGATGGAAGGACGGACAGACGAAGGACGGACAACCCGAAAACATAATGCGTCAGGCAACACTTTGTGGCGGAGGCGTAAAAAGAAGGTTCTGAGGCATGGTCAACTGCTACAGTTGTGTCATGATAGAGAAATTTATTCGAGGGACAAACAGGATATGGCAGCATGAACTACTACTGTACACGCCATATATTTTGCGAGTCTAAATTTTCGCAATTCGGGAATTCCCGACGATTTCGCGAGTGGTTAAATTTGCAATCGTGGAGTCCTGTACTGAACGGAGATATGTAAATCGGGCTCAGAGTCAATATTTTCGTGTGTCTTTGATTTCGCGAATAGCACCTGACTCACCAAATTCGCGAAAATAAAAACCTCGCGAAATATTCGGCGTATACAGTAAACCTGGATACCCCTCTAGCACCCGACTGGGCCATTGGGCAGCCGGGTTGACATGATCAAATTCTATTGGTATGAAAGGAGAGCATTCCCACCTAAGTTGCCCCATCCAGATATCCAGCACTGATGGTTTGGCTGGAACTCTCCCTCCGATGGCAGACACGCTGGCGTCACATGCTGAGTGATGATGGCGGGACGATTGAGCCGCAGCAGGGCGATGTCGTTGTTGGTGGTGCGCGAGTCGTAGTCGGCGTGCTTGTACAGGCACTCGATGTCAAACTCCTGCTCCGAACCCTCGTCGATTCTCTGGTTGTGCTCCCCGAGCCGGACCTTAAACGACCGCTTTCCATACCTGAGATGGGAGGAAGAGGGAAAACCTACAGACATATATGCATATAGGTGAGGTACACAAACTTCTGCTATGTACTGCTCCAGAGTTTGGGACAGAAGATGGGGTTAACACGAATGCTTTAGTCCCTCAGTAGAAACGTCTACAATTTGAGCAACTGTATGTTCAACCACTGACAGAAGATTCCTGGCAATCTTTGACGATATCTGCTCACACATTTTCATTTTGGTTTCTTATTTGTTTGTTTCTGGGTTGTTGATTTTTTGTGGGTGTATTCTTGTTGCTATTCTTCTCTTTTCTTTTTGAAAATGAAAATGTTCACTTTGACCCCCCCCCCCCCCAACTTGCAATGTGCTGCACTGCAACCAAGTTTACCTCTGGAAGCAGTGGGCGGCAGAGAGAACGTGGTACTCATCGACGAGAGTGCCGCCGCAGTAATGGCCACTGCCCTTCAGCACGAGCTGGGCCTGCCAGGGCCAGTTGCCCCGCTTGGCATTGGTTCCCCCGATGATTCTTGCCATGATGTTGCCGTTCTCGATGCCCCGTATCCCACAGACAGTGGCTGGTGAAATAAAAAGATTCAATGGGTTAATCCATGACATCAACAACAGCAACAACAACCAATCATTAATTCAAACAAAGCCACCACAAAGCTCAGTGATTCACATAGAGTAAACTTGATGTCCTCTTGCTGAGACCTCAAAAAATTTTGGATAGGATGCCATCTTTTGATTGGTTGATGCTGAACCTGAGAATCTATAAAATCAGTAGCAAGTTTAGACATTTTATTCTTAACAGTCTTTTCACAGCATCTTGTGGTAAACTTTACCACCATTTCACATTTTTTGAAATCTTTTTGTTTTCTTCTTCTACACTGACCTTTTTTTTAATCCTGTCAAGGACCAGAAAGAAATGAAGGTATGAAGACTCAATCCAACCTTCGTGATTTAGCCATTATAGGACCAGCAGTAACCCAGATGGGAGACCCTTGCAGGATTATAGTCACATGATTGCATCATGGCCAATCATTGACAGCATTCATGCAGATTATTCAATATTACTAGAAACTGATACATTTAAGAATAACAACGGTACACTGTTCTCTGTTAAAGTAAGATGCAAAGTATTAGAACAGATGGCAGCAAAACAGAGAGCTGTTCAAGTGTGACGCAATCTGTGACATGAATACCAACAATGCTACACAGGCACCATCAGCAGTGGGCATTGACCACTTGCCAGAAATAGGCAGTGCAGGCCAGAACTTACGGGTCTCGCCGCAACTGACGCCTACGTCCTCGTTATGCCGACAGTTGTGCCTGCCCACGCCCTGCGGGATGGTGCACTGGCGGAGCGAGGGCTCCGTCCCGTCGCACGTCACGTCGTCCAGCCAAATTCGACCGGTGCCCTCTCCAAATGATGCCTGTGGGAAGAGTCTGACATCGCCGCTGGTGGGAGGAGGTTGAGGAGAAGAGACTCAACAGCATTGGAGTAAGACATGGTACAAGATAATAGGGTTAAAAAGACAAAAACTTAGTCCACCGTGATCTGCCACTAAGATGCACTAAGCATTGTTCGGTCCTAAAAAGACTACATTATGATTTCTGTGTGAAGAGATTTTCAGAAAAGGTGCCAGTTATCCTTAGCAAGCCCTCACAACATAGGGCCCGGCTTAGAGTTGTAAAAGCTGAAGGCAACCGGGACACAAAAATGTCCCGCTAGATTCAACATCAAAATTGCTGTCTGAATTGGCGAAAAAGGATGAAAATGGGATTACACCTTTCCATTCATTTCAGAACTCTGTGAATGGTACACCGGGACAACATAGTATCTACTGCGATTTCATATTTAACATATACGTTACGTGAGATACATGACATGACAGCATCTTAAAAAAAAAAAAAGAATCACATGCTTCCCTCAAAATGATGATATTGGCCACATTCAAATTTGCAAATTGGTAATGATAATGGTGCCATCACCTTAGAGATAATATAAAGTTTTGGTACCTCAAAAGTTTCCCTGAATTTCCTTGTCTTAGTTTGTGTTTCAGGTTAAAGTACCTTTCATATAACTAACACTGTGAGACTTACTCACCCCAAAGTGCTCTCATATCTTAGTAATCATGCAATAATGGTTTCGTACCAGAGCCGCCGCCGTACGGCGGCGAGGTAGTACACGTATTGTACGATGCATGATAACTGCGACCAGCAGCGTGTGGCAGTCCCATATGCATAGCGTAATGGGGCTTCGCATTGTAGCATTCAGGATCATGACAGATTTAGTATCGCGGGTAAATATCAACATAAAATCCAAAATTTCTTCAATTTGAAGACTTACCAATTACTGTAAGTTGAAGTATTGAAAACAGGCTTCGGGCAACGTTTGGTTCTGCCAATAGTCCCTTTCTGTTCGAATTGATGACTGAAAGTGACTCGGTCGAGAGGACCTTGGGAGAGCTACATACACTGAATACTACGGCCAGCGCATGCGCACACAAACATCTTATCCGTTCATGGATTTGAAATTGGTGCGCATGTGATGTGTGCGCATGTGCTGGCTGTAGTATTCAGTGTATGTAGCTCTCCCAAGGTCCTCTCGATCGAGTCACATTCAGTCATCAATTCGAACAGAAAGGGACTACCGGTATTGGCAGAACCAAACGTTGCCCGAAGCCTGTTTTCAATACTTCAACTTAATTGGTAAGTCTTCAAACTGAAGAAATTTTTGGATTTTAAGTTGATATTTACCCGAGATACTAAATCTGTCATGATCCTGAATGCTACAATGCGAAGCCCCATTACGCTATGCGTATGGGGCTGCTGGTCGCTATGTGTATGGGGCTGCTGGTCGCAGTTAATTGCGTGATTACTAGGACATGAGAGCACTTTGGGGCGAGTAAGACTCACAGTGTTAGTTATATGAAAGGTACTTTAACCTGAAACACAAACTAAGACAAGGAAATTCAGGGAAACTTTTGAGGTACCAAAACTTTATTATTATCTTTAACACACCCTCCCACTGGTTTGGGAACGAAATTACCATGAAATTCATTTATGCAACTACAACCCATTTTCCCCTCTAGGGCATTACTACTATACTATGTACACTTATTGTATTAAGGCTACAATTATTTGATGTGAAGGATACAATTCATATATTGTGATTTCATGTTAAAAAAAAGTAAACAAATTTAAAGATTTTGCAAAGGCCAGTCAGAGGTTTGCAAGGTGACAAAATCATCATCTCTTCCCATTTGCATTTGTGGTTGGTCCTATTATCCCTATAAATTTAAAAGCCTATAACTTTGTCTTTTTGTCTTAAGGGTTGATTCTAATGAAAACTCCAACATTCTGCTCATCTGGTTATATTTCATTTGTTTAAGCAGGCTTGAAACCTGGTGTGAAATTACCCTTTCACTCTGAAAATATGCATTGACTTACGCAATGTTGAGCTGGTTGCACACCACCCTGGCTGCGTCAATGGTGAAGTAATCGTCACAAACCGTGCCCCATTCGTTGTTGATGAAAACTTCCACCCTGCCTGACTTTGAGTCACGGCCGCCGACCAGTCGTACAGGCCATGTTTCCGTTTCTGTGACTTCAAGAGAAAGCAGGGGAAAACACAGTTGCTGAAGTGAGTATTGTTATCATCATTATGATCATTTATTCAGCCAAACATAATATCACATATAGGAATCATGCACTCTCATGGAAAAGGTACAATTGATGTATAATACAAATACTATAGTTAGTTAGGAAAGCAACACATGGGCTAATTAATAATTTCACTGTTGCTCTTACGCATGTAAATCTTCATGTGATGTATGCCGATACATACAGACACACATACATTGCAGATATAGATTAAAAACACTTATCAAAACAGACCAATAATGAAAATATCACTTTAAAGTACCAGGTACATGAAATAAGATGAAAACTAGAAATGTCGCTACGGCGACTGGTGTATGCCTCCGCCATAATGCATGGTTCTCCTAATAGGTCTATAGTACAATGTCTTGACAATGTGTGATGACAGTTTCACACAATTGGCAAAATATTGAAATGACAGGTTTGCCACAAATGTGCTGAATGTTCACTTTCCTCGAACTAGGTTCAATTGGATGAATGATTAAAACGTCAGAGTGCAGGTATTTGGGGGAACTGATGATTTTCACTTGACTTTTGACCCTTGTATAAGTTTATGCATTGAGTAAATTTCAAGGTATTGAAAAAAAAGTATAATTTCAGTATCAAATGGTAAAATAGTACTATCTAAACCTGGCCTTTGATCTTTGACCCCACAGTTCCAAAGAGAATCACTGTTAGGTAGAACATGCATAAATATGTAAGTTTCATGATAATACCTTGAGTTACTTTTGAGATATGGAGGAAGAAGTGCAATTTAGCACTTTCACTTGACCTTTGACCTTTTGACCTTTGACCTTTTGGCAAGAAACTTCCCACAGAATATATATTGGGTTATACATGCATACATCAAGTTAAAAAAAATCCTTCAGGCATTGCATAAATATAAGGAAAGTAGTGATATTTTGAGGAGTTGACCTTGACCTTTGACCCCCTGACCTTTGACCCATGACCCCCAACTTCCCTAGATATTCACTGCCCATCGGTACATGCATATATACTAAGTTCCATGAAGATACCTTGAACCATTTGCGAGATATGGAAAAAAACATGAAATTTCAACCTTTTTTTCACAAAATAACCTGTGACCTTTGACCTTTGACCCTATGACCCAAAAATCCAAACAAAGTATTATCCCCCCAGGATATACCCTCATACCAAGTTTGATGCAAAACCACCTCACAGTTCTTGAGATATCGACAAAAACAAAACGGGACGGACGTACAGACGGACGGACGGACGACCCGAAAACATAATGCCTACGGCCACTTCGTTGGCGGAGGCATAAAAATATAAATGCGATTTATTTGCTGTTCAAACTTAACAAACCTTACTCAAATGATACCTTCATTCCATTCGATAAAAAAAAAAAAAAAATGAAATGCCAATGCCTCCGCCGCATTGCATTATTCTCTCATGCAAGTGTAGGTCTGTAGTGCACCTTGACAGTGTGAGACAGACATTGAAAAAAAAATGAAAATGACATGTTTGAAGGTTTGATGGCACAACAGCAAAAGTGTTTGGTGTGTAATTATTCCTTGAACCAGATTTCATTTTGATGGTGAAATTATTTCAGAGGGGAAGTATTTGGGAATTTGAGCATTTTCACTTGACCTAACCCTTGCCGTTAGACTCCATGGCCCACACCTTTTTTTCAAATAATCACTAACTGGTAACATCAACTTTTCATGACAATGCTTTCAGCTATTTCAAAAATATGGAAACAGTTAAACCTTTGATCCCATGGCCCAAATCTTTCCTTGCAGAATCATTATGTGGTAATACAGTACATGTACATGCATACCTAGTTTATATAAGTGTATGCATCGACTAATTTTCAAGGTATGGAGAAAATTGTGAAATGTTACCATTAAATAGCAGATTTTTTTCATTTGCACCTGACCTTTGACCCTTGACCTTTAACCCATGACCTGAAACATTCTCAACAAAATAATGGTCAGGTAGTGCACTTGGCATACATGCATACAGAAAGTTCCTTGAAGATAATATGAGCCATTTTCATGATATGGAGAAAAAAAAATTTAGCACTTTCACTGGCCCACTGACCTTAGAGCCAACAGTCTAAAACTTCCCCTAGTAATACATGATATGCTAAGTTTATGCTTTCCATAATATTGATTATGGAGAGAAGGATGGACCAAAGGAAGGATGGACAACCTTAAAACAGAATGCTTATGGTGACATTTCATGGCGAAGGCATTTGATAAAAATTATACAACAGGCATGGAACAATATGTAAGGCTGCCAACTCTCACACAATTCACCAAATTGTAACTGTCTCACTCTTATGAAAGAACTATCATGCCGAACCTAAAAAGAAAAAAAAAGTAAAAAAAAAGGTTCCCAAAATCCCTGATAATCCAAACTTTCAATATGCCCGAGCCGAAACTTTCAAATTTTCTCACATGCACACCCTCTCTAAGCATGTGTTCAAATCTTTCCTGAAGTATGCACCAGAGTACACCACTTGAAATGCAAAATTGTCAAAACTTCCTCCAGTGGAAAGGGGGGGGGGGGGGAGACAATCCCCTTCCACACCACCCCACTTCCACCACTGTCGCTTTGATTGATCGAGTTTGGTCACTCCCTCCCTCACAGTGTCTCAGTCCAAATTCTCGCTCAAAGTTGGCAGATGGTCATAGTGATGTACAAACAAAGCTGTCGAGTTCAACATTTACCTATATACACAAATCTTGGCTCTATATAACAATTGAAATTATTGAAAGTATAATTGATATAAACATGAAAACAGAAGGGCAAAGTTTATGGCCTTCTAAGATCTTGGCCGATTGCCTTAAAATTTTGTATGAGGGTAAATGATGAAATAATCTACAAAGGTGTATGGCAAAATTCATGACAACCCCTTTTCTCTTATTTTATATGAATTAATTCATGCTAATTTATGCAAGGAATCATAGCTTTGGTTATTTCTCACTGAATAAAGAGCTCTTTAGGAATTACACTTTTTTGGTACAAATGTCTTTCATAGATTCCTTATCAATCCCTCAAAGAAAATAATAGTTTGTATATGTATTTCTCATGTATCATCTTGTTTTCCAATTTTCCTATATATTTCTTTGATTCTTTTCAATCTTTTTTTACTATTCAAAAAATTTCAAAAGAATAAAGCTCTGTGAATGGTGAATATGATTACAAATATTTATGACATCCAGATTAATCTGACTTGATAAAATTGATTTATCATTTTGAAATTATGTATTTTATTGTTTTTTACATTTCTTATGTATTTCTTTGTTTTGTCACCTTGTGTTCTACATTGATCAAACCAACATTTTTATCAAACATCACATTGTTACTTTGTGTACCACTAGAATTTTTAGGTGAAATACAGAAAAATATGCAAAAAATATGCAGATTATGCAAAGTAGCTATTCAAAGAAGAAACAAAAATGTATGCAAGGTTCCTCTTTAGAGAGCAACTAAAAAAAATAGAGTTTTTGTCAAGCAGTACATGTACATGTAAACTACAATATGTCATGAAGATAACTTGGGCAATTTCTGAAATATGGAGAAAAAAGTGAAATATTAGCATTTTTACTTGACCTTTGAACTTTGATCCCATGGCTCAAAATTTTTCCTAGAAAATCTTTACCTGAAAGAACATGTATATATATGCTAAGTTTCAAGAAAGTACCTTCAGGCATTGCAGAGATAGGAAGAAAATGGTGAAATATTAAGAATTTGACCTTGACCTTCGAACTTAGACCATGAGCATGTGCACCCAGAAGTTGATTGGCACAACTTTGTCCACCCATACATGAGCCACGTTTTATTTAGATACCTCAAACGGTTCGTAAGTTACGCTGTCCGCAAAATCGATAACTGGCGGAAGGACAACCCGAAAGCAAAGTGTTTCCGGTGTACTTCGTGGTTGAGGCATAAACTACGCACTGTTGCATTTTCCTTCACAGACACACAACAGAGGATGCTCGCACAGATTAAACAAGAGGCTATATGTCATCAGAGAAAAGTGTTTACACTGCCCTGGATTGACAAACCTTCATTCTAGTTTCACTTCCACAACATTGACTACGTAAGTAATTCAGTAATTCAGATCCAGTTTAGACTATGCTTCCTGATTATGAGGCATCGTAGCGCATTGTGCTACAGATTTCTTGTAACCTTACGCCATTACATTTTGCGCAATAGTTTGTACACTCCACTAGTACTTGTACCAATGAAGTTCTCAGCATAATGTATACACATGTACAATTGTACATGCAATAGAAACAAAACCTTCTCGATAAACATCATTATCATCACTTTAAATACTAGTAATATTTCTATTTCATCTTAATCAGGTAATACATGTATACACTGCCCTGGATAGAGAAACCTTCATTCTACTAAGTTTCACTTCCACAACATTGACGACGTAAGTAATTCAGTAATTCAGCTCCAAAGTCTGGATTATGCTTCCTGATTATGAGGCATCATAGTGCATTGTGTCACAGATTTCCTGTAACCTTACGCCATTACGTTTTGTGCAATATAATTTGTACACTCCACTAGTACTTGTACCGATGAGGTTCTTAGCATTACACATACACATGTACAATTGTACATGCAATAGTGGCAAAATCTACTTTATAAACATGATCGTCATCATCACTTTAAATACTAGTAATATTTCTATTTCATCTTATAAGGTAATACATGTATACACTAAGTTTCATGAAATAAACCTTCAGGTACTGTAGAGATATGGGGGAAATCAGTGAAGGTTTAGATTTATGACTTTGACTGTTGATCTTTGATTTTGAGCATGTGTGTCCATAAGATGATATATGTACACTGTATGTCAAGTTTCATTTAAATATTTAAAATGGTTCCCAAGCTGTGCCACCTAGAAAATTGATTGTGGATGGAAGGACAGACATTCGAAAATATACATGTACCAGTAATGCTTCTGGCAACACTATTTACAGCAGGCATAAGAAACAAACATAAACTTATAATCATTTCTAATCATCATAATCATGATCATTTGTACTCATTGGCACATGTCTTCATTAGGCATGACAACTGTTCACATTTAAACTATATTCCAATCTGAAAATATAAAAATAAATTAACAAGAACATGGATTTGATATATGACTGTCACGAAACGGTGATTATCATGGACATTGAACCCTAGAATATTGATTTCTTACAAAACTACATATAGAGGGCACATAGCCGCATACAGGAATTTTTTTTTTTTTCCGAAGGGGGGGGGGGGGGGGGGGGGGGCGGGTGGGGACACACATATGTTCATTATTTAGTGATGACATGCAAATCAGGGAGATTTTTAATGTTTAGGATTGAAATTCATCAACAGATGAAAGGCAAGAGTTAAATCTGTAACCTACAAAAGAGCAACATCTTGAAAGCTTGAGTGCATAATATTTATCTGGATACAGTTGTTTTGGATGCTAATAAAAGACTTAGAATCTACTAAAACTGTTGTACAAGTCATCAGTGAGCTGCCTCCATGTAGGAAATGTGGTGATCCCTCAGGCCAAAATCTCCTCAGCATGAAAGTTTTACTGATTACAAATGTACTTCACTCCCATCTTTCAATTCTAGAATTTGTTCCATTTAATTGTTGGATGATTTTCGCTGTTGTTTTTTCTTGATTATTTTTATTTGAGAGGCTCATCTGGCTGGTGAATCTCTTTCTTTTTTTTAAAGCGAATTTTGTGAAATCACAATCAAACTTTACTTTTTCATTTGTGAGCGTTCGCCTATATTTTTCTGCACGCTTCCTCAGACAGGAGTTGACTTGCCATGGCTTAGTCAAGGACACATGTGAAGCACTACACTTGAGACTTCAATGAGTGCAAGGTTACCACCGTGATGCACACAAAAGAAAACATGGGGAATCAATGGGAGCAGCATATCAAATACTTTGCAAAGACAGAAAGTTTGGAGTCAGGAAGTTAGAAAACCAACAAGAGGCAGAAAAATTTACTGGAATTGCCGATTTTACCAGGGAGGTATTTATGACTCTGAACAAAATGCAATGCAAATTATTTTCCACGAACACTCCCTTTCTTTCACGCTGTATGACTGCCAATGCCTCTCCACCCCCCCCCCCCCCCTACGGCGAGACAGTGCCAGTCTGAAGAAGAGTGCCGAGAAAAAGTAGCTCACGAAAGTTCTCGAGGGAAAGACCAACTCTTGTTGTATAGCCATGAAAACATACTTCCATTATTGAGGACAAGCGCACTGTTTGGACAACAGAGTACACAATTGCTCACGATTGTGATACGTCTCACACCATTATCAACGTTGACAAGGTAATAACCTCAGCTCTAAGTTGTACTTTGACTTCTGTATTGTACATAGTATCATGATCCGAGAGATGTCACACTTCCCATTTATGAGATATCACAACGCATCTATCTAGACATCACAAGCATTGATGCGGTGCACTCAACCAGTGTCTACCCACTATCGCAATGTACACACCACATAGCTGAACGTATTCCAAATCATAATATGTGGCAAGGGCTACAGCCAGGTCAACAAACACATAGGACAATATCATGGCAGAAGAAATAAGTTGCCACAAGTTAATTTTGACGGATCATTTCCCGTAACTGTAATGCTATTAGAGTATTTCATTTGTTAAGAAGCAAAAATTGGGCACGATCCACTGAATCTGTGGTATCAAACCTCATAATGCAGGGCGTATCTGCCGCTATCCTAAACCATGCAATATTGGGGATTCAAAAATTGTATGCATCCGGGCCAGTATTCCATAAGCTTCTAAGACAAATTGCTAAAAGTCAAGTATTTTGTCTCAGATTTCTCCTTGGCTATGAAAACTGCCCTAGCGGTATTGCATATATATAAGGGCATTTTTCTCAAAACGGGCGATATGACTATTAAAGCAAATTCTTCAATTCTTTGACGCCATAAGAAAGATATTCATGTCACCACCTTTCACGAACAGCTCCCTTGTGGTGAAAGTCTATGTATTTAAACCTAGTTTTTAAGCAAAAATTGCAAGACCCCTCAGGCCCTGTCACACCTCTCTGGACAAGCCTTGCATGCAAATTGCGAAGAATAATTTTTGCTACCCGGAGGTCCCTGCAGGGAGGTATTTATGACTCTGAACAAAATGCAATGCAAATTATTTTCCACGAACACTCCCTTTCTTTCACGCTGTATGACTGCCAATGCCTCTCCACCCCCCCCCCCCTACGGCGAGACAGTGCCAGTCTGAAGAAGAGTGCCGAGAAAAAGTAGCTCACGAAAGTTCTCGAGGGAAAGACCAACTCTTGTTGTATAGCCATGAAAACATACTTCCATTATTGAGGACAAGCGCACTGTTTGGACAACAGAGTACACAATTGCTCACGATTGTGATACGTCTCACACCATTATCAACGTTGACAAGGTAATAACCTCAGCTCTAAGTTGTACTTTGACTTCTGTATTGTACATAGTATCATGATCCGAGAGATGTCACACTTCCCATTTATGAGATATCACAACGCATCTATCTAGACATCACAAGCATTGATGCGGTGCACTCAACCAGTGTCTACCCACTATCGCAATGTACACACCACATAGCTGAACGTATTCCAAATCATAATATGTGGCAAGGGCTACAGCCAGGTCAACAAACACATAGGACAATATCATGGCAGAAGAAATAAGTTGCCACAAGTTAATTTTGACGGATCATTTCCCGTAACTGTAATGCTATTAGAGTATTTCATTTGTTAAGAAGCAAAAATTGGGCACGATCCACTGAATCTGTGGTATCAAACCTCATAATGCAGGGCGTATCTGCCGCTATCCTAAACCATGCAATATTGGGGATTCAAAAATTGTATGCATCCGGGCCAGTATTCCATAAGCTTCTAAGACAAATTGCTAAAAGTCAAGTATTTTGTCTCAGATTTCTCCTTGGCTATGAAAACTGCCCTAGCGGTATTGCATATATATAAGGGCATTTTTCTCAAAACGGGCGATATGACTATTAAAGCAAATTCTTCAATTCTTTGACGCCATAAGAAAGATATTCATGTCACCACCTTTCACGAACAGCTCCCTTGTGGTGAAAGTCTATGTATTTAAACCTAGTTTTTAAGCAAAAATTGCAAGACCCCTCAGGCCCTGTCACACCTCTCTGGACAAGCCTTGCATGCAAATTGCGAAGAATAATTTTTGCTACCCGGAGGTCCCTGCAGATGACCTGCACATGACAGCGCCCAGCACTTATCTCACAAGTGGTTACCCCTGGTGTTGCGCATGCAAGATCTATTCACTGGCAGCCAAGTTTAGGCCCTGTCACACCTTGTCATGGGCTTGTTGGGTGTGGGGATTTTCCAGCACACAGGACAATTTTTGCAGGCGGACAAAGATTTGGGCAAGTTTTCGTATGCGTCTTACCTGCTGGATGCGTGCTACTCAAGTTCTACTTGAGGGTATTCTGTGTGACCTATGTGCCAGGTGTGGGGCTGACAATCAGCGAAGAAATTCCTCTGAAGGACTACTAAGTATTCATTTGGCAGAGGTCCAAGAGAATGTCATTATTCTGGCCGCAGCTGAGTCTCAACTACTGTGAAAGTGGAAATTCCTGTGGTGCTGAAATTTGTGCGCATTTCGCGCAACCAGAAACTAGCGCAAAAATAAAAGCACGCAAATATTTTTGCTTGCCATTATGCTCCAGTCTAGGATGTCTTGATTCTGTGGAATTAAAATCATGGAAAACTTTTCTTACCTGGCAAAGCACAAAATATAAATAGTCGCATGAAAATATTCACTTTTACAGTATCTCGCAGAATGGCAGTAACTGACCCTTAGCATGTTCACAATTTGCTTGTACATCACGGTCCATGCCGGCAAAACTGACACGGATGTTGGCAGTATTGACACCATTCCATGCCAGTAAAATACCTGTTTTATGCTCATAAAATTTTGTCTGCGTGGACCTCTGCCGGCAATCTCTGCGACTCACTCTGAACAAGTTTCTACCATGCTCCAAGCTCGGCTGTGAGTAAATCGGACTTGCATGTGCAACTATGGGTGACTACGTGCTTGGTACTGTCACTGTGCAGGTCATCTGCAGGGACCTTCAGGTAGCAGAGGTCCAAGTACATGTAGAACACCAGTAGAAGGGCTGTAGAGGTACCACCTCGCAGGCAACTCCCATGCAAGTTGCCCGTAACTAGAATGTGAGTAGAACGTAAGTAGCACATGTCCAGGTAAAACGCACGCAAAACTCGCCAAAATCCTTGTCTACCCACAGAAAATTATCCTGCGTGCTGGAAAATCCATACACACAACGAACCTGTGTATCTTCAGAAAGGTACGCCAGGGCCATAAGTAAATGAAATCCCTGCAATTATTTTCTAAGGATTTACTTATTATTTTTAGAAACTAACGTTAATGACAAAAAATGGATTATGTTTCAGCCAAATTTGTCCTCTTAAACAGGCTCATGGTTCTGATTAAGCGGTGGAAATAACACGTGAAAAATTTGTTACAGCAAGTTTTGTTGCACTTAAGGGAGGCTCCCGCTACAGAGGCTTCCGATTACATGGTGAGCACTGTATTAGACATTCTAGCCACCTGCTGCCTACCCCAGAACCTGGGACACCCACAGCATATGTAAAATAAAATCAGAATCAAACAAACATTCAAATTGATTTGAATTGTTTACGCAGGGTAGTCTCTATGAGAGGGCAGAATAATTGGTCTCATTAATTCAACATTTTCCTGTTTCATTCTTTGACAGCACTTTTGAGAACAACAACTGCATATCTCAAAGGCCTCAAATCTCATCTTGGACATACAGCACAGTGAGTAAATAATCAAAACTTGCCATTATAAGTATGACTCATTTTGTTACTGTCATGCATATTCCACATGCTGAAAATTGCTTGCAAGTCGGGAATCCATCATGTATATGGCTAGACGAAATAAACGTTGTATCCCTATTTATGCATTTGTCAATGTCTCTATTTGCACTTGGCACTACATAATTGTAAATAATCTATCATTTATCTCTGTCATCATTTTCTATTCTTTTTTAATAGGGGTAGGGTGCTAATATAGATTGACTCTAGCTCCTGCAATTCTCTCTACAAACTCTTAAATGTCCAGAAAATTTGAAAACAGTTCTTACCTTAAACATCATCTTTGGTAATTTCCTTCGATGATTTTGATTTCACACTTATTTCTGGCAATTTGGAGTGAGGAATGAGATATGGAGACAGAAAAATGCACTTGGAACACCCCCAATAATTCCACCAAAGCTGAGTTAACCATACTTTGCACCAGATGACGTCATCTCTGTGAGGAGCTCTGAAACAACAAGCATGTGTAACATGCACTGTGCATAAATTTAAGCTAGCTTTTGTCTTTTAACCTCTGCCAATTTCAAATCCCCCCCGACTGTCTAATTTTTTTAATGGTGGGGGGGGGGGGGGGTGGAGAGAATTATCAGAAGGATTAAAAGAAGTGAAAATCATCTGTTACATGTACAAGCAAAAAGAACGGGAGATTAGACCTTAAATAGTTTTGAGCCAGGAGCTGTGGTAATGTAGCAACTGAAGTTGCAAAGACAAGGTAGATGATGGTTCTATTTTTGCAGTGATCATAAGGACGTGGAAAGAAGGCTCGGCAGCAGAGGTTGGAAATCAAATCTTTTCATTTGAAAAGGTTGGAAATCAAATCATTTTACGTCTCTTGTAATAAAAAAAACATCGACAACAAATGAATAGAATATATACTTATAGTGTCTCGATTGAATAAGCTCTGTTCATGTTGCCGCTTCCAAAGCGAAAGCATTGCAATCAGACTATGCTGAAATTTGGGATAGCAGATGGGGCATATAGGTAGCCGACAGTCCTGGTGGTGCGTGGTGGCATGCTTCAGCCATAAGCCAGGGCTCGACACTAACGGTGGCCCGGTGGCCTGGGGCCACCAAAAATGAAAGTCGGGCCGTCAAATTTCAAAAAAGGGCAAATTTGGTGGCCCGCCTCGGGCCACCAAAATTTTTTGAAAAGTATGTCAATAAATTCGTAACTTTTTGCGCCGGAAATTAGCAGTTAAATTTGTTTAAAGGATGGATGAAAAGGACTGAATGAGTGCCCGAGAGTGAGTGTTGCAAGTTTGTTGAAGCTTATTTATGAGTAGATATGTCCAACTTCTAATTCTTACTATCATAAAACTTAAATATTTGACTCATTAAAAAAAAGTACTTTTAATGTTTTTTATTGTTTCTTTTTTCGGGACACCAAATTTTTCTCTCGGGCCACCAAAAATTTGAAATTTAGGATTTTGGTGGCCCCTCTGGCCACCAAACAAAAAAGTTAGTGTCGAGCCATGCATAAGCCCTACCAGAAATTCTGCTATAGTGCTTTAGGTTCAATTGTTTGTAATGTCTCAAATCATTCATCATAATAGCATGATCACAAGATATTTCTATTTTCCATGAAAAAATAATATAGATCTACTTGTCTCTATTTTGACCAATGAATTGTTTCTGACATAATTTGCGGTAATACTCAATGTCCATTAATTCTATATAACAATCTGTGATGTTGCCCGTAACTCAGACTAAATTGAAATGCAGAGTATAAGGTTACCTTACAGTAATTGGGGATTCTGCCGAATGCCTACTGATAGTGGCAATTGGATTGTGTTTTCTCAAATCGTTCTTTTTAGTACACAAAAGATCGCAAAGTATAAGATTGCAATCTTTAGATCTTGAGTTTTGCCAGTGTGACAGCAAACTTCCTCTGACGCTTCTCCCGAAACTTCCCACTTAAACTAAGGATACAGTCAAACCTGCCTTAGCAGCCACTGAAAAATCAGTGGTAGATTTTAACCAGTCTATAGCAGCCACAGACCCGATGGAGCCGTAGCCGAGCCGATAATTCAGCATAATTATTTGTCTGTTTTGTAGCCATGCCATTCATTAATATGCAACGTTAAGTGATCGCTTCCACAGCATTCCTCACTCATTCCATCATGATAATGCACTAGTGTTAAGTTTTCTTCACGACTGGACACATGCTTCTGTGCAACCGGTGATAAACACCGGCATTGTTCAATTCATGAAACACTCACATGCACCTGTATACACATACATGTACATGTAAGTACTAAAATACTGATGTACATAACGATGACACATGTACATGTAGGCAATGCACACAAAGTTGGATAACCTGTCTATAGCAGCCACCTGTCTATAATGGCAACTCTTTTCGTTTCCCTTGGGTGGCTGCTAGACAGGTTTGACTGTATTTGAATGCTTACAACTGAAATTTTGGAAAGTTTGTCATATGCAGGGGCTGTGGAACAGGGGGCCCCCCCCCCCCCTACACTTTTGGTTCATGAAAAAAAGAAAAGAAAGAAAAAATGGTAAAACTAGAGGAAAAAAATCACACCACCCATGAATTTGAATTTCCAAAGATTCCGGCCTTACATAAAGTTTTAGCAAAGCACCGGCATAGCAAAATGAGGGGGGGGGGGGGGGGGGGGGGGGGGGGGCCTTAAGATTCTGAATAATTCTGAGTGCACAAGACTTATCACTAGTTTACATTCCGAAAAATCTACAGTTCCCTCATGTACAAGGGAATCCTTTTTAATCAACCCTTTCCTCTCTCAGTTCAACCGATCATGTTTTTTTTAATTTAATAAATATTCCATCAAATATGCGTATCATACAAAACATCTCAATTTCAACTTAATTTCAACTTCGTACACGCGGGAAGGGAGGGGATAGCACTCTCCCACGCTTTCTCCCTGTTTGCCACCCCCCTCCTCCTGCCCTGTGCACATATAGGCCTACAAGTAGACTATGGCTACACTTTGAGTTTTCCGAATAATATGCCACAAAATGTGTGCACCAAAATGTTTAACTGCAATCAGAAAATACAGAATCTCCATCACGTAGGAGGGAGAATAGGCCTCATCCCCTCCCACTTCATCCTGCTATGACTCCTTCCACAGACTTGCGCTTCTCTGATTGACAAATTTCCAGATATTCCAACAGAAAAGTGCGTCAGATTGTTGAATTTCAGTTCTAAATATTGAAAAAAAAAGAACGCTCCCTCTAATAATGGGAGGGGTACCTTGCCACCCTTCCATTGATTGGTCCCCTCTATAGACTTAGTACACTTTGTGGAATGACAGTTTCCGAATTGATCACACACACACACACACACACACACAAAATGTGCTTCACATCGGTTTATTTTAATTTTAAAAACGCAAAAGCTCCATTGAGCGGGAGAGGGCACCCCCCTCCCACACCCTCCCCCTTTACCTCATTAGACTTTGTGCATACACACAGATGATGCACACGTGGAATAAGAGCTAAATGCCGTGATTTTGCTATTAACACTTCCCTGAAAAAAAAACACAACTTATTATTTCCATTATTATTATTTATTTTTTTTGGGGGGGGGAGCTAGGAAAAATTCCAAGTATTGCACCAAAAGTTTGCACCACGTCGCTGAATTTCAGGTCTGAAAATGTAAAATCACCTTCGTGAGGGAGGAGAAATATCCCTTTTGTACACCCTTGTGTGCATGCCTTTTCTGCATTCATGAAATTCATTGTAAGAATTAATACAAGAAGTTTATTTACATGCTACCACTTTTATAGGCAAATTGCTGAATAATAATCCACATCAAAATATCCTGCTACCTTAAACAAGTGAGGCCGTTTCAAAAGTCGATAAAACAAGCAAAAGCATGCATCAAATTGCACCATTTACAACATTAAAATGCAAAAAGTTTTCACCGTGGGAGGGGGGATATCCCCCTCCCTCTCTCGCTCGCTCCACTAGCTCAAGCTCGGTCGCTTCGCTCCCTCGCATAGTAACCAACCCCCAAGATCCATATCCTGGCTATGCCGGTGCATCTTAGCGAGAGAGGGGGGTGGCGCTTAACCTTGACAACCCACCCCCCCCCCCCCACACTGAAAAAACGTTCTGCGGCCCCTGATATGATCAGTCCACCACCTGTTTGCGGCATCGATAGGTGTTTTCAGGTGATACTAGCTTACCTCAATAAGATGCATCTATGTGCACTGTTACATCACAATCATTAGCTGTCAGATGGCATACTCTTTCTTCTTTCTTGCACACACACACCAGTGACCTAAACTAGCTTTGAGATAGAGAAGTTTGGCTGCCAGTGTGGATGGACAACCAAAGATTGCAATGACTTCACCACCTTTAACTTCACAATATTTTGCCAGTGTGATAATGGCTACAGGTCATTGTTTTTATCCTATCAGTCCATTTGTCTATTTAGCATCACGGCAGGGAACTGTAATGTTGCACATCGTTTAGACTGCATTGAAGTGCACAGTGAAACTTATTGCAACAGTGGCAAAGAATTGAACTGTAGGTTGATCACGCAATCATGTCATTGATTCACTATTTCTACTCACTATGAGAAAACGATATCTAAATGTCTCTGTTTCAATGAAGGAATTGTTTCTGATGATTTTTTTTTTAAAATACTCGTAGCCCATTTTGTGTATCTAGTGTCATCACAGGAAACTGCAATGTTGTATCATGGAGGTCTACATTTGCACTTTCTTTAGACTGCACTGAAATACACAGTGTAACTTATTGCAATAGTGACAAAGGATACTGCTGTAGGTGGATCATACCATCATGTCATCCATTTACTGTATCTATTCACTATGGAAAATGATATCTATCCGTTTCTGCAAAGGCGAAGGAAGGGAAGTGTTTCTGAAATAATTTGTTGCTATATTGTAGCCTAATGTCTTTTTAGTATCCCTGCAGCAATCCACATTGTCACACATTGCTGAGACTGCATTAAAATGCACAGTGACTGGAGCTACTCTGCTGTAGGGCTACCTGATAATGGTCCCTAAAGTCATATGTCATTGATTTACTACTTCTATTCACTAGCACACTGCATCATAAGACACCTGCGTTTACAAGGAAAATTTAAAAGTAATTCACAACTCTTATGCACGGGTCATATGATATTACAGTTTACAAATTACAGTCATTAAATACAATCTCCTCAGCTAATTGAAGAACATACCAATGGAGCTCACATGCAGACATAGCTCAGAACATATAAGACTGCACACATGTAAACTACACGAGGTCACTGCATATTAAACCATACTTGCAGATGATGAAGTTGTCTTGTTAGCACATTTGTGTCAAATACAGATTACTGTGACAAGAAAATTCATAAATATGATAATACTTTTTTCCCCCTTTGAGCACTCAGACAGAGTGGTAATGGGCATTATAAATGCCCTCATTATTATCATATACATGTGTGTGTACACTCACATTGTCACCACCTGACTATTTATAATGAATATTTAGTTATCAAAGTTTTAGAGCTACTTGATGGTTTCTACACATACTTCTGATTTTCTGCCTGCATTTGCAGAAATCAATTCTATTTGTTCTATGCATGTCAATGATTTATCAGGAAAGTGTCTTGATTCTCACCTATACTGTACTGTACGCACACATGAATGCCCTATTGTGAACCAGTCAAGGGCAATCAAATAGACACAGACCTTGTCACACCAAGCAAGTTGCAGCGATGAGGTGCAATATGTGCTGTACGGCTTTGTGTGTTCATTTTGTTTGTTGTGATCATTTTTCCCCTCCATTCTTCTAATCTCGTTGTAATGAACAGCAGTGCACTTCGATATCCATATGCTTACATTGTTCATTCTGTGTGTATGTGTTCTGTTCCTTCGGGTTAAAAAAAAAGAAAAGAATTGATACAAGCCATAATGTATAGTTGATACAAGCTGTAATGTATAGAGGTCATTGTCCAAGTCAAGCAATTTGCTTTTCGCTAATGGTCTCCTCCACCTTTTTACTTAAACATATAAACCATGAAATATATGTACGTATAATTATCCACATATTTATACATTTGTTATGACAACACTTGTTTATATTTTCATGACTTGTAAACATTTAATTTTGTTATAATGATTTTTTTTTTATACAAGTGGAGAAATAAAACATACTGAAACTTCAACATGCACAGAGGAGACAATTTCTCCGTACAGCTCTCTCTCTCTCTCTCTTTGTTCACATTTCACATAACAGATGGGAAACTGCTTATGTTATTGTTACTGTGGACGCACCAATGCCGTCAATGACACCCAACCTGATCAAATAACAGTGGAAGTGGACGCAGACAAACAACAAAAAACTGCTATCCACACCGACTACCTTGAACAAGAGCGTGCTAAACACAGGTGAAAATGAAACATCCAATCATGCTACTCTACCACTAGGCATTTAGTGCAGTGACCACTATTAACCCTACCAGGCTGTGCCTTTTTTGCTGTTCTGTGGCCAAGGGAGGGTTGATTAAAAAAAGTTCATTTTAAGAATTAATAACGCTAACATATGCATAAAATCATACATTTCTAGTGATGATATTCTTTGTAGCATTCCCAACAATGTACTTGAAAAAAAGAAACTGGTATCAAAATCAATTTCTTATGTATCATACTGTTTTATGTATTTCTCTGTTGTTTTTTTTACCTTAGCTTTTGTTATTTTTTCCCACAAAATTTATAACACAACCTATCGTGCTAAAATAAATTGATTTCATGGCAATGAAAGTGAAAATAATCATATCTTTTTGAATGAGGTGAGAAAACTCCATTTGCATAGACTTTGTACAAAAAAAAATCATGTTTTTGAGCCATTTTTAGTCTGACACGCATGTATGAAAGGTCGTGCAGTGTCGTAACAGTACGCCCAGTTTTTCAACGAGTGGTGTGGTCAAAAAATATTGTGCGGCGAAATGGTTGTGGAAAATGTCGGGGGTGGGGGGTTCATTCAACACCCCTCCCCCATCTCTATCATATCTTTCTCTATCATATAATCCCAATGTAGATCACAGATGGCTGACTGTCTACTGGACTACACCACCGATGGTAGCATGACAAAGAAAAGTGTGGATGTGTGTTCTATGGAGGACCCACCTTCCGTTGTAGGAGGCCTGCCTCCGGTAGAAGGCCCAGATTTCAAAAAACCTTTCCTCCTTTTAACAGACGGGCCACATTAACCACAATTTTTTCTTGCCTGGTGGGAATGTGTGTGTGTAGGTGGGGGGGGGGGGGGGGGGAGGGATGGAAATATAATGTGCCTTAATCAAATCTTAACTCCATGACTTTAAAAAGTATAAAAACTTGAAAAGTACTGGGCCAGAGGAGATTTAGAGGTCAACACTCTTCTTCTAAATACAGCTGTAAAATGTAGCTCTATATAATGTGCTCTTCCACACATTCGATACCAAAAAGTGTTCTTTTAACACGATCAAATATGATCCAATATGAGCAACATCAAGATACATAAGATCAAAATGAAGATATACAGAATTAAAGCAAATAACATGATGCATTCTTGCCTTAGGGATGGAAAGCAAATTCTATGCATCTTATATTTAGCTCCCCATTCTAACCCAGCTATGCCAAGGCCTTAAGTTATAGATTATTTGTCATACAGGTATTACATGAAAGACTAATAGATATATTATGGAAAGGAAATATTTAATAGCAATAGTTATTTGTAGTAGAATATCTAAATACAGAGTGCCCTGAACGACAGAAATGGTGACAGCAGCCCACTATATTCTACAGGGTACCTGTTGCATTTTTGATTGTCACTGCCCCACTGTCACAAATGCACTCAAAGGGTTACAGTGTGTTCTATATCATCCATATTGTATTCATCAGTGATTATTCAAAACAGTATTGCAAGGACAGAGGAGATACCATGAACCTACTGCACACTTGGACTATTCTTTCTTTGATCCCATCATCACCACGGCCAGCTGATCATGTGCATCTTAATGAGTACATTCAGATGTTTGGACAATGACAACTGCATAATAGTGTATCATCACTGACAAAAGAACTGTTTCCCTCATTTCAGTCTTATTCAGCTGAGGTGCCCTTTTTAGACTCAACTGCCTTTGAATAAACACCATTGATGGGGAGCAGCAAACCTTAACTAAAGAAGTAGTTATAAATGTAATATTGCATAACGGTATACATGTTGTTTAACATTACTGTTCACGTTTACTTTGAGACAATGTGAGACAAAATTACAAGTCACAATCAACCTGCCAACTGAAAATATTTGCTTCTCTGTAAAGTATAAAATGTGCATTTTGCCAATTACATTGTTTTAGTGATGATTTCCCAATATCAACTACAACTGCACATACATTTTCCTTGATTTAAATACTTTTAATATCATCTTCTGCACATGTAGTTTTGGATTTCTCAACGTGTTGCTTTGCTTTATATCCACGCTGGCTGTCAGTGGTAATGATGAGGTCAAAGCAGGAAAGCATGTTTAAAATGCTATTGTAACGTTTTTGACAGAAGCAGGTGTATGAATCTTTTGAAGAGCAATGAACGTCCATGTGTAGTACGTCCATGGAGAGACCAGCAGAGTGATATTCTTGCCATTGTAGTTACGAATTCTGTACAGTAGAGTCTTAGCTCTGACTAGTGTGCTTTTCCAGAGTCCCTCCGTAAAAAAAGTGTTGGTTTTTCATTGACATCATCTCCGGCTGAATTATGCATTATCTCATAACCTGTATTTATTAAATTCTTCCGGGGGGGAGGGAGAGGCATTGCATTTCACTAATTTAGCTTATAGATAGATTGTATGACAGTTACAACAGGCAACACTATACAGTGCTGAAAATAAGGAAATAACTTATAACTTTATTTGAGGATCAAAGTTTGTTTACAGCTCTAACTACAAGAGGGTGCCTGGGATTTGTCTGTGTGTGTATTTTTTGTGTTTATACACATTGTAATTAGTTAAAGATCCACCAGGGTCGTATTGCTATGCTACGACATCTTCTATCCCACTATTTAAGACGGCCACCAGTCAGATGGAAAACAGAATGTGCACAAAAATGTCTGCCAATGATTTTTAACAATCCAAGTTTTCCTAAGATTCTTACATTTCTACAATTCAGGGCAGAGAGGGACGTACCTTGTAAGAAACTAATAGTAAGAATCATAAAGATACTCTGTTTATTGTCTTTCCAAATAAACTGGAGTAAAAACATCAATTGTGGTCCACATGTTACAGATTTGTGTGTGCTGTCTCTATAGTAAAACATTCCTTCAGTCTCTGACCTATCACCAATACCAAAGCAAAAACAATGTGGCACTGATACTACGCTTGCATGAGAGAGAACATATGGTAAGTTCCATCTAAGGGCTCAAACGCTATTGAGATAGGATATAAGTCTCAAGATAAGGTTGCAAGATGCATGATCTACCTGACATAACATTCTGAAACTCTCCTGAGGTTGAGCAAGAGAGCAGGATTCTCCCACAATAGAAGTTGTCTACAGCATTATTCACGCCATGACAAATTACTTAGAGGACGGAAGCACTAAGGTTGAATATTCCGTGGAAGCTATTTCACGGCAAATCTTTTGCACATATCTGTGCTCATGACTTGAGTATACAATTTGTTAAGTGCTGCTCCCTTATATTATAATAATTGTAGGTGTTAAACATTTCATCAATTGCTATATCATTGTATAGAATGCAAAAATAACACTTTCCTCGATGTGCTAGAAATATCTTTGTTCTACCTATTTGTAGCCACTGCTCTACGTAAACATGATACTGTAAAACAGCAATTTTTGCATACATAAACTTTCTAAAGAATTTTACGAGGAGCCAGGACTTTTGAAAGTGAAATGTATGCAAAAGTTTTGTTGGTTTTTTTTTTCTACACAATCCAGTACATGTAGTGGTACTACTAGTTTTCTCCTGGGCGGCAATTCATAAAATCATCATCAGGGACGCCAAGTTCAAAAAAAATTTATAAGTGAGATCTTCATGACTCGGCATCTCGGCATGCAAAAGTGCGCGCGAGCGAGGGTGTGGGAGGGGTTTTTCCCCCCTGTGGCCTCCCACGGTAGGGACCTTTTTCAATTTTTAGCAATCAGGTGCATACTTAAGTGACTATTTTTTACTTATTTTGAAAGACAAAAGGGAAATATACCTTCAAGTGCAACTATCACTTTAATCTTTTGAGCTATGCTCATTATTATAGGCCCAAGTTGCAGACTTCGCCCGATGCGTGAGAAAAATGGGTGTCATGCGTGAGATCGTGAGATGGCCCCTAAATGCTTGAGTCTCACGCAGAATGCGTGAGACTTGGTAGCGCTGCATCATGCCAGGAAAAGGGGCTCCAAATCCGCTCCAACGTGCACAAGTTGTCATGTGAAAGTCACCTTCGCAAGCGTGCTACAAGTGTACATACTCTTTGATTTTTGACATCATGTTTTCTCTATGCCAGAGTTATGGGAAGAGCTTAAAACATCCCCATGAAACCCAGTATGTATATAGCGCTAAACCACGCACAGGTACCATACCAAGTGATATCCATGGCAACAGGAACACAAAATACTAACATACAAAACAGCAATACAAAATGAAGTGCATGTATGAGTAGAAGCTGATGATGCTCAAGATCACTGACAGCACAATGCCATCATACTGTGTAGTCCCACAGATTACATTTTGCTGCAAATATTTTGGTTGGGAAATGTACAGAATCTGTCTGACACTGGTTGGAAACGAAACGTTTTGAAAGGGTAATAAAATCCTTGTGACCCATTTGACCCATGTGGGGAAGAGAAAAAAAAAATCAGATATGGAGAAAGAAAACAAAAATAACCAAAAATCACAAGTAAATGGATGTGGTCATAAGATATGCTTCCAAACCTGGTCGGCAGTTGATTTCGTCAGAATTATCTCTGCAGTCGTCTACACTGTTACACCGCTCACTTTCAGGAATGCACATCAAGTTGGCACACTGGAACTCATTCGATCCACAGTCTGTTTGGTAGAGCAAAAGGAAAGAAAATGGGTGCAAACACATGTCTAGTTTCACTTGCACATTAAACTGTACTTGAAATTCTCCTGTTTTATAATCCACGCACCACCAATGTCCACAATGCGATGTGAGAGGCAGACTTTTCCAATTCTGGGTCAACAACATAACTAAAGGTATGTACTGGGACTGGTACCATATTTGTATCATATTGATAACAGCTGTGTCCAACGTGACAGATGCTAAGAGAGTTTTGTGGAATGAATTAGTCAACCTACTGTAAAAGTGGAATGTTCGTGGTGTTGAAATGTTCATGCATTTGGCGCAACCAGAAACAAGTGCAAAAATAAAAGTATGAGAATATGTTTGCTTGCCCTATGTTCCAGTAGTTGATGCCTTGAGTCCACATGATTAAAAATATGTGAACCCGTCTTATCCGCCCTAGTAAAAAAATTACTCATGCAAAAATATCCACTTTTACCGTAATAAAGTAAATATTAACTAACCCCAGTATTCCCAACTCTGGTAATAGAAATATGAATTAATAGAACTAACAGTGAGATACAAGGGATAGTACAAAGCGTGAAATGTATGAAATCGTGAAGAATCAAACGAAAAAAGGATGCAGAGTGAAAGGTGTTACTATTATGTTGATGGTGCTGTCGCAGACTTGAATGACTGCATTATATAGTGGAGTTATGAACTTTCTAAAATTCCAACATCTACACTTTGCTTAAACTTGAAAGATTTTGAGTTGTAAAAATGACAGCTAAAATGCACTACTTGTGACAGTGCTTCGATGTGAATAGTGATGTAACTATAAACTCTCAAGTGAAAACTCACAAACTGCAATTTTGGATAAATATCTAGCTTAATTAGAGTAACAAGCTAACAAGCAGGGGTGCTTTCTTGCTTTCTTTGAACTTACAGGCCAGAGGTTAATGCCCATCACAGCCTCTCCTCCTTACCCATCTCTGCTACTAACTCTTCCTCCACCATCCATGTCCATTACAACCACTCTGATCTTCCCCACTCATTTATGCCCCACCCTGCCACTGCTACTCACGCCCATTACAACCAAGTAGCTCCTTTTTCACCAAACTTGCCCAACCCCACCACCATTGATGCCTATATTACAACCACTGCTCTTCACCCATCCTTGCCCCCATCCAACCCCTACTACTGATTCCAATTATCAACAACCTTCCCCATTAATCACACTGCCATTTACTGCCACCATTACCACCCATTAAAAGTACTCCTCCCACCCTTCCTCCCCATCCCATCACCACCACCACCACCTATAATGCACATTACGACCACTGCTCCTAACTCATCCCTGCCTCCACCATACCACCACTATTGATGTCCCCATCATGGAGAGAAAGCAAGAGAGCCAGATAGACAGAGAGAAAGAGAAATATGGAGACAAATCATGTCTAATGTCTGATTTTTGACCCCTTCAAGGGGAATGCACTCTACACTATCACACTTCAATTTCAATAAAGAGCCTTGACAGTGTCACTTTATTGGGGAAATCAAGTCCTTTTCAGGAACGCGGTTTATACAAATACCAGCCACGCGTCACTATTTGCAGTCTCAGTGCAATGTACACAATGAAGGCATAGATCTAGGTGGTATGAATAATACACTACTCACTTCAAATATAGTATCTGTGTTGGGGTAGATTGTTACTAGGCAACAGCATTTCACGGGCTCTGATTTTGGGTGACAAGAGGGTTGAGGGTTGGGGGTGGGACAATAGTGCCCTTTCAGTATTGGTATATAAGCCCAGCTGCAAGGTCTGGAAATAGGGGTAGGTCTGCCAAACAGGGCATCCTGTGCCCCACAGAAATGGATGGTCCTCATTACCGTGGTCTCATCTCTCACCATTCATTTCTTATCAAGATTTAACCTGTTTTATGAGGACAGGCTGATTTTGCTACAACACACGTTTCCCATAGACCCCTGCTGAGTATACGCAGGAATCAACCTCAACAGGTTTAAGGACCATGGGGGCATTGACAAAGACCATTGGGGTTTCACAGAGGATTCACTTCCCAAATGTCACAACAGCATATCAAACAGATTTAAATTTTGCCTTTCTGCATCACATCACCATTCGTGATCAAAAGATAGGACTTTTATAAGGAGGGCAATAAAACTCCTCTTTACCTGACTGCAAAGATATCTACAGCATTTAGAGGACATCAAATCACATTCAATGGCCATCTACATAACTACTTCTGAAACGCAAGGTACTTCTGAAATACGTCTCTTCACAAATTGGAGTACTGCTGTGATTGATGCCTGGAATATTTTGTCACACTTGAAGAACTCAACCGATACTATGCACTCCTTTTTGAAGTACATTGTCATTGCATATTCAGAATTGTCATTATGTGTGGCTGAAAGTCTAATATCTTGCATGAGTCACTACATCTACATTTCAAAGTTAGTTTTCCAAAGACTATTTCTACCAAGTGACAAGTTTCTTACTATCGTTGTTCTTATGACAGTAGATAAGTTATTCATTGTAACGCAGTGCAACTTATGTTTGACACAGTTAAACCAATGCAAAAATGTAGGTTACATATTTATTACCCTAAAACAATTTTTATTCATTGGCAATGTCCCCAAAAGTGAAATGAAACCGAAGACAGTTAAAAGTGATGGTCCTGGAGACAATTTGACCACTTATGATCCAAACAAGCATCTTCAATAGGGGACACTCCTACCTTCGTTTGGCCTGCACAAGATGCCGGCAGCCTCCCCGACGACGCAGTTGTTGATGCCCCAGCCTTGGAACGGGCAGTCAGACAATGATGCCTCATTGCCGGTACATCTCACGTCATCCATCAAGATGCTGGTCAGTGTTCCATGTCCGAACTCACTCACAGTGTAGGCATTTGCTGCCCCCCTGCAAGCAGAGCATAAGATAGAACACATCATGAATATCTCCAGTGGATGGAAACACCTTGTCAAGACCAGAGTTTATGAAAATTTTCATCCCAAAAAGTGATCCTGAGCTGTTATATCTTTTTCAGCCAAGACTTGACGAGTGTACTTGGCATGAATAAAGCCTATTAAGACTATTACGTCCCTTGCTGGACTTGCCCCACGTCAATGGTGATAAGACATGATAGTAACACAACTAATTTTCCTCCTGCTTCACTTGATTTTTATCAAAAACAATTTGTTTGCTATTAAAACAAAACATCATCTACTGAGCCCAGTTCATCTCTGCATACTTTTCTGGCATGAAGATCACGCTCTGACCAAGAATAGACCTAGTAAAGTAAACAACAAATATAAGTATCCCTGATATACCAGCAATTACTTTGTAAGTGTGATCAGTAAGTTGTGGCACTTGGAAAAAAAAAAATCAAACATTGCTCGCTGCACGCTTTAATTATCCCCTGTGTATATCCATATGGTTAACACCATTTACGTCTCTTGTGCATGCTCCGGCCCGCATACATCTTTAAGAGCATTTTTACCAGCATAATCTGTCAATCTGACAATCTTTTAACGCATGCAAAAGGCACTCAAGTAGATACAGTAAGGCCATATCACTTGCTGATATCAGCTAATACCCTTTAAACACACAAAAAGGTGATACCTTCAGATAGATTCAAATATTTGCAGTATGCTCAAAGAGCAAGCACACAGCAAGTTAACCACACACAATATCTCTTTAAACTAATATTCAACTTGCTTTTAATATCTCCTGTGTACATAACCCAGGAGCTATGATTAGCAATATACAACCAGGCTTACCTTGCGTGTGTGTGTGTGTGTGTGTGTGTGTGTGTGTGTGTGTGTGTGTGTCTATTTTGATGAAAAAAGAATATTTATGTACAGTACATTTGCCTGTTTTGGATCTTTGGGGTACAGTAGTCACTGCTTTATCAGGAGGGGTCATTGGACAAGTTTTTCTCCTATTTAAGCAGTACTCCCACTTCGGCTGTGGCTGGTATTGGCCCATGCAAACCACGTACGCAACACAAAGACCAGTATGCTGGCATTACACTAAACCATGCACAGTTATTAAACCCACTGATAACCACAGCAACAAGTACACACGCACTACGAAATACCAGAAGCGGATCTAGAGGGGGGGTTGGGGGGGTTGCAACCCCCCCCCCAAAAAAAAAAAAATCCGGGGACCATTTTTTTAAAAATATTATCTTTTTTTTTAAACTTGTAATTTTATTTTTTCATGGGGGGGGGGGGGGGGGGTTAATTTGGCAATGACCTCTATACCAAACAAGATGCAAGAAAACGCCATTTTCACACACAGATTTTCAAAATTTCTCCCTACTGTGGGAGGGGGGACACCCCCCTCCCACACCCTTCCCCCTTGCTCGCTCCGCTCGCTCGGGCTCGGTCGCTACGCTCCCTCGCATACCGCCCCCAACCCCCCCCCCCCTTTTATAAAAAGCTAGATCCGCCCCTGAATACAGACACAAAACGGCAATGAAAAAAGACACAACTGTGACAGCAGTCTCATGATCTGGACAAATCTATCATCGGAACAAACCTTCGTTCATTTGATTCACAAAATAATCTTGTTTAGAGTTTACAATACATATCAAGCCGCGATGCCTCTGACCCTATCATGCAGAGATGCAGAGAAATGTAGAGAAAGAAGTAGCACTGCTTTAGCATGTTAACAACATACACACATGTCAATACGACTACATTGGTTGCTAAGAACACATTTTTTTTTCTCATATTCATGCCTCCTTCTTACACCGTCTGTCACACACAAACACACACACACTACACGCATACTATGCACAAACAGGGAGAGTATGGGTCGCACGTCCGGAAGGTGACTCTCCGTATCGCACTGAAGGGGTGGTAAGTGCGTGAGTAGAGATATAAGTCGATATGATCATCTGTACTACGTCCTACTGCGTAACAGTAAATGTGTAGACTGTGCAAGTGGCATAATCTATCTGGACTTGGTTATAAAACAACCCTTCTGGTAAGGAAATTAAATCCCTATGATTATTTCTAAGGATTTACAATGGAAGTGTTTCAGCCAGAATTTGTCCCAATTAAGTGGTCTATGGTTCTGATAAGGCGGTGGAAATAACGCATATATAATTTGACAAACGTAAACAGAAAAACTGACCAGAATGAATATTATCTATTAATGGAAAATCGAGCAAAGAAAATGGGATTCCATCAGGATACGAACCCGAGACCTCCGGATTGCTTGCCCTGTGCTCTAACGACTGAGCTATAGAAAGCCCTAGTTCAGCATTCGTCTCAAACACCCTAAATTCTCAATGCTTGAATGGTCAGAAGCTATAGCAGTGTGTTTGTGTGAAACACACATACACACTTGAACCTGGCATAAACCCGAAGGATAATTCAACTGGGGATACATGCAAGGGATCACGAAGTGATGTAGCTTTTTGATTAGGTAACAAATCCAAACAGAAAAACTGACCAGAATGAATATTATTCATCAGTGGTACATTGAGCAAAGAAAATGAGATTCCATTGATGGAATCCCATTTTCTTTGCTCAATTTTCCACTAACATATATAATTTGTTACATTCACACAGGGTTCCCGATTCCCCATTAACGGGTGAACACTGTATTCTGTTTTTCTTTTGCTATATTAGCTTGTATTTCTCGCTGCTTACCTGCTATAACCAAGTTCCCTGCAGGCAACATGTGCATCATTGAGGTCCCATTCATCATCACAGACCAAGCCCCACTCCCCTCTGTACTGGACCTCAATCCGCCCCTCGTTTGGAGCAGTCCCATTTACAAGGCGAATGTCAAATCCCTCGGGCACTCCTGGTCATTTTTTTTTTTTTGAGAAAACAAATCGGAAACATGAAGTCCAGATACACTGTATCATGGCGAAAACTCACATGCTCATAGCTGACTTTTTGCTTTCTTCATGCTGCCATTGAACTAGCTGCAATTACCGCACTTTAGTAATAAATGCAAACAAATATATGAGATGGTTTGCAAAACACTGCTACCGAACAGACCCATGAAAGTGTCTGCTATTGGATCGTAGTAATAGTTTTTGCAAATATATTTCCCGCAGACCTAGACGAGAGGTACCTGACCAAGCTTATTCTTTTTAAATGAGTCCAGATAAATATCCAAAATTCACTCACACAGTAATATTTCACAAGTAATATAGACAATGAAACACAACGTTATGTTACTGGTTAACCTGCTACTATATGATCTGGGGGGTGTTTCATGAAACTTTTTGTCGGTGATTTACACCGACAACTGTTAAAAGCTACTGAAATCCTTGTGTCTGATTGGCTGATAGCAAATTTGTCGGTGAAAACCTCAGACGAACTCGTTGATGAAACGCCCCCCCTGGTGGCTGCACTTGGAGAACTTGTAAAATGTTTGCACAGCATTGAATGAATTCATTCCTTACAAGGGGCTTTGGCACTTGAAAATTGTATGTGAAATGATGAAATTTTTTTTTTTACTTTCAGAGCATTGCTGGAGCTGGTCAAAACTTCAAAATAAAGGAAATATTGGTGAAAGAAATGAGAAACTATCAATATTGATGTCCTAATGTCTTCCTGGATGAGAGTAGTCAACATACCGCAATTTGATTCATCAGTGAAGTCATTGCAGTCGTTGTCTCCATCGCACAACCAGATGTTGGGGATGCAGCGGCCTGACGGGCATGGGTGATATCTGGTTCCATTCCCATCCACACAGTTCGCTGTGAGGAGATTGATATTGTTAAGATGCCGCAATCATTCAACAGATTCATGGGACAAATCTTGCTCCACAATGACATTACCATGACAATATGATGCAATATACCAGTCGAATGTACACATTTCACACATTGGATTAGCTGCTATCACACAAAATGGGTTGCCAAATTCGAACTACAAAATGTGTTTAAGTTCCATTTGTCATATGATATCAACTGGAAACTTTCAAGTTGGGAGTTGCTGCAACATTTCATTACACTGTCTGCAATGGCCCTGGTTCCCCACAGTAAATCAGATCAAAATTACGACACTGTGTAACAAAAGAATAGATGAATTATATGCTGTATACACCGAATATTTCATGAGGTTTTTATTTTCGCAAAATTTTGCGAGTCGGATGCAATTCTCAAAATTAAAGACAAACGAACATATTGACTCTTATCCTGATGTGAATGTGATGTACACGTGTACATTTCTCTGTTCAGTGCAGGATGCCATGATCACGAAATTAACCATTCACGAAATCGTCGGGAATTCCTGATTCTCTAAAATTTAGACTCTCGAAATATATGGCGTATACAGTAAGAGCCCCTGGATCGACTATGAGAAACCTTGTAAGTGCAGTCCTAATGTATTTATTCAGAGTTATACAACATTTCTTAATTGTTTGTTTCTTTTTTTTTAATTGGGGGTACTGTGGTCCTTGATATAAGTAGATAAATTGTCACCCTTGCGATAACACACTGGGTTTGGTGACAAACTCGACCATGTGTTTCACAAAGAAGTGGGAAATGTGTTGCTCCCCCCCCCCCAACACCCCAGTCACTCCTGGATCTGCCATGAACAAGGTAGAAACTACAATCACCAATCTACTTACTCATAGTACTATCAAACTTAGTTTATTGCTTCTTGTCCTAGATCAATTGGTGTAAGTTGTGATTTATCCAGGTAACGATCAATAAAGGAACCAAAATTAAATCAATTCATCTGGACTTAATGTTTTACTTCTGGGAACGGTTTTACGTCCGATCCTGGACACTTCATCAGCTCGTCTGATTTGATGGCGGGAAGGCGTCGTTGCTAATCGGCACAGACGCACTACTGACGTTGTTGTTCAAAGTGCGTATCTTAGATAAGGAGCCTCGGTGGTTTGAGAAGGGGATCCGGGAAGCCGTCTACGTCAACTCCGAAAACCCCTCCCTCAACAAGGGTGGGGGACTGCCACACAACCTCTCCCAGGTGTAAAGCTCTGTCATCCGAAGAATTCCTCGGCGACTGACTTCGAACAATAACGTCGGTAGTGCGTCTGCGCCGATTAGCAACGACGCCTTCCCACCATCAAATCAGACGAGCTGATGAAGCGTCCAGGATCGGACGTGAAACCGTTCTCGGAAGTAAAACAGCAAGTCCAGATGAATTGATTTAATTTTGGTTCCTTCATTCTTGTCCTAGATAAAAGTTTCACAAAGATTTCTTAAATTTGGGGCCTTTGCTTCCCCCCGGAGCATGGTACCCCTTTAAGCCGCCAGGTGGGAAATTATGCCCATTTACACAGATGCATATCCCATCACCCTGGCGATAATCTCTGCTAAATCTGGTAAAAATCTGACCATGCAACCCCCCCCCCCACCCCCCCTTCCAAAGGGGGCACCCCTGGATCTGTCATGAACAAACATGTGATTGTGAACGATGTAATTACTCTTAGAATCAACTTAGCTCTGTCAATTCTGGTTCTAGAGCAGATTTTTACAAATTCCTTTTATGGGGAACGATGCACACCGGGCGCTGGATGAAGAGCGATTGCAATAGCTCACTTGCGCTTATGGATAACATGAGCTAAAAACCATGATTGATTGAGGAGTTGTATGTAAAGTTGGTGTGCAAAGGTCATTTTTCTTCCACAGTGCACTCGGTACTTTGGAATGTGATCGCAAATCAAATTTTCCTGACTGGAAGCCAAGGGTTGGTGTAGTAGATGTTATAGAGGAAAATCTCCGGGACATATCTAGAAATTTGGGTGCCTGTGGTGTTCACTCACGTGTCTGGGAGATCCTCTCATAGTAAGTGATGCCCTCCTGACTGAAGAGTCTGCCATTCTGCGCGCGGCTGACATCGAACAGGTTGCAGATTGCGCCCCGATTGCTAACGTAGTTGAAGGAGCGGCAGACAAAGTCTGTAGCTGTGACACAGAAGCGAGCGCATTCCTCGGGGGTCTTGCCAACATAGGTCACGAGAGGTTCCCGGTTGGGGAGGTACTGGTTGTTGAAGACATGGAAATCCTCCATTGGGTCAGCTGCGAACGGGATGCAAAGTCACGATTCAGCAGAGATTTAAGAGCAAAAACTGTTTGACAGCTAACAGTGACTGAATCTGTGACATAGTTGTGATTATCTGTTGCCAGACACTTTTAAAACATATGTCACAAGCAACAAACGACACTTCAACTTGAAATTCTTTTAACAATCATCACCACTCGACTTGGTGAATAAAGAAGCAGATGTTGAAAGACTGTGGTGTCTCCTCACAGATCAAAATATATGAACGAGAATGAAATTTCTCTACGGATTGTCAACATCGTATGTTCAGTGCTGGGGGGCACAACATACAGCGGCTTCTGAGAAATGGAGTAGGCAGAACTTTATGCTACTTACGACATTTGTCTTCATCACTGCCATCGGTACAGTCTGTTTCGCCGTTGCACTCCAACCTCTCTGGCACACAAGTGATACTACGGCAACAGAATTAAACATCCGGGCTTGAGTGACAACTCTTAGGGGTGAGCTGATAACATTGGTCATTTTTGCTCCATCAAAAATTGCTACATCGGCAATTGTATTTCCTCTACATCCACATAAATATCATGCTGACTAACTGTATGCACAATGACCAGGTACATCGCAGCACAATGACCAGGTACATCGCAGCACAATTCTTTTGAATTAGCATGTGCCCTTACAAGTTGCAATTGATAGGCCAAGAGTTTGTTTGATTGAGCTTTATACTCGATAATAATCTTACAATCAACTGGAACATTTTGTAAATTGGGGTCGGCAGAAGTCTGCTTAGGTATCAAATAATGCCCAACCATGTGTATATCATCTATCATTCAGGTATAGAAAGAGGAACATCTGGAGTGGTGTTGAATGGGTATTAATCATTTCCCATTTGTCTGCATAGTTGTATGGCCTCCTACAGTAATCATTATATGAGGACTTTGGGTTCAAAAGGTACATTTAATGGCTCGCCACCACTGAGACCACTGGAGACAACAGGTGCAGCAGGATTCGGTTTTGATTACAAATGATATGGGGGGGAGGGGGGAGGAGGAGGAAGGGTTGTTCTCACCTGCCGGAGGTGCATTGGAACTCATCGGGTCCACAGGAGGCAGGTGGCTCGGGCGAATCTGCAGGGAGCGAGTGTTGTTCAGCACAAGAGAATGAGATGTTTTTGGTTCGTTTGGTTGGCATTTACTTAATGAGACACAGATACAGGAAGGAGGAGACAGAAATTGTGAATACATGAAAAGATAAACAGAGGGAGAGAGACAGATTGATGGAAAGAAAGAATAACAGAGTGGCAGAGAGAGGTAGATGATTTAAGAGAGAGAGGGGGGGTTACAGACAGAAAGGTGGAGTTAGTTAGTTAGATAATTTGAGAGGAAGAGAGAAAGGGAGACAGACAAACATACAGACAGAAAAATAAGAAACAAGAGACAGAGAGTGGTTTATACTTGAAGAGGGAGAGAAAGGGGGCGGGAAGGGGAGGACGTGGAAGACAAATTTTATTTCAAACAACAGTTAATGATTATATATGCAAAAGAAGGAAGAAGAATTAGGGTGCAGTATATGAAGGCCAAAAAGGGAAATGAGCAAAAGAAGATGAGTTACAGGCTTCAAATTGCTTTAAAAAATACACACAGGAAAAAGAAAAGTCATGGAAGTGCTGTAAAGCTCTATGTCAAGTATGAAAAATGCAATTTGAAAATGTTTAGAAAAATTGGTCCAGTGCTTGGTATAAAACCCCCCTTGTGGTAAAGACCCATCTTTCAATTTTTGACTCCAATGGGATTCACTGTTGAGTGAACAAACATTTTCTGCTCTGCTGAATACAGGGGAATACTGAATGGTGCTAAATTAAGCCTGCCAGACATATTCATCCCAAACAACACTCTGTAGCTCTATCTTTTATCTCTTTAGCTTAAATGTGTCTGTATCCAACAAAGAGAGCTAGTTTGATTGTGGCATATGGAGTTGACAGCTGTCCTTAGCATTCCTGTCCACATAATCAAGCACCTCATATTTCCAATGAGGTAATAAGTTTCAATAACGGTTAGATCATGTTCTTTAACCGTTTGAATAGCAAAGGAATAGGTCCATATTCTATAGTTTTGTTTTTTGTTTTGCTTTTGTTTGATTTCTTGATGTGATAATGAAACAGTTTATTTCATAATGTATAAAGATCCGGTCACACATCTCAAGAGTAGCGTAAACGCATGAATCACGCAATAAACTCGAGCATTACGCGATACACACGCGATTTGCGCATTTCATCAGTGTGTCTGACGTGGAACCTTCATAGTTGTCCGCCGATGTGCACCGGATCGGCGCTTTACGCGATTCAAGGTTTTGAGCAGCTCAAAACTCAGCTTCGCGTAAGAGTTTACACAGTATTGCGCCGTTTTACGTAATTTTTGCGCAGTTTGCATAGTTCTTATGCGGACAATGCACGAAATATGCGTGGAATATCAGTGATCGTTCGCGAAAATGTTGCCACTAACGCGTTCATGCGCAAATCGTGCGAGATTCATATGCAGTTCATTTGTGATAATGCACAGATTTTGCGCGGTTTTCCATGGACCTCAGTCGTCACACACAACCACGTATTTGCCCTGTTTGGGGCTTTTTGTGTGCCTTCCATCCAAACTATAAAAAAAAAAAAGAATGCGTGTCACAAAACAAAAAACAAACAAACAGACAGACAAACAAGCAAACAAACAAACACTGAAGAACTCAGCAAAGCACCAGGGGAACAAACAGTTAAGATAGGGCAACATCAAGAAAAATTACACTGAAGCGCCAAAGTGGAGGTGATGGCATGGAAGTTTTCTACATTCCAGAACTTTTGTGGATATTGAGAAAATGCCATCAATTTTCTGAAAGCATTTAAAAGCTAAATTTCTACATCTTTTCTTCATCCATGTCTGATGGACCACTCAGTTACACTTTGTACAGCCTAGGAGAGTTTGGGGATTAAAACTAATTTGAAAAGTCAAGGATGTTGACTACCATACAATTTAACAGTGGTGGAAATGGCACTTCAGTAGAATAAATCAGAAAAAAAAAAGAATAGAAAGCACATCAAACAGTGTGCATGGCACATAAAGTTAAGATTTACTGTCCAGGCCCCAAAGAATGAAGAATGTGTTATGACTATTTTAAAGGTGCAAACCTGTCGAAACTGGTGATGATGAGGAGCCGTACACCTCTACCTCACACAACAGCAGGTAGTCCTTGCGCGAGACCAGGCCAATGTGAACGTAGCGTCCGCTGATGGCGGATGGGCAGGTGATGCGGAGCCTCTGGTGGGGACTGGCGCTGGCCTGTGACGCAAGGGCCCGGCTGATGCGGCCACAGGTCTCGCGGGACGATGCGTCCTCCGGCGATGAGCCGACGGTGACCACGGCGCCGCGGAGTCTCTCAGCTGCAACAGCACATGGTTAACACATGGCAAAGTGTGATAATTCCAGATTAAAGGGGTGGTATAGTTTTGGTCAAGATGTTGCTTCAGGTTTCCAACTTTTATGTGAGACAATGAGAAACTTCTCATGAAATATGAATGAGCATACAATTCTAAGAGGAATTCAAAGTTTATTCGATGAAAATTGGGTTTGAAATGGCTGAGATATCCAAAAATAAACAGGTCCTAAAAAAATGGGACCCGCCTTTTATTGGGACCACTTAGTTTTACTTTGTTTTTTGAATATCTCAGCCATTTCAAAGCCAATTTTCATCAAAATTGAATTCCTCTTAATACAATTGCATGCTCATAAAGTTCTTTCTAATTATCTCACAAAAAGTTAAAATTTGAATCCCCATCTCAACCAAAAATACACTACCCTTTTAATAGGTGATCAAGGAAAGTCCTTCAAAATAGGTTTCCCATCCTCTGAAGGAACCGAAGGAGTGTAGGGTTTCATTCCCGTCTCAAACTATTCCCAGAAAAGCTTTGCACTCTCATAAATTCACATTCAACAGTCACGCCTGACTTCTCCTCTCTGCAATATTTCTCAGACAGTCACTACCGTAATCACTGCTCCATGCAATTCCATTCATGATCTATGTCCAATAACATTTCCCAATTATTGCATGCTACTGCTGTGAATATCGCAACATTTCGTGTTAGCATTAAACATGCATATTTGTCGACACTACGCTGCATGGTTAGTGATCACATAAAAGCATATGTATGGTCCTGATCTTACATTACATAAACGATCTGTCATCTCCTGTCTCAAATTGATCTTTTTGGCATAAGCTGATCACTGGCGAGTAATGCTGCCCCTTACTCTTACTTAAAAGAGATGGTAACAATATTAGCTCATCCTTACCCTGTACTGATGACTCTGAAACAACAATGACAATGTCTGTCACCTCAGCAGTTTCTTGCAGGTCCACGTACCACCAGGAATTGCGCCTGTGCTCTGAAAAGACAACAGACAAATGAACAGCCAACGTTGCAACTAAAACATGTATTCATCATACAGTGTGAGCTATATATAAAAATTCTCATGCTGTCACTGCAGCAAATACTTGCAAAGGTAAATTAACCATATGTTGTGAACAATATGATAGACTGTATTTTTCTTTTCTATCACATTTGCTGGTACTATTTTGGAACTAAATTATTGTATGCAAAACACATGCAAATCTTCATCCACTAAAAGGATATTCTCATTTTAATGAAACCTGCTGCAAAAACCTAGGAAGTCTCTTAAATTGGCAAAGACTTCTTGTGCTTATATTTTAGTCTGAATGACATGAATTAGACCAACAGACTGATGAATAAGACAGGATAAATAATCCATCGATTAATAAAATATGTAAGTTGACACACAAGTGAAATACCTAACAGTAAAAAAATGAACAGAAACATTACTGTAAAAAGTATTAAGTAATACTTTACAGTAAAGCATTACTTAATACTTTTTACAATAATATAATATGTAAGTTGACACACAAATGAAATACCTAACAGTAACGAAATGAATAGTAACGTAAATATATTGTAAAGCATTCCTTAATACTTTTTACAATCACTGCGCACTACAGCAGGGCTTGACACTAACGGTGGCCCGGTGGCCCAGGGCCACCAAAAATGAAAGTCGGGCAACCAAATTTAAAAAAAGGGCAAATTTGGTGGCCCGCCTCGGGCCACCAAAATTTTTTGAAAAGTATGTCAATTAATTTGTAACTTTTTGCGCCGGAAATTAGCAGTTAAATTTGTTCAAAGGATGGATGAAAAGGACTGAATGAATGCCTGAGAGTGAGTGTTGCAAGTTTGTTGAAGTTTATTTATGAGTAGATATGTCCAACTTCTAATTCTTACTATCATAAATCTTAAATATTTGACTCATTTTTAAAAAAAAGACTTTTAATGTTTTTTATTGTTTTTTTGCGGGACACCACATTTTTCTCTCGGGCCACCAAAAATTTGAAATTTAGGATTTTGGTGGCCCCATCGGGCCACCAAACAAAAAAGTTAGGGTCGAGCCATGACTACAGGTAAATTTTGAAAGAAACTCTGCATCACAAATAATATTCACATGGATGCAAATTGCATAGGGTGATGTCACCATCAATTAATCTGAAAAAGGTAAATACAGCAGACTTTCTCTTTTGTCCTGGATAATCACGATAAAGCGTTGTTTATGACAGAACTCGAACTGTACTGTAGATATTTCAAAATACGTACGTGTTCTGGAGCAGCTGCCACGAGCAAAGTTCGAATTGGGATTTCCGTCCACTGCAAGTCTTGCATGAGGAATGAATGACCCGCTCATATAATCTGAGCTCTGGAAAGCTGGCTTGCCCCTTGATATGGGAACTGGGACTGAGGGTGCAAAAATGATTGACGAGAATATTAACGAGAAGCAGTTAGAATGACATCTGCATACCAAGAAACTACACTGATTTGTTAACGCTCTTATTCTTTAATGTCTCTTTTGTTTCTCCTCCTTGTTGCTGGTCTCCGAGCCTGAGGAAGGATTTGCTTGTTCAACGCTTAATGCATTGCATGAAATAAAACTATAAAAATCCTTCAGGAAATGATCACATACTTCAATACTCTGGCACCCTCAGAATCCTGATACAAGCAAAATATTCCATTTCCATCCATATGAGGTGAGGGGCTTTGGAGTAAAACATTTACTGACAGACTTTAGTAAAGATGTGAGCACTAATAGGATAGGGAAAATAGGAGATGGTAGAGGTGACTTCCTGTGAGTAACTAAAGAGGAACCGAGACACAGCTTTGTCAGGGTGAGACCCAGGAGGTACTGAACTTTGAAAATACTCAACATTTCCCAAAAGATATCTACGTAAAAAAAAGTAAAACTCGCTGTATATGAGTAGTGCTGTTTTGTTAAAATTCAGGTGAAAAGAAGAAGGTTCCAGTTAAAGCTTTACAAAAACAGTTTGTTCGTACTAAAATGTATGTAAAATGATCATCATCAATTTGACCCTCGTATAAGCATATTTTTCTGTGTTGCTTAAATGTTCAGCACTTGGAAACATTTTGTATGAAGCACATTATTATTGTTGATTAGTGTTAATATCATTTTTAGTTAAAAATAGGTGGCTTCTCTGCAAAAACTTCTCACCACAGTTTCTGTCCAATTTGAACCGAAAGGCCTGCCAAGGGAAACTATAAAAGTGGTGGTTATCTCGCCACCAAAGCTGTGCAGTTTATGACATGGAAATGATCGCCACAACACCATGCACAGGGAACGGCTGTGTGATTTTAGTGTTCACAACTTGATTGGCTCTCATCACTCATTTTACATAATTGATTGTCCAGTCTTGTGCAGGTAAAAATTGATCCACATCTCAGTAAAGTTCTTGTAAATTCTCTGAGTGAATAATTATGCACATGAACATACATTGGTAAAGTTCTTTCATTAGATTTTTGGCAGTGGTTGCACGGCTTGACAAAAGCTACAAGACACATGACTAGAACACAGGTAAAATTTTGCCATTTCAGAATCTGTATGCATACATTTCATAATACACATGATTCATAGATGAGTTGGTAGACTTTGGAAATGCCAATGGTCTAAAATCTCAGTATTTGACTGTGGGCTACTTTGTACCTCAGGTTTAAACCCATATCAGGACAGTTCCCCCCCCCCCCCCCCCCCCCCCCCCCCCCCCCCGGGACAAGTACTCCCTGGCTAAATACCACTTAGTGATAGGGTTAGGTTGTGGGTTAGAATTTGGGGTATGGTTAAGGATTCGGTTTAGGGTTAGGGTCAGACAAAGGGTCTGGGCTAATTGTCATTGGGTTAATTGTCCTAGAACCGTTTAAACCAATTCAAAAATATGTCAAATCTGCAAATCACAATTATGAATACAAGCATCACAAAAATATACAGCAAAAATTGCCCCACTGACAAACAGCTTTAAAAAGAAAACCCATGAATTCATCATGCATATTTCGCTTTATCTTTTTGTCTTGGGATACCATTGGGCTCCTGAGTGGCTACAGGTGGTGGGACATATGTCGTGGTAGGCTCTGTGGTGGTCGTTGGCCGTCGAGTGGTGGTGGTGCTCGTGGCAGCCGTGGCACAGACCGAAATGTTGCAGTACATCCAGCCAGTGATGGCAGAGGTACCAGGGCTGCTGTGGTAGCACCAGGGCCGAGCGTCCTGGTCGGGATTGCGGCAGAAGTTATGGTTTCCAATCCCTACGGAAATAACAACAAAGAAAGAGTGACCACTGAAAAGAGTGCTCTGGTGTTAGAAATATTTGAATCATGGGCTCATTTGTGTTTGCTTGATTTTCTTCAAAACATCCACGTTCAACTCCAAAGATTCAAGTAAACTGCATGGCCTTCAATGATGTTGCCATTACATCAACCACATAAGTTGCTGTCACTCTACATCCATAAAGGCAATAATGTTAGCAATCAGGCAATATCACTCCCCTAATAAATTGCCTGGGAATATAAAATATCTGACAAAAGCACAACATGAAATTTAAGCTTAATTATGTATTTATTTTGGAGCAAGCGCCATGAGCGCCTGACTTGGCGGATACCGGCGCTATACAAGACTTCATCATTATTATTATAAAATTATTATTACAACATCTGTATAGTTTCCATGAGGAGTGGACAACCAAAAATTTCAAACCCTCTTCTTTACGTACCACCATTTGGATAGCTCTGGGGCGTTACTCCGACATTCTGGTTGGCTGCTGCTATCCAGTTGGCGCACTGGTGGCCTCCCTGAGTAGTGAAAGAGAAGCCTCGATAGTCCTCCCCATTGCTCGTGTAACAATTAGGGGTGGCTGTGAGGGGAGGAGGGGGTTGTAAAAGCGATTTAGGTTGTTACCAGACTTGGAAATCCATCAGAACACACTGAAAAGTTTCATGTTAACACCGCAATACTTACAAATATATTCACATAAAACCCACCATTTCTATAATGTCACTATAAGCAAAGTGTCCCTAATATGCCAATATTTAATTAAACGATACGCAATTTATGCAGAACTTTTATATATAGTTCCTATACCACTAATTCTACAAGTATCTGTGACATCTATCAACTGATTTCAATTCTGATGTCATTTCAATTTCTATAGAATTAGATACTATATCTGATTGACAGAGGCACAAGTTATGTACTCCATATACTACGCACATAATCAAAGCAAATATATTTTTGTATGATGTTTAATTCATACCACTTTCAATGACTGAAATTTCACTCTCTCAATTGAGGTGGTCACATGCAAGCCGAGGCAAAGAAACAAAAACAGAAACAACACAAAGAAATGCAATGACAAATAATTTTGTATTACCACAAAACATATACAGCACATAGGTTTTATGGTCTGATGTGACCATTTTTTAAAAATTCTTTTTTAATGATCAAAAGGAGCACATACCTGGACCACGCCGGGAAAAGAAGTCATAGGGATTGTTCGGGAAGTCGCTCCGTATGCTTACGTCCGCTGTGGTCTTGTCACTCAGCCAGCAGCGATTGGATTGGCGCGCAAAGTCAAAGGAGGCACAGGCCCACGACGCCATTAGGCACTGCTCCGCGCACTCTTCCATAGAAACGGCGGAGAGGGCTTGGACATTGTTGCCCGGCAATGCCGAGTTCGGTGTTATGTCGAAGAGCGAGAGAGGACCTAGAGTACAGATGCAAATACAAGCAAAATGCCAGAGGCAAGCCATACAAAATTTTGTTCAAGTGCATCTATATATGTACAATGCTATCCTGCTCAGTTTGTTCGATTCAATTCTCATTTGAATAGATTTCACTGATGTGTCATATTCATCTTTTAGTGTGGTACAGCTGCTGTGGTTTTGTTACAGAGTAGATTTAGAGGAGATAAACATAGATATTCCATCCCACTCTGACATAAAAACTATAAAAAAGAATCTGAAACGAAAGTAACCAACACAAAAGCCTCCATGTTTCCCTAACATATCAATGGATGAGGCGGGGCTGGATTCAAATCTGGAAAACTCACCTATATCGATGCGTTCATAGAAGTCAAACTGTGTATTGCTGGGGAACTGTAAATTTTCGTCCCTGGAGTTGACGGAGGCCATGAAGCACTGGTTGTTCTCCTTGTTGAAGTCGAACGAGCGGCATACAAACGACCTTTCGTCGAGGCAGCTCTGGGCACACTGCTCGACAGTGGTGGAGGTGAGAGTGCCCTCGTTGTTGCCCGGGAGATACCCTCCTCTGAAGATCGCATAACTGGAGAGGGCATCCGTCTGGGGGGCCTGCGTAACTAAACAGCGTTAGGATTCACATGAAGATGATGTGTATTTGCACATTATGAAATAATATGCAGTTTACTTGTGACTGTGCCACTAAACGCAAACAGATTTTTTGAGATTTCACGATTCTTTTTTTTTTTTTCTGAGAGAGAGCCAGCATAATTCATCATTAACCTGTAAATAGTCAGTACATATTTAATAAGATACAGGGGTACAATGCATTGCAGTCTGCTGTCTATTCTTATTCTTTGTGCTTGTCCTTGTTGGTGATATTCTGCTCCAGTGCCATGAGAGTGATGAGGATGTTTAAAACATCAAAACAAGGAGGTACTTGCATAATAATTTAATTTTTCCTGGACTACTACTTGTATTACCCTAGCTCTAATGCATGGCATTTCCCTAACAAATACAAATCAAAATGAAGAGCATTCTGCAAGAAAATAGCTTAGATGTACGTGCATTAAATTCATGCAACTTGTGATTCCTTCCACAGTTTACTCACATCTTCATGCAACCATTACTGTAACCTGTATTCTATAACTGTGCATTCCACAGTATTAAATGACTATAATAATCCGAATGAATAAGAACGATTCTGAACATTGGAAATGAGGATATAAATATGATAAAAAGACAACGCACCAATGAGCATGCAAGACAATACATTGATCACGTCTCCTTAAGTACATGTAGCATTTATATACAAAAGAAGCATGCAAAATATCACTATGCATGCATACATACATACAATGTAGATAATATACAATGTACGTAAGTTTGCAACATCTGATTGACGCTTCTAGTACATATGTGACGGCAGGTGTAGCACTTCCTTTTAGACAGCCGTATTGTAGCCTAAATTTCCAACTCATTCACACTCAAAAAAAAAAGGGGGAAAGAAAAAAGAGAAAAAAATCAACTTGTTTACATATGAAAATGTGAGTGAATAATTGTGAGAGTGTTTTATACATACGATACGTGTTTGTGTATTGGAATATGAGAACCTTAACTGATAGATCCTGATTAAAAAGTTACATCATTTACATGTGTCTCCTGGTGTAGTGCAAGAGTTGCCCATGTAAACAGGAATAGCGGCTGCTGCGTAACATGCAGTGTAAGTTCACTAATCTACAGACATCGATACAATCTACAGTCATCGATACGAATAGGACACGAGAATAACATTGCAGACATTTTGTGAGCTCTCTCTACCTGATGGAAAGAGTGGACACTATGAAACCAAAGTCTTGGTACATTGAGCAGCGGACCATGCAGAGCTTCGAGAAGTACCAACAGTTTACGCAGTTCTCCTGTTGGACCAGAAATTTTCGCCAGAAACAACTCAAGCAACTGGGGAGGAAGTTTTGTACAGCTTTCAAAGTCTCAACCATATGCAGCCTCAGATCCTCATGGTGAGAAAGCCTCATTATTGGAGTCTCATATAAGGCAGCTCTCTTACAGCAGAAAGGCTGTCATCATTAAAAGCAAAGACAGTTTGGTTATCAAGTCACTTTCGGTCAAGCATTAGACCCCAGTGATTAGTAGACACAGAACATGCAAGCAAACATGCTAGTGCTCTTCGCTCGGGTATATATATGCCACGATTGCTACTCTACACTCTGTGCCAAGGTGCAACTATACGTCACAGAGCAACAAATGTCTTTGGGAGCAACGATAAGAACCTTGTGCTGCAGGTTGTGGTGCTGCTGCATTGCAACTGGCCTGCGGGTCCCCGACACTGCAATACTCGCGAATAACCAAGGGATTCATTGTGTAGCACCACGGTCGCAAGTACCTCCCCGGGTTCCGGCAATAATTGTGGTTGCCCAGCACATTCGGGTGGCGATCCGGTGTGTATTCATGTTTATGCGGTGTCTGGGCATTCCAGTTCTGACAGAGCCGCCCAGATTCCGTTTCAGAGACGGTTCCACGGTAGTCTTGGCCATTTGTTGAGGTGTAACACTCGGGATTGATACTTCTGATCCCTACACAATGATACAATCAAATTCAACAAACCTTCAGCAAATGATTAAAGGACAAGTCCACCTTCATATACATAAGGATTGCGAGAATGCAGTGATATTTAGTAGAACACATCAGTGAAAGTTTGAAGAAAATTGGACAATCCGTTCAAAAGTTACGAATACTTTAAGTATCTGCACAGTCACTGCTGGAAGAGAAAACCACTACAGTGTATGATGTCACATGCGTACAACTATATAAGGAAAATAAAAAGAGAATTTCACAAAACTTTACTTTTTGAATAAAGTGCACATTTCTTCGACTTGCTACTGACGTATGTTTAGGGTAATATTATTCCCCCTGCCTTCTGAAAGAGGGAAGTCGAGTGTTCTTTTGCTGCGCGAGAAAAATGGAAATATGTTGAATTTTCTTTAATCTTTCTTTATATCATCGTACTCATGTGACATCACAAGCTATAGTAGTCTTTTCATCCAGCCGTGACTGAGCAGAAACTTCAAAAATTCATAACTTTTTTACTAACAGATTGTTCGATTTTGCTCAAACTCTCACTGATGTGTTCTAATATTGCTGCATTCACTCAACCCATATGTCTATGAAGGTCAACTTGTCCTTTAACTTGATCAACACAGTGTTTTCTCTTTCTTTGGACACAATCTGTAAGTGCCACCTGCCTTCAACAATTAATACTTTGTGAAATAATGCACAAATATACTATACACTTGGTCAAAATGGAAGATATCTTCAAAACAAGCATTTCTATTGACCTCAGTACTGATATGATTAGCATTAAGACCTTTTTGTACGATTTGTGCAGCTGTTAGGCTGATCCATCCTTTGTTCTCTGTAATTTCTCTCCACTAGTGCTGCTACTCATCTTTTATATAGATATTTCTTTATGATCCTTGCCTTTGCCTTGACACATTAAACTTGCTTCCCTCAGTCTGTAAAGGTACTCCTGCTATAGTACCAGTTCACCTTCTTGTAGCCATCAACAGGGGCTGAGGCTAGAGTTTGCTCTTCAAGCAGGGTCACAAACATGGCCACTGGCCATCCTTCTGGATACCGATATGAACAGTTTGTTGCACTTTGAGAGAAAGGCTACTCCATGGCAAGGAACTTCACTAATATGAAGAAGTTGCCATTTCCCCTCCTCCCCACAAAAAAAGGCAACAGAAAAAACAACAACAACCAAAATTGTACAATGGACTATCTTGCCCTAAATCTTGAAGTTACCCTGTGATCCACTTGTAGCTGCACTATCTGATCCAGCTGAGTCGGAGGGACTGGATTCCGAGTCTTGGCTCCATTCATCTGTTGTTGATTCCGCGGTGTCTGAGCTGGATTCCGGTAGTGGTGGTCCCAGCAGATCCCGCAGCCAGTGTGGCAAGCTATCGAGATTGACGCGCACCACCACGCCGGGCGAATTCGGTGGAGGTACCAGCCCTGCAGACCTTGCAACTACAGGTACGATGTTGTACAGAGCAAAACTTGCTGGGTCTGTTTTTGAGATGCACCACTCCACCCAAAAAAGCTTGGGAACTCAGTGGATGCTTTGCCAACCATCCACGTGATGATTGACGCGCTATAAGAAGCAAACTTGCAAACACTGGTGCATCTATCAGAAATGTGCATCACTGTATTGTAGCTGCACCTACTGCAATTAATTGCGCCACATACAATACGTATTTCTTTTGTCCACAAACATACCTTGGCATCTATATGGCAAGAACTGCACGCAGGCTGTTAAATTCTGTGGCATGCCGCAGGAACCAAGAAACACAGGCCAACATTTGTCAGATCATGACTACACTCAGGGCATTCCATAGGATACTTTCTTCTACAAGGTAAGCCAAAATAATCTATTTGGACGACGGCCATTTACTTGCAGGGAGTTTTGGGACCACTTAAGGGTTACTCTGATAAGAAAGAGTAGAATTTAACATGCACAACAGTCCTATCCTTACAGGGAAATTTTGGACCACTATAAAGCTAGTCTAAAAAGAAAGAGTTAATTTCACATGCACAACAGTACTTTAAAAAAAAATCTGATAAAAATTAGGGAAGTTATGAAATTGTGAAATTTTGCTCATTTTGCTACACAGTTCTGGAATATTTGATAATGAATGAATATGCATATGAGTGAGTTACCATGTTATCTCTTCACAATTTTCCATTGATTGTGAACTCAAAACTGCCAAAAATTCAATATTTCAGTTATAAAGTGTAAAACACAATATCATTTCTGGATGAATAACTTGATCTGTCGGTATAGGATTTACGACTGGGACATAATTGCATTCAAATTTCAAAAAAAATAATGGAAATTTTAAGATTTTGCATTCACACTACATGGCAAGTTGTGAGGCAATGGCATCAATAACTCATTCACTAGCATAATCATGTTGACTGTAAGAGTCAACTACAGCTACATAACATCCTAATTCTAATCAGATTTTGATCCATGGCGGCATCATCAACTCACTCATTTGCATATTCGTATTTAACTGTTAGAGAAATGTTTTTGTGAAAATTAGGAAAACTTCACAACTAAACTTCAACTTCTAATCTGATTTTGATTCATGGCATCATCAACTCACTCATTTCCATTTCATATTTGATTGTAAGAGAAATGTTTTGTGAAAATTAGAGAAACTTCACAACTGCATACTTCCTAAATTTTAATCTGTTTCATGGCATCCTCAGCTCACTCAACTGAATATCCATATTGGCTGTTCGAGAATTTTTTTTTTTTTCTTCATGAGCAAAGCTTCACAATTATATGACTCCCTTAATTTTATCTGAAATTTGATCAAATTTTCACTTACGGTATGTGCAAGTAAAATATCATTCTTTCTTCTCAGACGAAATTCTAACTGGTCCGAAATTTGCCATTAAAGCTGGCAAGTGCCTACTCATTCAATCTGCTCAACAATTCTGGTGGTTCAGCCTGGCAGGCACAAAAATGGGTCTGTAGCACCCTCCCGCATCTCCATAGAAATCAATCAAAATCACACTCTGTGTCGGAGCCAGACAAATTGCTTTCATGCTCTAGTGACTGACAAAGTGCTCTGTCAATTGAGAAAAATCATCCATTATATTATTCCAAGTGCAGACACAAAAGCCTTGTTTAATATCAGTAATAAGAAACGACATTCCCTATGACATTGTACACAAAGCACAATAACATGCACTCTTTTTCTTTTCTTTTTTTCTTTGTATGCAGAGCCACTTGACTAAGTTGTTCACTGTTGCAATAACCTCATTTCCCTTAGATAAATGGTATATATAAGGCCCCAGTAATGGGAGATCACTTTCAAATTGGGTAATGCCAGCATCAAAAAGTAATGACATACATATGATAGAAAGAATGAAGGGGGGGGGGGGGGGGGGAGATAGAACAAATGGACCACTTTTGAAATGACTGCCTGTTTGGTTGCACATACACTATTGCATTGTGGTGATCCATGGAAAAAAACCATGAAAACTCTTCTGTAAATACGGACGAGTTGTATAGATTGGGAAGTTTGGGAAATCTAAATAATAGGGTACTACAACTATACCACTACTCACTTCACTTTCATGGGCTTTTGCACATGAGAGCAAAACTGATCAATCAGAAAAAGCCACCAATTAACTAAAAGTAATGCTCTTAAAAGCATTGGTCCTTGCACCTCTTACTGTTTTCTGATAATCACAGACATAATTACATTGTGTGGTAAAACTCATATCATGAAAATTCTGTATGATAAAACAATACACTGATGTGTGACATGTTTTCTCCCCCTCCCCCCCCCCCCAAAAAAAAAAAAATCAACTTTGTCCACTTAGTTGAAGAATTTTTCTGTCACAAGCTCTTCAGTTACAGCATCTTTTCTTTCTTCCACTCAAAGAACTCCATCTGTTTTTGTAGATTGTTTTAGTAGATCTATATTGATATCAAAGATACAACTGTACACTTCCTCTAAATATATGAAGGGTGTCGAAGTCAAGGTTCGAGGTTGGGCAGATTTTGCAGAGGAGTTGATCCTTCTTAATGGTAGCTAAATAATTTACTGTCCAACTTAGCAAACATTTCCATGCATTAATGCTGTATCATATTAATTTGTACTTTGTGGTAGTATCTACAGTACTATCTAGAGTTTTTTTGACAGGGTCAGGAACGATGCACTGTAATTTCACATGTGGGACCAAACGAGGTATACAGGAAAACAAACATTATGTGGATGTTTTCAGGGAACAGTTGGTTTCCTTCCTTTTTTCTGCCCCCCCCCCCCCCCCACAAACAACCCCCCCCCCAAAAAAAAAAAAAAAAACAAATAAAGAAAGAGCAAGAAACATAAAGGATATAGAGGACACAAATTTCAAAAAGACTTCCATCAGTAAGCCTCAGTGCTTTTAGCAATTCTTTTAAATACCATTCAGTGACTAAAAGAACCTCACACAAAACTACAATGCCGTCACATAATTTGCTTTTGATGTTTGCATCACAAGACAGTTCATGGCTCCCATGAACTGCAGGGAGAGAATGCCAATTGTTAAATGGCTGCGATCAAACTTGCATTCAAGGTCTCCCTCCATCAGAATTGCAGGAAAGGCTTTGGTTTGGTAGGGAAAGTTAGTCTGAACTTGGTTAGGAGGGAAACTAGACAGGGTGAATACAGTTTTCAGGGGTATATGCACACCATGATCGAGCTGAATAGAATAGAAAATAAAGAGTGTTGCACAGTCACAGAAAGAGAGAGAGAGAGAGGGCTGAAGTCTGATCAAGCACAAGACAAAAATGTGTTACTTTTAGAAACAGGTGTGTGAGAGTAAAAGTCTGAAAAATCTGAAACCTATGAAAAAAAGGGTCGGAAGTGCATTAAATTGTAAATACTTCAATGCATAGGAAATGAAAAAAAAAGTATGTAAAATGGGTTTTTGGTGTAATAAAAAAAAGTCTGAAATCTGACTAAACTCTGAACTCTCACATCCTTGTAGAAGATGATTTTACGAAATACTGTATAGTAACAGTGATCACTATCACATATACGCAAATTAGATGGAATAATGATGCCATACCTTACAGTTCTTCCACTGGTGGATAAATGAATCACTTATTTAATTTCTATTTTTGGTTAACATTCTAGCACCTACATTTGCCTCTGTAAAGAAAATCATCTTTCCCACTCACAGCCTACTGCAATGTGAGTTGTGATTAATGTTTGTCTGTTTGTTTTCTCTTCAGGAAGATATTTATATGAACAGACAATTTAACAAGTAAATGCTAGACCTGTTAAGAGATGATATTGCATCAGTGATGACTAATATATCAAATTGACCATATTCTGGCATTGGCCAGGAAAGCATGTTCATATAACCAGCAATTTCTGCAACTTATAGTTCTGCTGGCAACACAAATTTCTCACCTCTGTTTGCAGAAGGTGGTTCTGGATTACATTTTACTCCAGCAACCTCCCACTGGAAGCAGTCATGTCTGGCGGAGTGGCTGCAAAGACTAAGGCCAGCTTCCATCCCACTGCAGTTGACATCGTCCATGGCAAACCCATTTCTGTTGTAGCCAAAGGACTGCACAGCGGATCTGTACGCCTCCCTTGCATCACTTCACAGGTAAAATGATCGAGGACATGCAGAGAAATGACCAGTCATGCAATTCATGGATAAATGATGATATAATTGATCAAATATTGAGCACAGAAAAAAAGTCATCACTTTAAAAATCTTCACTTCTATAAATCAGTTTGTTTTGCCAAAAAATGTCATAAAATTTCATAAAAGCAGAAATAATTTCACTGTTGAGAATTGTTAAGCAGTCTTAAAAAAAACAACACCACATAAAAGAACAGAATATTTCTGGATGCCTTTTGAAGATTTGACTGAAGATATTACTATGGTTTAAAAGACACACACAACATTGCATGAGACCCAAGTTGGGGAAAAACTACTTGTAAAACGAAAAAAAAAAAACCCAACTAAACCACCAGGTGATGAAATTTTTGGCTGATATGACTCTGTTCATTTTGTAACAATGATATTCAGAAAGTATGTAGGCTACACCAACTGCATTAAGGTACAAGCCTGCTCTAACACTTTCTGACCATTTTCATCACACTTAGAAATTATACTGATGAAAAGCACAGCACACTGTATGACACAACATTTCACATGCAGCAGACAGAAATTAAACTTTTTCTTTAAAGTGTTACTGTTAAAGGCATCGTAACGGCATCCCAATCATCAAAGCATAATTATCCTCATCTTTATTATCAACATTATTGAACTGTCACCGCAAATATTTTGGGGGTCTTTATCCTTTGCCACAATGCAAATTTAGCAATCCTTGAACCCAGCCAGAATAGAATTCTATCAATAGCATTATAATACTTTTAATGCTTACCCGTATCCCAGCTGTCGACACACAACGTTTGCATCACTGATATCCCACTCGTCATCACACACTCCGTACCAGTCACCATCGACCTGCACCTCAACTCTCCCCTCCAGCGGTGAATCGCCTCCTTGCAGCCTCACCGGCAAAGCTGGTTCGGTTTCAGACAAAATATCAAACATGCATTACTATCGATCGTATTGTTCAATGTTTGGCCAATGGTTCATGATTTCTTGGGAAGCATCGCTGCAGATGACTAGACAGAAACTTACTAAACCTATTCTCAAATTAATGTATTTAGTGGACTACCATTTGTATAGGCCTACCCCATTTCCTAGAATCCTGTCATGAGCATGCACTGTGATATCAATAGTGTCATTCCTGTTTATTCCTTGGTGATGACATCAAACAACTTGGTTGATAAAAGTTTAGAGCCTTGCACCTCAAGTGTGCCTGAAATCCTATTTGCACATTATGATGTATATACTCTATAGATTTACCATAAATTCAGCAACTTTTATATTAATGTAGAGATATGTGGGGAGGGCATCACCCAATCGCACTACTGTGGGCTTTTTCTCACAGTCCCATTGTTGTGACTGTCATCACCATCATTGCCACACATGCTGTATACTCAGACATGGGGTGATTTCAACTATTGGTGTATAGTTCGGATCTGACCTCAGCGGCTTTATTTCTGTAACCGAAGTTACATATTCACCTGATCTATCAAAGTGTCACAAGGTATTTCAAACTTCGAAGATGGTACAACTCTGTCACTTCAACTCTGTCACTGACTGATGATGAGCAGTAGCTCATCATCATTTTCAGAACATTTTCTTCCCCTATATACTGTAGGTCTGTCCTTGGTGAGATCTAAATTTCAACTCCTCCGATCCTCCCACTCCCAAAAAGCTAACCTCCACAGCTAAGAACAGGAACCCCAAATCCAATGTCTCCCACAATTTCCCAACTTAAACACAAATGCAATTAAAAGATCATTCCAGGTGGCCAACTTAATTCCCTGACAAAATATCTTATACTGCTATTAAGCTCCTTGGCTGTGTATACAGAAAAGGCACATTGCACAAAGAGCTATTCCCCCTTCCTTGTTATCTACCATAGTTAATCCTTCTAATGTTCTATAGTCCCAACTCAACTGCCCACCAAAATAAAATCCAAACAAAGTGCAGCTCAAGTAAACAGTAACAACAATAACTGCACTTTAAGTGCAATCTCTAGTTTCCTGTACTGGTTTAATACACCTTAATCAAAAATTCCAATTAACAACATATCTCACACTGTATCCCTCACCAAATGTGAATTACTTCATTAAAGTGGCTTGTTTTTAGTCTTATTTATAGCAATATATAGCAATAATAATGGTAGCCTAAATCTTATTGGATGATCTACATAGTTGACAAATGCAGAACAAATTGCAAACAGAGCAATGCCGTCATGTAGGGCCTAATGATCAGCTCTACTGGCAATGTTTCTTTAAAATCTATCTCCACTTAAAAACTCAAATGATTGATTGCATTTTACACCGATAAGGGATCATAATGTGTGAATGCCAAGTGACATTTCTGAAAGATGTTTTACTTTTAAAGTGCCAACTAGAAACTCGAAAACAAGGATCTAAATATGTTAGTTGGTTAGAGTCTATATCGTATAGACAACTCTATGTTTACGGGGGGGGGGGGGGGGGGGAGGAATCCAGGAATTAAAACAAGCTCTCTTCCCTTACTAACGTTAGATCTACAGTAAAATTGTCACAATCATCAGCATCTGGGGAATAGATCTAAATATAGATGATCTCTACTAGTAACTAAATTCAAATTCCTGATATTCTTCCGTTGAGATGTTTTCATTGCAACTGATTGACAAATTGCCCTACATCGACGTAAATAAGCACTGAATTGCTCAGTGTTTTACGTCGATGTAGGTCTAGGGCAATTTGTCAATCAGTTGCAATAGTAGACCTAACTAAATGCATATAAAAACCACACATACAATTTTTCCACTTTAGACACTAACGTTATACAGACCGTGGTTTTTTTTACAAGGTTAAACTTTCAGTTTCTACCAAATGAACCCGGCACTTTTGATAAATCAAAGAAAGTTGTAACTGTGTACAAGGAGCGCTCCGAGGTTAAGAAAGTCGGCGCTTAGATACATCCATGGTAATTGGTATACTGTACACTGATTCAGCTATCAACAAAATTGAAAAACAATCGTTTTTCAGCCCAACCCAACTAGTAGAAAGTTTATGATGGAGGTACTGCTCGCCTATTCCTCATGTAGCGTCACCTATCACTTATCGGGTTTACCAGTACTTAGTGGTCTACTAGACCTATATGAATAACCATGTCTAACATATTACACCTCTCTGTACCTCCATAGTTGGACTTGTTGGACCAACAAACACGACCAGATGGATGTCTGGACCGTAAAACCATGGCAATAGCGATATAAAATAGGTTGACAATAACGTAACAACTTACATTATATTAGGAGGGAGATCTAGACCTGCCTTATGAACCAGAAACAAACAATGTTTGTAACATTGTTTGTAACATGTAACGTTCTGGGTGCTCTGATCTGGACTTGACTGGCAGAACGGTTCGCAGATGTGCAGGCCGCGCCGGCAAACTAGCGAGGGGGCTAGGAGCGTCTTTACAAGGTGATGATGCTCGGATCGCTCTGCCGCACGCATGCATCCATGCAGACGACAAGTTACTAGTAGTAGAATTTTAGGTCAAGCAATTTAAAGATTATGGTATGCTGTATGTGTCATCAATGGTCTTCTAACCTCCACACGAAAATGACAATTTTGCAAACGTTTCTATGCAGCCATCAATATACGGAATACAATGAGTGTCAAAGAAATTTGATTCTAAATTTTGATACAAATTTTGAAGTGGATTCTTGAAACATCGTATAAAACAAATTCGGAAACCATTGGCGTACCATATTGTCAGAAAACCGAAGAAATGGAAAGGAGGGCTCGACAGGCCACCTGCCCGATCTCGTGTGGACGAAAATGTGAATGAATTCGTAATGAATGAATGAATGAATGAATGAAATGAATGAATGAAATGAATGAAAGAATGAATATGAATGAATGAATGAATGAATGAATGAATGAATGAATGAATGAATGAATGAATATGAATGAATGAATGAATGAATGAATATGAATGAATGTGAATGAATATGAATGAATGAATGAATGGATGAATGAATGAATGAATGAATGAATGAATGAATGAATGGATGCATGAATGAATGAATGAATGAATGAATGAATATGAATGAATGAACGGATGGATGAATGAATATGACGGTATAATGAAAATGATATACCGGTAAATAAGTAGTCGACGATGATGAAGGTGATGATGATAAGCAGTGATGACTCATGAATAATGATAAATGATAATAATATTTTGTAATGATCCTAATAACTAATGATGATAATAAAAGTTATATATACTAAGAATAACAGTTTTATAATGATAATGGACGTCGCTTTATCACCTGTACTGGTCGCTCTCTGACCACTACTAGATGTGTGGAATGAAGCAGAGAAAGAGACGGGTATGTGAAGACGGGACGGTATCTCGTTGAGGAACGCTTGGACCTCGTCTTCGACATCACTGGACAACGACGAGATCACCTCATCTGAGTCATCGTCGGTGTCGCGCTTCGGCCGACTGACCGTTGACTCGATTTCAACGACGTCAAATTTGCTAGCTGGAAAAGTATTGTATACACAGAACGAAGAAAACACATAACAAGTCATCATACATGTATAATCAGAAATGATCACCAAAATATGCTAATGTAAGGGCCTACTTGTATATATACGACATAACATCACACTTTAAATCGTCATTCGTAACATTGCATTACATGCCTACTGTTTTATCAATATTTTTGTCCAGCGTTAGGTAAAGCAGTGGTTCTGATGCTACTGGCCATATCAAAGTCGAGAAGAGGTGTCGTGTATATAATAATGATGATAATAGTAATAACAACAGTGGCTACTTGTATAGCGCACAGGTCCACCTTCAGTGCTCATAGCAATTCAAACATGAAATGATAGATATGTTCAAGCATGACAACAGAGAAGAAAATGGCAAACAACAAACAAACACATACTAGATAAAGAATACAATTAATAGGCGTACGTTTGGAACAGCTGTCACACCTGTAGTATGATTTCTCTTTATTATTATTTTATTAAACAGTAGGCCTCCATGAACAACATTCTTTTGAAGACTTACGTAAGAAACTGTTAAAATCTTACTTGTCTCGTGACAATAATAGTCCTTTGAAAAGTCGAAATCCAGACGGTGATCTAGATCACCATATATCAATTTAAATCATTACTAATTTTGTCATCACAGTCAGCTTACTTCTTGCGTAAAACTTCTAACAGTCGGTCAGGCGGACAGAAAGACAACAGATCAACAGACAACCAACAAAAACCTTATCCTCTTTGCTGGAGGTTATCATATTGATAGTAATTTCTAGAAGGGTGATGGATGGATGGACTCGCCTTACCGTAAGGTGGAGCGTGTATCTTCTTACTTGCTCCTGATATTGAAATCTGAGGAGAGAATAAAAAGAGAGCCAACATTTACCAAACAGTCAGTTTGTTGATGCATACAACAATATCAAGGATTAAAAAAAAAACAGCGAGAACTTCTCATATTGACGTTGTTATAGGCTGCATAATGGTAACAGTTTCCCATCATCATCACCACCAACACCATTACCACTTAGGTCTATCATCTCTTCAATTCAATTCAAAATGATTTTATTTCCACATATAAAGTAATACAAAGTAATATCGCTTACATGAGTACTGATATTTTAAGGAACTTTAAATCACTTAAGTTTCAACAAAACGTACATGAATACAATACTATAATGATATCAACTTCGGTTTGGATAAATAAACAAGTGAGTAATACAATCTTAATTTGTAACTCTACATGGAAAAGAGAAATTCACAAAGAAAAGCATAGCTTGTAAAATTTGTGAATTGCTCTGGAAGGTGAGGGCATCTCAAGATCCGTCAAGGACTCCGATAAAAACTTTTCTCAGATAAAAGATAAAATCTTTCTCATCCTCCTCCTCGTCACCATCATCATCATCATCATCATCATCGTCGTCGTCGTCATCATCATCATCATCATCGATCATGGCCATTATCATTCTTATGATATAAACTTCATCATCAACACATTACTTGTCATTGACGTTGTCAGCATTACCATCTATTCATTCTCCTATTACAATCTTCACTTTTAAGTGGGTCTTAACCAATCATGATCGCGGTATAGGTCTATAGCCAGGGTCATTGTGTGTTTTCCTTTTTGTCTTTTTATATTTCTTTTTTAAAGAAAGTAAGCAACAACACAACCACAGATCGCGTTATTGCATATGCCATCTCAAGTAGTTCTTATTTACGTTGTACTTGTAAATACATACACATGACCTATACGGAGAGCAAAATACAAGCAAAGATTTTAAATAGAGATTTCTGGACATGATTATGTACAAAGGACGCAGCATGTAATAAAGACTACAATTAACATTACATGCACATGCACAAGTACATGTATATGGCCTACATATATATTGCATTCAAGAACACTCTTTTCGATCCGTATATCGTTGTACAGTTATACGTCATTGCAGCTGTCAGCGCTGTTGAATAGTATTGTAACGCATGTATCTGAGCAGTTTTTAAAATATGAATGATGCATTAGGCCTTCTGGGGATGTAGCAATGTACACTGAAAACAGAGATAGTTATTTTTTATTGATGAATTGGTGTGAATGCACACAGCTTATAATATGGAACTCTTACATGGGAGTTCTCGTTGTACATGACATTGTAGCTAAAGAGTACAGTGTGTTATGTAAGAATCGGACATAGTAAACCCTCTTACTGTCCCTTGATATTTTCTACATCGAATCTATTAAGCCTCCGTAGTTTAGTATAATAGGCCTATATACCAAATGGCAGTAAAGAGCGCAAAAGTTATAATATACTGGTTTCGTGTTCATTGTGTTGTGCAGTCTTGCGTTCAGGTACAGGTAGTCCGTGCCTGTGTGAAGGTGAACCGGAAATGCTGGATTCGTGTTTTCCAGGTCTTGCCGGATATCGGGCAGCGAGCAGCAGGTAGTCGGATCTTACAATATCCGATCTGACCGAACACGCTAGCCGGTGTCAGTTATCTTTCCTTTGTTCATGCGCCTTACCTCTTCAGTCTGGATTTATGTCAAGCACATTTCTATACGACAAGGGTATACGCAATGTGTCTTAAAGTAGGCCGACACATACACCCAAAATTGTCCAAGCAGTCTTACAGTGACATAATTACCACTGTTTTTTGTTTTTGTTTTTTCATTGGGAAAGTCATCCATTTAGGCTAAATGAAAACACAAGATGCAGTCTTATAAAATCTCGAAGTGTGGAAGATGGCGTCAAAAATTCAACATTGTGTGAAATGGCAACATAGAAGAACATTGAAGAATGAAGAGTGTTTATTATTCAGAGCAAAACTTATTGTATATAATGTATATAGTATATCATATTATAGGTTCTATGATTAATCCGGAGATGAGTCTATACAAAAACTCCAAATTGCGGTATATCAGGTGTGTGAAAGTGATATGAAATCTGCAAATAAATGTTATTTGCAGAATTTATATCGGTTTGACATACCTGATTTACCGCTATTCGAGGTCATTTTTTTTTCAGTGTTCAAAATGATGGTGTCAGTGGCTGAATCGAAAGTACAGAGTGAATCACTGTAATGGAAAATGAGAGAAAGTGAAAAAGAAAAGAATGGATGAAGCGAGACATACACGAGTTAATGTATACAGGTATAGGTACGTGTACTATTAATGCATAATAGCGTTACTCAAGATTCACTCAACAATGATGTCATATCATCGGTAACATATACGTGTGCTTTACCTTTTTATAAGTGTTATGTTGACAAGGGTGGTCCTGAAAAGTTTAAATGAATGGTGTTGTTTTTTTATCTACATACCAAGCATTTGCATTTTATATCCACGGTTTAGTTTATTCTACCCGTATAGTAAACACCGATAGGCCTATAGTCATAGGAATGAATGAACACAGCGTCATTGTATTGAGGCATGTCTACACAGATTACTATAATTTTGCCACATCCAGGCCTGTTTTTTTTCTTTCTTTCTTTTATTTTTGCTTCAAATGCAATTAAGACTTTGAAAAAAAAGTCCACATTATAGACGTGTATTTGAAGAAATCAAGCAAGAAATCAAATATTGCAACGAGAGAAGGACTCGGAGAGCGCAAACCTGGAACCGCTAAGCATGAAATATTAGGGCCTATGCTGAAAATGGCCACACTTCCCAATCCTTCCAACAATGTCTAAAATACGGAGCACTGCCAGCTGACTGCCAAAACTTAATCATCTGTTCCTTGTGTCTGTATTGACACAAGGAACATTTGACAAGTTCTAGTTTTTCTTTCTTTTAAGATGAGTTCTATGACTGTTGTGATACTATCCTACATGAAATATATCATTTTGACGTTTGTAATATTCATGTGTATTGTTTTGAAAAAGAATAGAATGAAAATAAAAAAAGAGGATTGAATAAATGCAGGAATATCACCTTTATAAAATTTCATCCCCATCCGTCGATAATATTTTGATATTTATATTGCCGAAAAACAACAACAAACAAACAAAGACAGGAAAAAACAACAAAACAAAAACAAAACAAAACAAGGTCGCCAAAGGCACAACCCCCTTATGTTTGTTGGGGGTTCTTTCGTGAAGTGCACGCTATAGCTTTAGTCGGCATGAAGTATACAATGTTGAAACTTGCATAATTATGTCTATATAGGAGCTTTGAGTATGTGATAGGACCAAAAGGTGAGAGTACAACGTATTGAAACTATATAGCAATCACTGTTTATCAAAAGACGAGAAGGCAGCTTGTGGCGCCTTTTACGAGTCTCAATTGGTCGTCCTTATTCTGCATTTCTGGTTCTGAACGAGGCACCTTGTTGAGTTTGTTTGTGGTTGTCCTTTTATTTAAAGAGATGGTACAGTATCGGTGGAGATGAGGAATGGGCTTTTGACTTTTTGTGGGATATCAAGAAACCACTCGTGAAATAGTACAGAACATACAATTCTAAGAGAAATTCAAAGTTTGTTTGATGGAAATCGGTTTTGGAATGGCTGAGATATCCAAAAACAATATAAAACAAAGCGATCGCAATAAAAGGTGTTCCCACCTTCTTATTCGGATTGCTCTGTTTTGGGTATCTCAGCCATTTCAAAACCAATTTTCATCAAATAAACGTTGAATTCCTCTTAGAATTACATGCTCTTTCATATATCATAAGAGGTTTCTCATTATCTCACCCAAAAATGTTAGAAACCTGAAGTTAGGTCTCAACCAAAACTATACGATCCCTTTAAGCTATACCTCTTCGTCCTTTTCTTACGCTTCTGCTTACATACAACGTAAGTCCCCCCCCCCCCCCCCCCCACACACACACACCCACATCACATCGAATGAGATGGTAGATAACCCCTGGTATATGGCTGGAAAAGTTATTTGCTTGTTACGTCAACAAGCCTGCTTCGATTAATCGAAGGCCACTGCAGGTTTTCGGTATGGTCCGTTTCCTGATGATGCGATGGAGGAAAGGAAACAATAACATATAAAAGATTAATGCACTCAATGCAAGCATAAACGAACAAGTTCAACAAAAAAGTAGGTGAGATGACAAATTTGGCATAAGTATGATGGGGAACGGAAATGCGGTACGTTTGCGTAAACCATGACGGTGTTTCTTGTTAGGGTTTAAAAAGTACAACCAACAACAATCACATTTTATTGGGGGGGGGGGGGGGGGCGGTTCTACCAATGAACAACACCGCTGCCTGCAAGCATCTGAAGCCAGTTATCTCGGACTATAGAACCTTCGTAACAAAGAACTTTCGGAATCACGGGAATAACGAACCTTAATATTTCGTTTTCAGATTAGCGCACCTTCGGAATGACGAACCTCTTTTCATTTTCCAACTAACTAACCTTTCTAGAATAAAGAACATTATTTCACTTTCTGATAAATGAAACCTGTAGGAAAAACGAAGCTTCGGAACAACGAATTTATTCCGCACCTTCATTTAATACGATTAAAACGAATTAATATTCCAGTGAATATTGCCATTCGCACGAATAACGAATAGATTTATTCTAGAGATGGCATGATTTAGCAACTTTCCTCATCGACAGATTTTCGCTGATACCGTCTTCGATTAGAACACATTTCATCTCAGCCTGTTTTGTCTGATTTATACGGAAGTTCTTTTATTTCTAATGTCAATCCGTTTGGCGAAGGATATAAACGTGCATAAACACCACTTCGAGTCCGCGAAGTGATCAAAGGACTACGGGCAATTTGTCAAGAAAACGAGTGCTTTAATCATTCAAGTTTATACGTGTGTCGTCTTTCTCCATTGTTTTTCTGTTTGTTTGTCAATACGGCTACATGCAATTGACGAACCATAGTTAGGGTTCTTGAAGACACTTTTGAACATTCTTTTCCTCTACTGCCATTTCTTCTTCTACTTCTTCTTTAATTTTTTTCTTCTTCAGTATTATTCAATCAATTCTCTTCCTCCTCATCTTCTTTTCCTCCTTCTCCATCTTGTTCTCTTTCTTCCTGTTTTATTATTTTTGTTAATGAACTCCTTTTCGTCAACCTCATCTTGTATGTTCATCATCATTTTTTCTCATCCTTTTTTTTTTCAACCACTGCCTCTCATCCACTTCTTTACCTTTTATTTCGTTCTTGCTAATTATTCATTGACAGGGTTCTGTGAGGTCATGGAACACACTCATAACTCCCAAACATACCCCACAATGGGCATGTAACATCAATGTCCTCCCATCTCTAAGAAGGGAGTAATACTACTTTTTGTATATAACACGAATGACTGCTACCGCAGTATTTTCCCTGAGGTGATTTGGCGTGGAGTCGTTCAGTGGTACATGTTTCGTTGCATTCAGATAACTTTTCAGTGTAATCGCACATGTCAAGGACATGCCTCTTTGTTTGCGTTATCATTGAAAAAAACAAACGAACAACAACAACAACACATTCCTGAATCTACGTGATTGTGTACTCTCCTTTGTATGCTAATAACTAATATAGTCCAAGGTTGGATGATTGGTAAATGACTGTGACACACATATAAACTACGTACACAAAGTATAAAGCATAAATGCACAGTCATTGTCGCGTTTATTGGATGGGGGGGGGGGGGGGGGGCTGGCTTGGACCCCTCACCTTTTTTTTGCACCCGCACAAAAGAATACATGGAGTGTCACCACCTTGACTCCCCCCCCCCCCCCACGTTTTGACACCCCTGGGGGGCATTTCATGAAGGAACTTGTCAGATAAAATGTCCGACAAGTCAATTATATCCGACAAGTTCAGAGAAATCAGCCAATCAGACATAAGAATTTCTCAAAACTTGTCGGATATAATTGACTTGTCAGATATTTTATCCGACAAGTTCCTTCATGAAATGCCCCCCTGGAGTGGCAGTAGTGGCTGTTACTTGTCAGCTGAAGAAACTCGGAGGTGGAATGAGAAAGATGTGCTGAAGACCCTTTTCACCCTTGTCAAGCTAAAGAAATTTAGCTCATGAAACCCGGAAGTAGTCCCCCACCTGCCACTTTTGAAAATGTGGCGCCGGCCATGGGAATAATGATGCGTTGTGAAATTGGTGGCCAATTAATAAAAGCCACAAATATGCCTGCATGCTGAACCCAGGGTTCAGGTGTGCGTTTGCGAGCATGTGCGTGAGAACGATTAAAGTGTGTGTGTGTGGGGGGGGGGGGGGGGCGCTAGGTTCACAGTTACGGAGGTGAGTGAGGGGATGTAGCGGAGATGAATAAGAGGACATCCCTATTACGTCACAATCTCACCATCTCCACGCCTTCCGTTGCAAGGGGCTTCGTGCCTGGATGGACCTGTGGGGTCACAAGCCAACTTGCGGAAAAGTAAAGTGACACTTATTGGTGAGACAAGTATAATATACCTGTGTAGGCGCTTGTTCCATGTCATTTAGTTTCATATCATATTTAATCTTTAATGAATACAGTGAAAGCAGACAAACAGAATGCTAGATAACAAATCAAGATCAGAGTTTAGAAAGTCAAAGGGTTGCAAAGTTTCCCATATTTCTACAAATCAGTGGTATCAGTGGTGGCCACAATGATGGCAGAGACTATGACATTTCAAATCACGCACTAAGGCAGTGTTAGCTTCTGTGCATAGTTCTTTACTATCTTTCTATTTTGACATGATTTTGACGTGAAATCGATTGGAATAAGACGTATCCTTATTCCTCTCCATTCCGAAGAATGTAAATCACCAAATGTCTTTCATTTAGATATGCTAAATTAATTAGATATGCTAAATTAATTGCAAAAATGGCATGTGGAATTCAGCGATCCAGCAATGACAACGGTGCACGGGGATTAGATGTAATCAAAACTTAAATCCGCAACCCTTGTGCAGATTGTCCGGATTGTCCGATTTTTCTCATACGTCAGTGATGATTGTATTCTTCTAATATTTCTGCATTACTGAATCCACGTAATCAATATTTGAGGTGTATATTTCCGTGAAGACTCTCTTTATATTGATTTGATATTGTTTCTTTTTCCTATCTGGAGGTATGAAAGATGAAACTGCCTAAGTTACAGAGAGGGAAAAAGATTTTCATCAGCTTATAGCCCGGCAAAGTTTGGTGTAGGCAACGACCATTGATTATATTGCCAATGGGATTAAGGTTACTTCCAAATCTGGTACCTCACATTCAAACCGTGGCGGTCTTACTGAGATGATCACACAAGCATTACTACTTGATGTCCTGCAAAATAGGTATATATACCTATGCTTACACAACCCGAGTTCACAAAAAGCTATCATGACATAACACATCCATGCGTGACTAGCGTCGGTAAAGATAATACAGTTAATGTGATTGCTTACTGCTTTTACAACTTGTTTTAGAGTCTCCACAATGTAATCTAATTCTTATTTTACCGGTAATCAACGTCGTAAAGCAAACGCTGATCCCGTTTCCCCTCAAAGCTCTTTTTGACTTCCCGTCTCTATATAACAAAGCCAGTGATAACGACCTTTTGAACAACGACTGACATTCAGCATTAAAGATATAGTATAGTTTTGGCTGAGATAGGGCTTCGGTTTCCAACATTTTCATTTATCTTTTTTTATGATGATTTTTTTTTTAGATAATGAGAAAACCTCTTATGAAATAATGAAAGAGCATATAGCAACGGAGGAATTCAAGAATTTTATGATAATTGGTTTTGAAATGGCTGAGATATTTGAAACAAAGCAATATATGGGATCCACCTTTTGTTACAGGATCTCTTTGTTTTACTTTGTTTTTGCACATCTCAGACATTTCAAAGCAAATTTTCATCAAAATAACTTTGGATTCCACTTTAACATTTGATAAAGTGATTTAAAGTAACTAAAGTGTCAAAAGCATTAAAAAGTTAAAAGCCGAATCCTAACCTCAATTAATACTCTATACCATCCCTTTAAAGATACTGATGTCTCTCCACAAGGAAGTAGTCCTTTCTTCCTATAAGTATCTCGAGTCTATACTGTAAAACGGGCATTTTCGCGTGCATGAAATTTCAGCGAATTTCGCGAGAAGCCAAGATTCAAGAAATCAAAGTTCTTGCCTACACTTTGCATGGAATGCCAGCTCCAATTCGCGAAAATTTCATGCAGCGAATATTTCTGGTTTTACAGTATGTATAGGGCTTATGCGCGTGGGTGCATGAGGGGGTCAAATTTAAAGAGAAACGGATTCATTGGAAGTTTACAGGAATATTGCTTGGTGCAAATTGCTATACTTTGGCAGAAGGCAGAAAGTGAAAAAAAAAAGATTGTGAAATGTATGTGTTTCGTTCATTTTTACTCAAAAACTGTGACGAAATCAAAGTTAGTTTTCATCAATATTAGCGGAAGAAAGCAAACAATCTCATACAGAGATTTGTCGAAGTATATACAGTCAAACCTCCCTTAGAGGCCACCTGTCTATAGCGGCCACTAAAAAATCCCCCCCCCCCCGGAGGGAAAAGCCCTGTTAAAGACCCTGTGTTTAGCGACCACCTGTCTAACGCGGCCAGCGGCCACAAAGTTTGTTTCCCGCAGTAGATTTTAACCTGTCTATAGCGGCCACAGCCCCGATGATCGTGGAGCCGTAGCAGAGCCAATAATTCAGGGTGTTTTTTCCTTTGTAGCTGTGTCAGTTATTCCTAGGCAACGTTCAGTGATCGCCATCACTGCATTCATAACTCATTCAGTTATAACACTGCACGACTGTACAAATGCTAATGTACAACAATTTCATAAATACCGGCATTGCTCAATGCATGAAGCACACGTGTGCAAACGTATGTACATGTATGTGTAAGTTGACGTGTGCAACGATGGTACATGTACAATCATGTAGGCAATGCACACAAAGTTGGATAACCTGTCTATAGCGGCCACCTGTCTATAACGGTCACCTTTTCCATTTCCCTTTGATGGTCGCTATAGGCAGGTTTGACTGTATATGTTTCTTATTATGTAGGCCTCCTAAATGATTATATTCCAGAGCTTTATACAGTAATTACAAAATCCCCCCTTGTATTTTGTTTACAAAGAGTTGGGCTGTGAGCGCTACTTTACATATACAACGAACGCTTCCCTTTAAGTAAACCACCATCACAGGAGTACACCAGCACTTCCACTTTAATCATTTCATTTTTCATTTATTTATTTTCATACTTCTCGTACATGAATGTAACATCAGAAATAATAATACAGGTTCTTTTACCTTATAAACAATTTGCAAAAAAAGCGAACAATATACATCGTAATATCACATCGATTGAAATTGATAATAATCGTCAATGAAAGACAAAGCAATGCAAACAAACATTTTCCCATTTAACGATCATTCTGATAGACCCGAAGGCTTTGCTTTGAGATTTGATAAAGCCTATACTATAGATTTGTGTTCGTTTCAATAACCGCACTGACAACTGAACTTTTTCAGTTTGTGTCTCTCTCTTACTTGTATACACACACGCACACAAGCACCCTCCCCCCAAACATAAATGAATAAATAATTGAATTTACATTTAAAATGTGGAATACACAGTTATATACGTATTGTCTCTAAATATCTAATATATATATACACGTACATGTATGTATGTATTTATGTATGTATATTATTATGTTTTGTGTGTATTCAGAGAGAGAAAGAGAGAGAGATGATCTCATTGATGAATATTATACTCTTTATGTGTGTATGAAAGACAAATGGTAATAAATGTCACTAGGGAGCTTACGTCATAATAATCTACATTGATAAATACAATAAAAGCGGTCACTCTGCATATAGAGAAAGGAAATCTAATCAAAATGGGGCAAAAGATAACGAAATTATGGAAATGCGTATCTTTATATGTTGCCTTTTTCTCAAAACAGCTCTATTGATGGCATGACGTTTTCTGAATTAGATTATTGGATTATCATCAAAATCATTTCGTCTCAATTTTCCCCATTGACTTAATCACATAATTACGGTGTATCTTCACCGACTTTCAGATTGAAGTGACTTTGCAGAACGAAATCATATTTTCCTCATTAAGTCACTCTACAATTATGAATTCAAAACGTTTAATGGCGATTACCTTTTTTTATGGGGAAATAATGAACACTAAATACTAATCGCCCCCCCTCCGAAAAGAAAACCACACACACACACACACACACACACACACACACACACACACACACACAACCGAAAGAAAACATATAGACCATGTACAAAACAGAGTGAGAACTGTATGGCTATGGTGTCAATTTTCACTGTCCTTTACGATTTTTTCCATGTCAACGTGAACTTGAACGCGGTTTTTCCCTTTAAGCGTTGGTTGATGGAGTGCAAGTTAAGCTTGACATCATGCGTTGCCAATTTACTGTCCAATATGTCAAATGTTCTGCAAATAGATTGCGACGCAACAGCGTTATGATGGCCCGTATCAATAACCGCTGATCTGAAATGCTGGCTTTGGCCCAAGGGAACAACAATCAATTAATTTCTTTGAGGTAGGCAAAGGCCTCTGTTTCACCGAGTAATCATGTACTTTTTCTAACACGTTCGGAACCTCTGAGTCAACAGCATTGATCATCTCTCAAATATAGTATCAAAATAGTATCAAAAATAGCATCAAACATGGATACTACAATCATGTTTCCTCATTTACAACGAAATAACAAAAGTTCATTCATTCAGTTTCTTCTTAAATCTCCCCTATAGCTCGTGGATATGGAGTAGGGGTTGTGCTATACCGGTACATAGAAGAAAACTGAATGATATAATAATGAAATTACGGGTTGACAAACTATCCACTAGTTGTTAATATTGGTATGTTAAGATCACAATCAATCTCTTGGCGATTAAAGATGTATGAGCATAATACATGAAAGATTTACCAACACTCACCAAGCAGAGTAGAAGAGCTGTTCCGTATATGATGAACTTCAAATGACGCGAGCCCATGATCACCCCTCGTAAGCAGATTCCAGACCGCTTGCTGAAAGTTTAGGTCAGTTACGAGGGGACTACTTTACTCTCTCTTCCCTCCCTCTTTACCCCTAAAATGATTTCACTGGTCCATTGGCTTTGAAAATATGAAAAAAATTGCATCCAAAATATTTTTTAAAAAAATCGATTGAAATGCAGGACGTGATAACGACTCGCGATCCACACGATATTCCTTTACAGATGAATGCTGCTGCGCTGACGGCTAGACTGTATTTCGGCCTGGCATGAATTGACTGGAAGTTGGCACGACTTGGTAGATTTTTTCTTTCTCTCTCCTTTTTTTTTTAATTCAGGGTCGCTATGTTGTGTAAGATTGAACAAGCAAACTTAATGGTCAGGACACTTGGCTGATTTCGCGCCAAGTTCTAGTATGAGTATCGACCGCTGTCCTTTTGCGTTGTCGCGGTGTCGATGTGTGTGGAGAGTGTGGACTGTGTGGATTTAGTCCAGTCAATCTAGCGCTTTTTAGGGGGTAACCCACCACTAATTGCAACAGTAGGAATTTCACTGCAGTGCAAGTCGTTGAGGCCTCCTGAACACCATACTAAAAGTCCCAAAAAATCCAGTGGGGCAAAATAGTAAAATTTGCATAATATGCAAATTAGCACCTGTAATGAGAGAAAATTGACAGATCTTAGCTTCCCGTTATCCAATTTTAAAGATTTAAATGTATAAACTTACATTTTGTAGGTCAATGAACACGATGGATGCCTTTTCGAATTGGTCATGCAAAAATAATTTACATAAAATGCAAATTAGCGGTAGCTGTAAGAGTACATTCATAACAACAGTACTCACGTTGGCATAACGCACGTTTTGCATAAGGGGACGCGGGGTTGAGGGGGTAACTTAGGGCGCCTCACAAGGGGCCGCTTTTAATGTGCACCCCTTTTTACTATATAAGTATTGTAAAGCAATGTATCCTGCATTGATTACATTGCATTTCTTGGAAACAAAAGTACCCTTGCTATAAGGCACGATCGAATTTTGATAGCATGTACGTTTGGAACATATATATTTGCGTTATATGATATTATATGTTTTCTATATTGCCAAGTGAATAAAGGGCACTTTGGGGGCACACGCCACAGGATTGACCTTCAATAAGCACCCTCTTTATTGCGTACATCTTATAAAGCAAATCTTCTTCTATCATTTTCGTGACTTTTCATTTATATAAGAGTGTATTTTCTGCATTGCCGGACCTGCTTTTAAAACCGCTCACGCTAGAACAAATGTATTTGGGTTGCTAATATCTGTATTTCGTAATGAAGGGGTGTGCGTAGGCGTGCATTTAGACACCTCCCCAGAGATTACCTTTGATTGTTCACCTCTTTGACAATGTAGTTATTGTAGAGCAATGTTTCCTCTATTAATTAGTTGCATTTTTTGGAAACAAAAGTGCCTTTGCTATAAGGCATTTCGAATTTCGAAAACATGTACGTTTGGAACATATATATATTCGCATTATTATGATATTATATGTTTTCTATATTGCTGTGAGGGTGGGTTGTGTTTTGGCACATCCCACAGGGTTGCCGTTTAATGCGCACCCTCTTCACTGTATAGATCTTGTAAAGTTAAGTCTCTTCTATCATTTCCATTACTCGTCATCGATGAAAATTGTATTTGCTGTATTGCCGGGACTACTTTTACAACCATTCACGCTAGAACAACAGTATACGCGTTGCTAATATCTGTGTTTTGCACTAAGGGGACGTGAGCGTAGGTGTAAATTTGGACACTTCCCAATGGATTACTTTTGAATGTTCATCCTCTTGACAATAAAGTTATTGTAGAGTAATGTCTTCTCTATTAATTAGTTGCATTTCTTGGAAACAAAAGTGCCTTCGATATACGGCATGATGGAATTTTAGAAACATGTACGTTTGGAACATATATATATTCCCGTTGTTATGACAATAAGTTTTCTATATTGCCGTGATGGTGGAATATTATTTGACACATCCACAGGGTTGTCGTCTAATGTGCATCCTCTTCACTGTATGGATCTTGTAAAGTAAAGCCTCTTCTATCATTTCCATGAATTTTCATTGATAAAAAGTGCATTTGCTGTATTGCCGGGACTACTTTTAAAACCATACATGCTTTATAGAACAATGGTGTTTGCGTTGCTAATATCTGTGTTTTGTCTTAAGGGGGCATGAGCGTAGATGTAACTTTGGACCATTCCCAAGGGATTGTCTTTTGATGTTCACCCTTTTAACAATATGGATATTGTAGAGCGATGTCTCCTCTATTAACTAAAACATATTTTTGAAAACAAAAGTGCCCTTAATGTACGGCGCGATCGAAATTTGAAAACATGTACGTTTGGTACACATAGTATTCGCGTTAATGATATTCAATGTTTTCTATATTGCCACGAGGGTGGTGTACTTTGGGGCACATCCCACAGGATTGACATTTAATGTGCATCCTCTCACTGCATAGATATTGTGAAGCAATGCTTTTTCTATCATTTCCACGACAGTCACTGACATAAAAGTGTGTAACTGTAACAGTATTGCCGGAACTACTTCATGCACGAAAGAACGTCGGTATTTGCGTTCATAGTATCCTTGCGTTGTAATTACGAGGCTTGAGCGGAGGTGTAATTTTGGAAGACTTCTTAAGGGATTGCTTTGGATAATTGTTCACCCTTTTGACAATATAGTTAATGTAGAGCAATTTTTCTTCTTGTAATTAAATTGCATTTCTTGAAAACAAAAGGGCAATTGCTGTACAACCGTAACGACTATATGAAGGCATGGTATATTGGAACATATTCGTGCTATGTGGTAGTGCATGTTTCCTATATTGCCCTGGGGGTTAAATGACTTTTAACACATCCCACTCTGTTGCCTTTGAATGTGCATCCCTTTGACTATATGATTATTGTAAAGTAGTGTCTCTACCATTCAAAAATTATGAAAAGTAAAGTGTCTTATTTACCACCCGGCAAAACGACTTTCTATATGCATGTTCAACTGAGTTTGATTTGGCATATAATGCATGTTTCGTTAACCTGTTTTGGGACCACGACGGTCAGGGTAGGAGTATCTGGGCACTTCCCAAGGGCTTGCGTTTGAATGTCCACCTTTTTGACAAAATAGATATTGTAAAGCAACGTCCCCTATTACCTTAATTGCATTTTAACGAAAATAAAAGCGTTTGTGCTCTGCAGGCGGAAGAACTTTTCAGAGGCATGTACCCATGGAACATTTTTCGCGGTTGTATATTGTACCACGTTTTTCACTGCCGTTACTTTGAGCACCTCCCACAAGGTGGTCTCTGCAAGTGAACCCTTTGTACTGTATAGATATTGTAGATCAATGTTGTTATTTTATCTTTACCCCGGCAATTTTTATAGAAATAAAAGTGTCTTGATATGGCAGGAATTAAATTCAATACAATAAATTATTCAATTCAATTTTTATTTCATTTTTCGACAATAGACATCACTTTTTTGGAACAGAAAATGAGGTGCGTAAAACTATGTAGGATGAAAAGAATGTACAATGATTGTATAGCACCTTATAAATATTTATACGTAGTCATAAAACTCAAGTGATAGTTATAAAACTTTTTGAGACATGCACTTTTTGAACGACTGTAATTGCCTTGGTATTTGCGTTATAAGGTCATGTATAGAGGCAATTAATGTGGGCACTTCCCATATAGGAGGCTCCCTTCGAATGGTCACCACTTTAACTATGTCAGTGTAAGTCAAAATTGCAGAGCAATATCTTCTGTTAACCTCATTGAATTTCATTAAATAAAAGTTTCTTTGCTAGAGGACCAGAAGGACTGTTGAAAGGCATGTATTCATAGAACATAATTATGTATTTGCGTCGGTACATGATCATTGCATGTCTTAGACTGCCTTTGGAAGGGGTAACTTTGGGTACCCTCCACGTGGTTGCCCTCGTATGTGAACTATTTTTACCTTATAGATATTGTGAAACAATAATTCTTCTATAACTTTCACCGAATTTTAATGGATAAATGAAACAAAAAGGACGTTATAGAGTTTTTTTCGCTTCAAACAGCTGTATTCACGTGCGTATGATTATGTTTTGTACCGGGCCGTGAGGGTATAGGGATAAATTTGGGTACCTCCCTGCGAGTCGCTTTGACTGTGCACCACCTTTTATTCAAAAAGATATACACATTGTAGAAAAATATCTCCGCTGTCAGTGCCAATTCTATTTCATGGAAATAAAAGAGTCTTTGCTAGACGGCCGAACGACTTAAAAAAAAAATGTACGCTTAGAACAACCGAAATCGCGTTGGTTGATGCATGTTCTGTAATTGGTCGTGTCGATAATATGATCGATAGGGGTAACTTTGGTCACTACCCACAGGGTTTCCTTTGACTGTGCTATCTTCAATATCTCAAAACCCTCAAGGATGCAAGAGCTGAATCATCAAGATTCGAATAAATCACCCTCCAAATAGAGTTCATTCATTACAAAATTGGAGATATAGATGTTGACACTTGTTTAATTTCGTACTTTGATTCTACGTAATTGATGGATTAGCTATCATTATCTGTCTGATGACAAAATTGTAATTTGCGTAATATTATTCATGCTAGGTTACTAATGCTGTAGAGTTTATTTTTGGTGAAGAGAAACTGAAATATCACATTTGAACACTCTTAATATGCTCATATCGGGCGCTTTGAAGCATTTGAATATTCCGTTGGCTCGGTACCCTTTCCATATCATGCAAACGAGGCCCAGATTATGTACATGGAAATATTTGCAGCGCACTAACTGACATTGTAAACATAGGTTTCAACACTTTCGGTGTTCCAATCTGAAACCTAGAAGCGTAGTTTTCATGAAAACACTGTATTTTTATCATTATGGGAGCTAATTTGCATATTATGCAAATGAGGTCCAGATTATGTACATGGAATTATTTGCATCGCACTAACTGAGGTTTCAACACTTTTGGTGTTCCAATCTGAAACCTAGTAGCATAGTTTTCTTGGAAACACTATTTTAATCGTTATGGGAGCTAATTTGCATATTATGCAAATGAGGGTCTGATTGTGTACATGGAAATGTTTGCATCGCACTAACTGACATTGTAAACATAGGTTTCAACACTTTCGGTGTTTCAATCTGAAATCTAGAAGCATAGTTTTCATGGAAACACTGTATTTTTATCATTTTGGGAGCTAATTTGCATATTATGCAAATGAAGCCCAGACTATGTACATAGAAATGTTTGCATCGCACTAACTGACATTGTTAACATAGGTTTCGACACTTTCCGTGTTCCAATCTGAAACCTAGAAGTCTAATTTCCATGGAAACATTGTATTTTTTATCGTTATGGGAGCTAATTTGCATATTATGCAAATGAGGTCCAGACAATGTGCATGGAAATGTTTGCATCGCACTAACTGACATTACAAACATAGGTTTCAACACTTTCGGTGTTCCAATCTGAATCCTAAAAGTCTAGTTTTCATGGAAACACTGCATCTTTATAACTATGGGAGCTAATTTGAATATTATGCAAATTTAGCCGATTTGCCCCACTGGATTTCTTGGGACTTTTAGTATGGTGTTTCGGAGCCCATAACAAGATGCACTGCAGTGGAATTCCTACTGTTGCAATTAGTGGTGGGTGAAACCCTATTTTGACTGGACTAATTGTCGCACATCCAACCTACAACTGGTATGAGTAGTTGTCCAAGGACGGAATGGTGTCAGCCACTTTTGACGATGTTGTCTGATTAACGCATGGCGTTGAAATGGGACCGGGGGGGGGGGGGACACATGGGATGCACCAACACGTATGAGGATGACTATGTCCTTTTATTCTCTTCCAGATAATGTAATGTACTTGTCGTCAAGCATCCAGGTACGCATTGCCCGTTGGTCATAACTTTAAAAAAAAAATTCAACTTTGCAGTTGTGATAATGACGTCATCAATGCAACACATCTCCCCAGCGTCTCTGAATGGACACATTTTCCTGAAAGGAGTTTCTGGTAGACCCTATTACAGCGCATATGATAATGTAACAGAGGAGAAAGCACTAAATCAATGAGGTGAGTAAATCGGCTTGAAATTAACACTTTCCTTTACATTGCTTTACATATAATACTTAGCAAATTTAGAATACTCTCTGTAAAGGGAGACTCTACTTCACATACAAGTATAATTTCGCGTCAAAGTGTAATATCCATCAATCATTACAGTGTAAATTTCACTCCTATTTGACCCACTACCCCCCCCCCCCAACAAAAAAAGGGGGATGAGCGAATGACAGTAGTCTCACTCAGAGGAGATCACATCCCCTCACAACTTCTCTCCCATTCATCCGCCTATGAAATAGCTTAATTCTTTTTTTCTCGGCAGTTTAACAACTGCCCTAAAATAAAGGTAATCATCGTTAATAAATCATGACAACTTTGGAGTAATGGGAACAGTTTCTTCTTTTAGAAGGTATACAAAGAGAAACTGCAAATTTGCCTGCAAGATGAAGGGTGACTTGGGGGAACATTATTACTTCATCTTATTGACGCGAACCATTGTTATACAAAAATCGCATGTTATGAAAACGTGAAAATCCATGCCATGCCATGCCATCCCCCTCCCTCCCCCCCCAAAAAAAAAATGAGCATATCACCAATTCGTTCTCCTTTTTTTTTTTTCAGTGAAATGATACTTCCCTGTTAAACTCACAGAAATGTTGATTCTATCTGCCGTAGGTGGAAGGTTCGAACTTCCCTTGTGGTTACCCATACCAGCATTGACCTGCTGGCAAAATTTGGATGTCGTTATATTGGAATACAGATTGATACTGACTGGATATGACTGTGCGCGATATATTCCCTGCTTGGTTGTTTTCTTTTCTTTTCTTTTTGTGTTGAAATCCCCGTCTTGTTTGTGTAAACCTGAAAACATATTGCACGTTCAGAGAAGGAAAATGTAATGTGTACTGTAAGCTTCACTGACATATGACATACATTTATATGATTTTTTTTTTTAATTTCACAGACATTCTTCCAGAACAGTGATGCTGATTAGGTTAAAGTGATATTTGCATGCCAGAAAAAGTGAAGAAGTTTTGACCGCACAATAATGTCCCACTTGCTTGCACACAAATCTTTACTAAATTTTACCCTTTTAAGAAAACAAATTCAAGAAGTAATCATCGATGTATGATTCATCACTTTGTTTGAAATATTTGAAAAAAAAGATTTGAGCGGCTAAATTATAATTGACCACAGCAATCATTTTTATATTCTATGTTCAAATTGATTGAACATTTATGACGTCACCACCTAGCGTAGATGTCTCATGTGATTTGCAAATAATGATAATTAAAAAACCCACACACACACCTACAACAAGACATCAAGAAAGGAGAACAGAATTTGAATTGTAATAACCTGCATTATTCCATCCCGTCTTTTGTATTAATTGTAAGTTCGAATACTTTGTGATGGAGACAAGGCAGGTGTAAAGTTAATATATATACATAAACGCAACAAAAATCATAACAGAAATCTGATCCAAAAAACCCAAATCCGACCTTAGAAAGAAGAATCCTAAAAAACTAGATTTCGCACGGGGGTGGATGACCCATTCGGAAGTTGTGACGATATACCGATCCCCTGACCTCCCTGCAACCCTTCTAGCCACGTGCTGCCTCACCTGCTGCAGACTGCATTCTCCTCCTCCTCCTCCTCCTCACGTAAACTGCTCCGTGAACACCCGCGATTGGCATCTTCCTGGTAACCATGGCAACCCAAGAAACAGAAGTGCGGGTGATTTCAGAGAATCCCCCTTGCTTGTGAGTCATAGTAAAGTTTATTGACATCGCAGGATAGATTTTTTTTTTCTGTTGTAATTCATTCGCGTGTTTGGGAATGAAATACAAGAAACTTTCTAATGGGGCTCAGAACATTTGAATGGGAAGAAGGAGGAGAATCAGTAAGAAGAAGAAGAAGAAGAAGAAGAAGAAGAAGAAGAAGATGTGAAGACGAAAAAGAAGAAGAAGAGAAAGAGGAAGAAGGAGATCAATAGGAGGAAGAAGAAGAAGGCAAGGCCCAGCTGAAACAGAGAGTAGAATGCTCCCTGAAATATTTTTGACATCACTTTTACAGCCAATAGATATGAAAAAAAATGTATATAAACAATATCTCTAAAGCGAGGTATGAATGAATGATTGACGTCAATATCGCTTACCAAGCAACGGTGAACAATTTGCCACAAACCGCTCTACCCACCTCAATTCAAAAAGGATCAAATCTTCCCATATTTTATTTTCTTTTCAAATATGCCTCATTCAGGCAGAAAAGAATTAGCTAGGAGGCACGAAATGACAAAAGCATTACACTCGATGGGATGATTTGCCTATTAGCGTATTTTCTTTGGCCACAACACGAGGGGCACAATTGCTTTTGTGCCAAATATGGCGTCGCTGAGAATGGCATTCATGGGACAACTCATACTCACTCGTTACAAATAGATATGAAAACAAATGTATATAAACAATATCTCTAAAGCGAGGTATGAATGAATGATTGACGTCAATATCGCTTACCAAGCAACGGTGAACAATTTGCCACAAACCGCTCTACCCACCTCAATTCAAAAAGGATCAAATCTTCCCATATTTTATTTTCTTTTCAAATATGCCTCATTCAGGCAGAAAAGAATTAGCTAGGAGGCACGAAATGACAAAAGCATTACACTCGATGGGATGATTTGCCTGTTAGCGTATTTTCTTTGGCCACAACACGAGGGGCACAATTGCTTTTGTGCCAAATATGGCGTCGCTGAGAATGGCATTCATGGGACAACTCATACTCACTCGTTACAAATATAATGCCCTTTCTCCACCCCTACTCTGCTCCCCTACAGGCACGACAGGGGGAATTGAAAAGGAAACATTAAAGGGATCGTAAAGTTTTGGTTGAGATATAACTTCAGGTTTCTATTTTTTGTGTTTGTGAGATACTGAGAAACCTCTTATGAATTATGAAAGAGGTAATTCCAAGAAGGATTCAACGTTTATTTGATGAAAATTGGTTTTGAAGTGGCTGAAATATCCAAAACAGAGCAATAGTTATGAAAGGTGGGACTAATCTTTCATTAGGATAACTTTGTTTTACTATGTCTTTTGATGTCTCAGCGATTCCAAAACTGATTTTCATCTAATAAACTTTTAATTCCATTTTAGAATGCATGCTCTGTATTATTTCATAGTGGTTTCTTGGTATCTCGCAAAGAGTTAAAAGCCTGATTTTCATCTCTATCAATACCATACCATGCCTTTAGTGCACGAAATCAGGCAGGATTGCTAACAATGAACTGACATTATGATATGTCAAGCGTTGAGGTGAAAACTCGCTTTTGTAGAATGTCTGATTTGGCATGTGAAAAATCAAATAACATCAACAGTGCATGAAATATTACGGGGGGGGGGGTGTTGTGGCCTCAGTGGTTGCTTTTTGTACATACAATCACTGAGAAAAGAGGACGTTAAAAAAAAAACGATCAAGGGTGTCAGAGTCACCTTTCAAAGAATGATGGTGAGGTTAGTGATCGGAAATATCTACTTATATGACAGGACCCCTGCCCTATCTTATTCATTTCAAATTTCCTTCCATTATCCAGGTTATGAAATGCTTTTTAAATAATGGACGAAAAGCCAGAAAGGCAAAATTGTGTCCAATGTGTGTGCCCTGTACACAGGAGCAAGATCATTAGTTCTCAACAGATTGGGAAAGTCATGATGTGTTAAGATCACAGTCATTCGTTGCATGTACAGTCGATTTGACTGATTGATGTCGATACTGTTGTTGAATGAACCTACGTTCTCATGAGTCAGTCACCGAAAAATCATCAGGTATACACGAGGAAACGGTACATCCAAATGGCTTTCTTTGTCAAACATGTCACTGACGAGATCTGCAGAATGGTGTGTTGGGGGGGGGGGGGGGGTAGGGAGTGAAAAGGAAAAGGAGATGAGGGACTAAAAACTTGTTGTTATCGTTGTTACTGTTGTTGGCCACCGGAAAGTCGGGGCCCGATGATTAAAAGCTCGAGCGGAAGTCGGTGGAGGCGGCAAGCGTGGGTTGTCAGGCGATATCACAGCACTTTCCTTGACTTCCACCTATCGAGGGCAATAGTCTTCCGATATGCACTGATCTCTACCCTAGTTTAAGAGACAAAAGGACGCAAGAGGCAAATCAGCTAAATTTGAATCATTCATAATATTAGATTGCATGTTTTTTTTTTTTTGTTTTTACCTTGATGCCAAGTTGTGAAGAAAAACGAAAAAAAAATCTTCTTATCGAAAGATGTCTAAGCCAATACATAATGATATCGTTGTAAATTTCAAATTAATATTTGCTGGTCATTTATAAGCATTAAGTCTTATGTTACTTGCTTCCTTTTGCCACAGTAGGACATGCAGGCTGCACCAGACTCTGCAGCTCAGTGGAGTATATCATCATCATAACTTTTATTCAAAGAAACTGAGCAATGATTTGTTGGTCACATGCTTTGAACTTATCTGAAGGCGACCACCCGTTACAAGAATGTACTTCCTATACCCATCGTTTCAACAGTGATCTGATGAAAATTTGTCGTCATACTAAAACCTTCCCATGCAGTCACTGGCTTTGAGAAAATGAAAATAACTTCGTAATTTCCATAAATTTTTATCATCTTTTAATGAGTATGTCATCCCGTTGTTGCCTATTATAAAAGAAGGCTCTCTCTTCCTCTCTCTCTCTCTTTACACATACACACACACACTTTATATATATATATATATATATATATATATATATATATATATATATATACATATACATATATACATATATATATATATATATGTTGCGAATTCTCGTATTGGCTCCAATATAATAATAATAATAATAATAATAATAATAATAATAATAATAATAATAATAATAATAATTATTATTATTATTATTATTATTATTATAATAATATACAGTATGTCCCAACAAAATTACAAACGGATATTTTGCATTAATAACTTCTTATGATCAAACTGCCTGAATGCTATTTCAGCGTTTAAAAAATAACATCCTACCTATATTTAGCAAAAAAACAAAAAACAAAAAAACATTCAATTTGGTTAAGTGGTCACAGAGAAATGTGAATCGTTGTGAAGCATGTCGTGGATGTGATTCTCCCAAGTTTAGCACTTGGATGGTCTTAGAACTGCATATTAATGTGTGAACACAATCCAACGTGACAATGGATAGAACTTGGAGGGAAGGGATTCCTGACATGCCCTACAAAAATCCTCATTTCTCTTTGACCACTGAAGCAAATCGGATGGGGTTTTCTGCAAGATGTGTGCAATAAGTTATAGTCTCATACCCTGAAATTGTACTTGGATTGATTCACTATTTTTAAAGTTATCATTGCGGAGGGTCCCCTTGTAATATTTTTTGGGACATACGGTATTACTAATTGCGAGTTCAGCAATCAATTATTGTCCCTGAGGAGACTGCCAAACTACACGCTCTGCTTTACGGCAGTACTCTCCATTTGCAAAAATAAAAAATAAAAAAAATAAAAAAAATTGATGGGTCGGTGAAAACACAAAGAATGACCGGAAATAAAAGAAAACATGACAATCCATTTTGAATCTGAGGTGCTCGTTCGGGCCACCGAAAGATACTTGTAACCGTTTTGGAAATTCCGTGGTCCCGGGCCACTGGTACACACGTGGAGAGATATAGGCCTGTTGATGTGTGTGAGCGTGCGTCAGCGTGTTTTTGATGCACATATAACTTTCGCGTTTGCCTGCATACGAAAACAGAATACAGTAATGAAGGTACGTTTGTGTTGTTTTTTCTCCTTCCCCTAATTCCATGCACACTCCATGGCGATGAAACACAGCTTCCGGTTTCACCTAGATACTGTTCTATTGAAGAAGGAAACGAAGGCCCCGCCGGTCAACCCTGCACTTGTGAACAATGGGTAATAAATGGCAAAGAGAGGAATTGTGTCACAAGAGTATACACTTTTAGAATAAATACTTGCATATTGTCAGGCTTGTATTATGGACGGGTATAGGTCTAGTTACACCATGACTGTGTATCTCATAGTCCTAACAAAAAATCGCCTGCTTTTTGTTGCGCGTGTGGCCATCCGTTGGTACATATAGTCATGTATACATGCACACAAATAGAACCGAGACCTTTCATGATTATTTTGTACAACACATATAAAGGGGAAATTTCACTTATGTTGAAATTGATACCATCCAACATGGCAGAGTAAAACAAGCAGAATAGTAAAGGTTTCATTAGGAACAGACTAAATAGATGGCAATTGTGGAACGTCCAGCAAATCACAAATGTGTCGTCTGACTGGTGATGACATGTGCAAATCATTGGAGGTAATGGTGCATTTCCTTTAGACCTATACCTCTCCCATTTGTTAGTACATTATAAACAAACAGGAATGAAAAAAGTTCTTCACAAAAAGAAATCATCATTGTCAACAACGCAGCAACTACAACTAAACCTCTAAACAAAATGGTTTTTGCTTCAGAATAATAACAGTTCATTAATGGTAAAGGACATTTAATTGTATGCAACCCAGTCAATTTCTCCTCATCTGCATTTCCGGCTTGTATCTCTTTCACTTGCCGGTTCACATTTCTTCTCCAATTGTCAATTCTGCCAATTACAACATGACAACTACACATTTCATTACAACGCTGCTGCAACAATATTATGGATCTCTCTCTGTAGGGTCGTTCAACGCAGATGGCGCTACGACTTATTTTCCAACCGACAACTATTAGTCCTGCATTATTGGCGTTTGCAAGTCACAAATGGGGTGATTTGTTTCAAATTGTTTGATCAGAAGGCAGTTCCTCAACATTCTCTTTCTTTCTGTTTTGTTTTGTTTTGCTTTGTTTTGTTTTCCATATTCCCATCCTTTTTTTAGAGGTGCTCATTGAAACTGCATATCAAACAATTACTAAAATGGTTACTTTCGGGTGGTAACAGAAGTGTACAAAACTCAGTTTGACCTTGGGGGTTTTCAATGGTTCATACAGTAACGGTGAAACGGTGTAGAGTAGAGTCTGAGATCTAACTATGTTCAAAGCTGAGCATTCGTTGTTTTTTTTCCTGGTCAGCTTGAAAAGATGAGCTGTCTGCTGTGGGCATTTGTAGTAAACTTTCCGATTTGCTTTCAGTTGCTCAGAGAAAAAAAGCTATTCAATAATACCCCCTAAATTTCGGTGTACATTTTTTTTTTTTCTGTAAGTGCTTCTATTTCTGCTCCAGTATAATCTGGGCATCTTGTTCAATCAAATAGCAGATTTGCTAAAAGCTTGTTAGCCTATATCAATGGACTGAACGTTGTAATATGTTTAGCTAAATAAATCCTCATCATAATGCTAGTAACTTAGAAAAAACTTTATTTTTTTTCATACCACGTTCAACCCTTGTGACCCGCGCGTGAGTGGAGATCACCTTTCAAACTCATTTATAATATACTTTCTATAATGAATCTAAATTAATCTATTTCTGGTTATTGTAAAAGTCTGAGGATTTCAATATCAACCTCACCCCTTTTCTTTATGTAAGGAATCTTAGAAATCATTTAAATGTACTCACGTCGAAAATTTAAACGAAATGAAAGACGGATTTCCAATTAGCAATAAGTACTTCTCTACACTTGAATGCTAACAATGTACTTCAGTTGTCCAAGGAAAAAGAAAACAGATAAACAAGCTAATACAAAACGATGCTATGAATGTCTAAAGGTGAATTATATGTTCTTGCCTACAACATGCGGATGTATCATAAATATAAGTCGCATTATTTTACCATCTTTTCTCATTTTCCTTTTTTTTTTTCTTCGAACGAATTTCTTCGGCTGAATGCTTTCTCTGCAAGTCTACCCGACGTAATATTTTCTAATACAAGCTATTGAATAAAACAAATCCTTATCTCCTTATTTTGTTTTTCTTTAAAACAAAAACTACCTCCTCTGTACGAATGCGAATTATCATATGACAATTAAAATGTTTCGTCTGTCATGATAGTACAGGAAATAACGCCTTTAGTATGTGAACACAGAGAGAGACATAGGAGAGAGCTAATGAGAGAGAGAGGAGAGAGGGGGAGAGAGATGGAGAGACAGAGACAGAAAGAGACAGAGATAGAGGGGGGTAGAGAGAGACGGGGGGGGGGGGGAGGGAAGGAATTAAGAACATAATGTCTTTGCCAAACCGATCAGTCTACATTTGTCACACTCTTTTGCTGATGGCAACGTTGTGCACTGTGTAACGAAGATCCACGTTTGTTTTTACAGTGGGCACATTAGTGAGAACCTGTCTTTGGTCATCAGCCCGTTTAACTCTCTGGGGACCACTGCTTCGAAATGCCACTGGCATCTAGTGATGTCAGTGATGGCGGATGTTTATATCGACTTCCCCGTTTTATTCTCGTGTAGTCCTGTGTACTTCTATGTGATGTGTTGTTTTCTGTCTCTCTCTGGAAAAAAAAAATCATAATTCGTCAGAATGCGTTGGTCAATGGACGATTGGCTGCTCGATTTACACTTACACCGTATTGACGCTGAAAACTCAACAATATTCCCAAAGGGGAAGTTCGCCGAAATATGCATGTAAATTCAATTTATCAACACAGAATGACTAGTGAAGCACTCGGCGAGAATTTGAAGAAGATCGGACGCTCTTGTACTAAGATACAGTTGAACCTCTCGTATCCGGACAAGTCGGGACCGGGGCTCATCCGGATAAGGGATTTGGCCGGATACGGGAGACTCAATGCTTTATTTGTACATGTACATATACATACACATGTACTGATGTAGCCCATTGTAGTAATCAAATGTACCACATGTAGTAATGTGTATACTGCAACCTTTTCATTGTTACACTCAGTAACAGACCCCAAAATAGGGGTTCGTGTTTGCAAGAATGGAATCATTTTCTTTTATAAATTCTTGGGATGATTTACCTAAATAATAATTAAGAAATGTATCAAGTATATGTAATTCATGTGTGTTTGTGTAGGAGTTCTCAAGGAGTTGGGAATCCCCCTTTAATCCCGTAATTATTTTTAAAAAAATACGGCGAGATTGCGTCCGTATAATAGAGAGATCCGGATAAAGGGAGGCCGGATAAGAGAGGTTCAACTGTATATGAATGTCTAAAATTGTGGTTAATTCCTCGTGTAGACCTCTCCACATGACAACTCTTCAACGGTATGCGATATCAGAGTCGCATAGGATTTATTTCATTTATTAAAAGGCAGGGTAGCCCCATTCAGAGCCACAAAGGTCTGCTTTACAAGCGAACCCTGCGTCGATATACATTACATTACAGGTGGATACAATAAAAAAAGAACAAAATGAACATAAAATAATATGGTACAGTTAACCAACAATCGGTATGTGAGAGCATAAAACACATGAAATGGAACATAAAAAGTGCAGAAAAAATAATTACAAATGATACTATGATATCTAACTGCATATTATAGTGCAAAGGGTTCATATCAAATGAGAGATTGATGTTGTCGTATACGATTCTTCAATGTTTGCAAATGAAGAGGCTGTTTGAATAGAAATGGGTTAACGATAATGATTCATCTTTTCTAGGACATCGGAAGAGCACTTGACTTGTCTCATCCAGAAGGCATTGCACTATTTCTCCCTTAACATAATCTGAATTTCAGGTCGAGGAGGATGTGTTTACTTTTAAGCCTCTACGCATGAAATAAACTTCAGTGAATAAATGCATATGTCGTGCTGTATACTGTCTGTGTGTGCACTGTATCCCCGCATGCACATCCCCGCATGCACTGTATCCCCGCATACACATCCCCGCATGCACTGTATCCCCGCATGCACATCCCCGCATGCACAACTATAATGTACGTGCGTTTATGTTTTTTATGTTTTATTATTTTCATGTTTATCTTTGTCTTTCTGCCAATTCTCTTCCACCAAAATTAGTAAGTTCAATCTATTTACTGAACAGAATTCTATATATATTCATTTAAGATGTTGAATAGAATTGTGCTAACTGGCAGAAAAGAATGGTCGTTTTGTAATATACAACGGCACGACAATCTCTTCACTGAGAAAGTGCCTACACGTTGAAGTGTAGAGATTGGATTATGTTTAGTCGGGATCAGCAATTATATTCACTATGATATATGGAAAACGAGTTATTTGTTGTATTTGTTTTTAATTTAATTTTTATTTTTATTTTTATTTGGTTTTCAATAATTCCACATTAAGTTGTACTGCTTCGCGGAAACGAAAAGAAATCTTTGGTCTTAATAGTTAAGGAGAATAATATCACATTTTCACTCATGCAAGGATGTTATTATATAGGGAGTATTACAGCAACGGCGAGATTATTGAAATACCTAATTGTAATTTGTAAGGATTTCAGAAAAGAAATGGTGTTTACCCAAGCTCGGATTTTCTTGATAATTATGTTATGATTCTTCTGTGACACGACAGGTCACTGCACTTTCCAAAGTGCCTTCTTGGCTACAATAGAAATAGAAATATTACGTTTCTTGTGATGAATATTGTATAAATGACATTATATAGTTATACATAGTTCATTATGAGGCGGGGGAGGGGGGAGGGAACAATTGTATCCAACTGCGAAGACAGGCTATTTTTTCCTCCTCCCCGCATTACTATGTCATTTTGTCAATTCTTAGGAAATAGTGCAGAAGTTAAGGGTTACTATCAAAGCCTTAATTCAATGGCTACAGTTCGTTATTCCGAAGGTTCGTTGTTCCGAAAACGAAATAAGGTTCGTTATTCCGAAGGCTCAGTGGTCCGAAAATGAAATAAGGTTTATTCATCCGAAAATGAAAACAAAAAGTGTCTTCTAACGAACTTACGGAATTGCAAAACCTTATTTCGTTTTAGGATCAACGAACCTTCGAAATACCGAACCATCGGAATAATCTTCGGAATAACGAATCTTCTTCAATAAAGCTCAAATGTTCGGATTTACTAACCCTATTTTATTTTCAGATGAATGATATATAGGTATAAGGAATTTGTGGGTTTCGGAATAACGAACCTTCAGAAGGACGAGCCTGCCTTCATTTTCGGATTAACGTACCTACGAAACAACAAACATCCCCCAATTTAATATGGGACACCCTTTACCCTAACTTGCACAAATCAATCTCATCCTATTACGATCATACACGTATTGATGATGAAATATACTCACAGAGCACACAGATTTTTGTGTGAGTACGTGTGTGTAATTTTTCAGGGGAAAATCATTTGGTGGCTGAAGTTGTCCTTGACGAATTTGCAGCCCATTTCCTTTTATTTGAATTGTAATGGTCTGATTTGATTCATTGTATCCGCGTCGTGAAATTAAAAAGATTTAATTTTCGAGACTTGATTTTAGCGAATAGTTTAATGAACGCTTTCACTCCGAAGTAGACATTATATATACGTATATGTATGTGAGAGGAATAATGATGTCAAAGCTACGCACCGATTTGACCTTCCTTTCTCATATCTCACAATATGTATTTATATACAAATATATATATATATATATATATATATATATATATATATATATATATATATATATATATATATATATATCCGTTTGGTATATATCCGTCGGGAATATGTAGTTTGTTGAGGATTGAAAAGTGCTCAATGCTGTAAAGCAGAGCATATTAGGCGTACCTGTGTTTTGGTGCTTTGTCTGCTACCGACGGTTTCACGCTGTCGCGATCCTCAGGCAGACTGACAAAGTGGTGTGTTTCTGTGCTCATGTGGCGCGGTGGATCGGTTTGACGCATGGATGATTTTTCTTCTTTTCCGGTGTCTGCATTTGGATATAAGCTCTGACCTTTTATTGAGTGCGTTTTTGTTTCGGATGATGATGGCCTTCTCATCGAGGCAGAGGTTGCACAGGCCACTCCTTCTTAGAGTTAAGTTTGACTTTTTTTGGATGTCATAAAATCCCACAACCAAAGAGTCATCAAACAATCCAAGTCACGTGACACCGAACCCAAACCCAAATGCAACTGCCGCCAAAAAGATCAATGCCCGTTGAGAGGAAGATGCATGGAAACGGCTCTTGTGTATAAGGCAACCGTCAAGCATGACAACGAGGAAAAGTGCTACTACGGGCTGGCGGGGGGTACCTTCAAAGACAGATATAGGAATCACGTTAAATCCATCAAGAATGAGAAATACAAAAACGAAACCCAACTCTCAAAATACATCTGGAGCCTGAAAGAAAAACGCGTGAAGTTCACACTGACATGGGACATCCAAAAACAGAAACACACCACTTTGTCAGTCTGCCTGAGGATCGCGACAGCGTGAAACCGCCGGTAGCAGACAAGGCACCAAAACACAGGTACGCCTATATATATATATATATATATATATATATATATATATATATATATATATATATATATATATATAAATATATCTAAATATTCATATATATATATATATGTATATATATATATATATATATATATATACATATTTATATATATATATATATATATATATATATATATATATATTAGACTGAAATCAAATATTTTTTTTTTTGTAAGGCCTTCCATTGCGTGAATAGAAAACCTCCAATGGCTTTAACCCAAATAATGCCATATCGCACATCAATTCTCTTGAATGTGTTCGGGGTTTTATGCGGACTTTGTTTCGCCGCAGCTGTTGTTTTCCTTATAATCATGTGTTATGGGAATTGAGATTTGGACTCTTATTCGGGGCCTGTGTATTTCGAGGTTCACCGTTTCCGGTTCACTCTCACTTTCCCTGCTCTGCGTACGTTCGAATCGAACAACAGCAGGCAGGGACGCTCTTGCTCTCTCCTTTATTCTCGAGGGCCACACCTCACCGCTTCCCTAAGGATAATCCAGGAAGTCGTAACTTTCTTCCCATCCATTTTCGAGGCTCTCCAACTCATCTTCCGAGGGGACGACCGGTTATCTACCTTTCACCCCGTTCGGCGTTATAATGTCGGAGATAATCATATTTGTTTGTGTTTGCGTGTTTGTGTTTTGTTTTCTGTATCGTTGTTTCCTGTCACTGATATTACTCTTGATGTCTCACGACAATCTTATCTCCCTCTTCTCAATCGTTGCTTTTCGTCAAATATCTTGAACTGCATCAACGATTTTTTTTTTTTTTTTTTTGCTGCAGTTCTCATCATCTTTTCGCTTGTCATGTGTACACTGTATTGACTTCCGGCTGGATATCATAATCTATGTCCATTGTGTGTGTGTGTGTGTGTGTTTTTTTTTTTTTTTGGTTTTTTTTTTTTGTATGTCCCACTCCCAATAACTTACAAAATTAACCACAGGGCAATAAACTTGGAGAAGGCAAGTGAAGGCTGTGTGTGTGTGAGAGAGAGAGAGAGAGAGAGTTGGGGGGGGGGGGGTGAGTGATATGGTGAATGCGAATGTGTGTATTGTGTGTGTATACATGTACGTGTGTTTGTGTGCGTGTGTGCATGTGCTTATGCAAGTGTGTAGAGTTAGCCATATTCAGGAACAAACCCTTTTTCCCAATTCTTGTCGTCGAACGAGATGGGAGTTAAACACGGAACGTCATGTGGCAGTGGAATTAATCAAACTCGAGCCCAGTGGATCGATCAAGCCTAGGGCTGCCTGTCAATACCGCCTACCCCGGTTCTCCCCGAAGGATTCACGCCTATCTCCTGGGGCTCTTTTTCTCCTCTCTCGCTTGTCCTCTACACCCCCCCCCCCCCGTCCCTCTCCGTTTTCCCACTCTTTTATAACTTTCTCTCTTTTTCTTCTTTTAATGTCTTTGCCATCATTTCTCTTCTCTCCTTCTCTCTCCTTCCTCTTCTCTTTCCTTCTATTTCTGCCCTTTCGATCATTCTTTCTTCTTTTATCTCAATTATATCCATTCGTGCTTTTGTCTGTTTCAATAGTTTTTCAATAGTTTATTTATTTCCATCATCACAAAGAAAAGAAAAGAAAAAGTTGACATAATCCAAAGTGATACAAATTTTTTTTTTCATTTCTCTTACACTCGTCCGATAAAGGATTTTTTTTTCAATACAATATAAATTATACACGAATGATGTCGTAAAAAAGAAACAATGCACTTTGTCATGGCAACAAAAATAGTAAATAATCACAATGATGGAAAACAGTGTTCCACTAAAAAAGCCACGCTTGTAAAACGTGGAACACTGGAACAAAACAACAACAGCACCAATTTGTTATACCAATAAGACATATTCATTTTAAATTCTTCTATATACTATTGTACATTTTACTCATTGATATAATGATGTTGATACTATGAACAATACTTACTAGGATTTTAGGATGCAAACGTATAAACTATATAACATATCACATTTGTGGCACAGACACTATGGGGCCAGGTGTGCCAGGAAAATTGAACGGAAAGGAAGATATGCAATCGGCCACAAAAAAACATAACGACGACAACAACAACAACAATAACACAATACACAGAAACAACAGAATTTGAGGAAATGCACTCAGACAGATACTGGACAACGAAGAACGAGGAAAAAGGAGCAGGGAAGAATAGAGAAGGAAAAGGAGAGGGATGGAAAAGGTCTGTGGACACACTACAAAATCTCAAGGAAAAGTGAAAATTTGTCTGTCTGTCTATCAGTCTCTCGCTTATTTCTCTTTTTCTCATCTTGTTTATAAGGTAACCAAAAAAAAAAAAACAGACTTTGTACTTGAGCACAAGTATGATCCGTACATATAAGAAGGAACAAAACAAAACAAAACAAAACAAATATCACGTAGCCCTTATCCCAAGAAACGGTATTACGTTCATATCCCTTATCGCCTATGTATGCGGATAAGAAACTTCGACGAAATACAAAAACGAGAGCATATGATTCCTGTCTGACTAGCCACTGTCTGCTGCGACCACTGCTCACACGAAAACTCCCTCTGTAGGCCCTATTATACATCGCCCTCTATCGAAAGGCTGTGCAAACCGACTCACGTGCGAGCTCGTGCAAACCATTGACGCAAAGTCCACAACATTTTATACTCGAGATTAGATAGAACTTATAGGGGCCTCCAAGGCACTGCTTCGTTTAAACTGTCGTCAGTTAAAGTAATCACAGTTGTTATTGTTTTGTTTTACCCACAAATAAGGTGATAGATACCTGTCATCACAATCTTTGGTTTGAAATCGAATGTTTATCATGCCATCGACTTCATTTTTTTTTTCTCAACGTTGTTGGCAATGGGCTGATAGCAGAAGGACGGTTGAGATGTATGCCATTCTTACGCTTCATGTTCAATTTGACCTTAACAGAGAACACATACAAACTGAAAGCACACACGAAATTAAATACTTAAGAAAGTTTACGTTTCTACATTTTTTTTCCAAGGAGTGGAAAACGATAATTTCTTTTATCTTTTTGACATGAATTAAAGAAGATTCACTGTAAAAACATCGGTGTTAGATTTAACACCAGGGGTGTTAAATCTAACACCGATTAAACTTCAATAAAGGACCACACCCACATGTGTTAAAAATGCACTGTGATGGTGTTGAAAAGTGTTCACCTGACACTTCGTGGTGTTGATTTGAGACAGTACACATTCAAAACATCTTAACTTTCAAACACCAATGGGAAAGTTATGATGCATGAAATCCGTTGCTTTGTCAAATTAACACGAGTTATTGTGGCCATATAATCACTTTCTCGCAAGAACCTGCAGAACTTCAACATCAATACATTATTATCTAGTGAAATTAATGTTTTCGGTTTCTTTCAAGCCGACTTAAACAACACCGTAGCTTTCCCTTCTGCGCACTGAATGCATCAATTTGTTTTCGATTGCCTGTCAAATAACTGATGATAAAATTCGACTCGTTTTTCTTTCTGTCTATCACAGATGAATATTTCAAAGTCAAGATAAGACACAGACAATTCAGTTTATTCGACGATGTCTCGGCACAGAATATCCAGTATGGCTAATCTCCTCTCATACAAAGAGAGCACGCCAAGCCGAAGACTTATTTATATTCTTTATATTTCATATTCATTCGACGCAAAAGTTCGGCCTTCATGCAAACATCAAGTTTCAATTGTTGCGATATGCGTGGGTCTCGCCAATTAGCACCACGCAAAGAGATTTATTGAATTACGTCCTGAAGCTTCTTTCATACGAATTCGATTAAGACTTGGCAAAGTGTATAGACATAGAAGAGACCGGATGAAGAAGACAGCGTTTCACACACGAGGCAGGCTGCCGTTTAACGTGTAAATACAGAACGATGAAAATCAAGTTAGCGGTTGATCACACCAGGTCGATAGTCTGTGGACAGGATCGATGACGTCAGTGAAACAAAAAGGTAAAGCAACAATTCGTGGAAAGAGAAAGAAACAGGACAAAGAGAAAAAAATGTACAATCATGGTACGTGCAGGTAAAAGTTCTGGTGTGACAGCTAGGATTCGGCGTTGAAAATCCATTCCACTCTTAAGATGACTTCGATTACAAAAAGACAAACATCAAAACATACACTTAATAGAAATCATTTAAGTCGGACAAAATATTGAAGCATATGATTTCACCCCTTTTCATAAGGCAGGAACATCAGTTTCATGAATATATCACTATAATTATAGATATATGTATACATGATTTTTTTTTCCTGCAAATTGCAACTAAATTTCCTCCATTAAATTACATTATTCTTCGTAGAGTGGATCTAGCAATGATGATATCTAAAAAAAAAAAGCAGGTTGTGACACAACAGTCGAACTTGTCAAAGTGAATCAATATACGGACATAATATACATGCTTCATTGTTGAGGATAACCGATTGTTGAAATACGTCCATAGCTCGCAGGCCTGGTGAGTATCGTGAGGCGATAACAACATGACCTCCACGTCCTTTGCATTTGAGAATATAAAAGATGCCACTATTTCGTGCACCCACTAGAAATATGAATTCTGCTTTATTTCTATTTTTTAAATAATTTCTCGTCCAAATTCCACGAAGCGGTGCTTTATGTTCCCTTAGTTTGACTTTGCTTCGTTTCTTACAATAAACTTCGAATTTTGAGGTGAACGGGGCTTCCTTCTAGTTGCTGCAAAGCAGCAATCGAGGAGTGACGAAACCTTAACCCACAGAAAAGCTCTGTGTGTGGCATACCTTCCTTGATTACACTCCAAGGCATCTTCCCTGTACTCCTCTTCACCTTGTAACCTCGTACAAATGGTCAACAGAGTTGCAGCATCACGTGCACAATTCGATCTGATGACGTGTTATGAATATGAAAGAAATACATACATGTGTACTCGGTTCGGAACAAAAAAAAAAATCCTTTTGTGATATCACACCGAGGGGTAAAGCAAGTCAATGAAATGTGTGTGGGATGACATTATAGTGATGTAAAGGAGTAAAAGAAAAGACATAAGTGTCATGCTTTCTTAAAGCGTCGTAGTTTACCCTGAGTTTTTCTCACAAGGAGGTGTAAAATGTACCACGACAAGGGGATTATGGCACATTACAGTGGATTGTACTGTGTGATTCTTGGTATAGTGAAGTTCCACAAGTGAAAAAAAGTAAGCAATTGTCTTTAAGGTTGTCATCTACCTCTTTCTCGTGTCCTTGTATTGTCCTGACACTATTTATGTCATAATAACGTACGTTATCATACTGTATCGCGTGTTCTGTCCCAGTGAACTCGTTCTCTTGAGTACTGAGATATCTACTTATCTTTATCTACATGTAGATTTAGTCCTCATCCATTTATTTGGATTGTCTTTGAGGGACTTGCACATTGCAAGCACAGCCAATAAGTGGGTCCCTCTTCTTTTCTCTGAACATGTCTTAAACTTACTTTTCATTGTTGTAACAAACATATTTGTCTTGAAATAATGATATTTGACAATTGATTCACAGTATCGTCACGTCCTTTGCATATCCTGTTCATTTATGCTATTTTGAAAAAAAAAAGAAAATATATTTTTGAATTGAATCGAAAATGACAATGAAACAAGACCGAGGAGTACATTTATTAATATATGCAGGGAATCTTTGAAAAAAAAGGGACAATATATGGATTCGTACTTTCTACCTAATATATAATTGTGAGGATAATAATGAGATAGTCTCATCTATCAGCGTAACTTTTTCTATATTTTTTTTTCAGGGATAGCACTAATATTTCCAGATGTGCCTGCAAGAATCATTATTACCCTAGGCTTGTCAGGGACTCTTATATACACCTGAATCGAGAGGGACGTTATACAGGTAAAACATCTGCCCAAGAACGCAGGTGGCGGGAAGGATTCTGTGCCCGGGAGTATATTTTGGTTTTGGCGTTCAGGTGTTTTAATTTGTTTTGTTTGTCACAAGGACTTCCCGAAGAGCGACGTTATCGCAAGACGAGTTTGCCTCGTTGAAGCAACAACAACAACAACAACAACAACAACAACAGCAGCAACAACTACAACAACAACAACAACAACATCAACAGCAGCAGCAGCAAAGAAGAAGAAGAAGAAGGTAACGATATAATAATTCATAAAATATCGTAGAATGACAGTCATGATTTTCCTCGCCGCCGTTATCTTTATTTACACTTCATTTTCGTCACTTTCAGCAGAGTTATTGTCACATCGACAGCCATCGCCATCATCTTCGTCTTCTCTGATAGATAAGATTATCTCGTTATTATCCTCACATCAGGGAAAACGCGCGAATCCATGGACTGTCGTCTCTTTTTTTTTTAAAGATTCCCTGCATGCATTAACAAAGCCACAGCCATCGTCATCATCTTCGTCTTCATCGTTATCTCAATAGTAAATGAAACATCATGATCATGATCATCATGATGTGATCATCATCATCGTCATCATCACCATCATCATCATCATCATCACCCCCATCATCCTTAGCATCGTGTCTTTTCTCCGCCTTCCTTCCACCCACTCTCTCTTTTTATTAACTTTTTTTTTCTCACCAAAGCCTCTTTCCCTCCAGACAGGCGAATATGACTCCACTAATTTCTGCCGCGGAAAAAACGTGTGACGTCATTATTGGAAGAGTCACACGACATGTAAGGTGATACACACGTCTGACAAAGATGGACGCTGCAAGGTATGATACATGATCATACCACTTTCTGCTTCCCTTCACGCTTGAATATCGGCTCCTCACATAAATGATCATGCGCTAAACACATAACGCGACAAGAGCAAAGATATACGGCCATATCCACACACTCCGATGCAATTACAAACACACACTGTTGACCGGTACTCTTAAGGCCGACACGTGCGATCATGATCATAGTCGGCAAAAGTCACGACAGAACTTTCCCATTGAGGATAGGCATATGTTAATATTTTTCGCCGTCAAACCTTGGCAAACATTCCATTTTCTTTCTTGTCGTTCTCTCTCCTTCCTCTCCCCTACCTCTACGTCGTCGTCCTCTTCTTTTTCTCCGCCATCTTCATTGTGGTCATCATCATTATCATCATCATCATTATCATCATCATCACCATCCTCCTCCTCCTCATCATCATCCTCATTGTCGTCTTCTCGGGTTTCTACTTGGTCTTCACATTCAATTCTCTTTCTTCCTCCTCATCTTCATTTCTTAATCTCCTTCCTCTTCCTTCTCCTCATTCCTTCCCTTTCCCCTCTTTCTTTCTTTCTCATTTTCTTCTCTTTCTTCATCATCATCATCATCATCATCATCATCATCATATCATCATCATCATCATCAGCATCTTCTTCTTCTTCTTCTTCTATGTCCTCTCCCTCCTCTTGGTCGAACCTTAAGCGAGAAAATTCGAGCCGGTATTGACTGCAACATACACAAGCAGTGATTACCAGAGGTCAGTCGAGTGACTTTTGTTACACGGCATCGGTGGAGCACCTGCCTCCCTGCGGGCTCAACTGCAAATTCTCGCCGAAAACGAGTTAAATCCGTCGGATGATGGCAAAATCCAGAGTGTTCCTCCGCTTTTTTTTTTTCGGGGATATACATATAACAAATGGAAATGACAAGACAATTGCCGCAAATGAAATGAGAGAGGGAGAGAGACAGAGGGGGGGGGGGGGGATTAGAATGAACAGGGAGGAAAGAAAAACCGTATTGATTTGTTTAAATCAGACGCCATGAGAAATATCGAAAGGCAGTGCCTTCAGTGGAACATTTCCATCAAATGTTTTGTCATTGATTTTTCACGGACAAAATTACTCTTAGCCAATCAAGTGCAAGGATTTCAGTAGCTTAAAACAGTTGTCAGTGACTGACACGTTTCAGGAAACGCTGCCCAGGAATATAAGATGAATACTAATACTCAGGGTACATATTTCCGTTCATTATATAAACTAAAAGAGGAAAATAAATGGAAATCTTGCAGTGATTGTGGACTTCTCATGATTATGTACTGATTTTATGGTAATTCGGTCCAAATGAAACATCCCTGACCCGACCCCCACACACATACACGCGTATACACACACACACACACACACACACACACACACACACACACACACACACACACACACACACACACGCACACATACACACACACACAAACACACATATATATAATAATAATAATAATAATGTTTGTTTGTACCCAGAGGAGTAGGCCTACACACATAGTGCCACATTTTCACAAATTCACCAATCTACCCACACAAACATACATACCTGCTTATTCTGTAAAATCATGCTTGTTTTTATCCTGTTAAAATACGTACATATCTGATCCCCCTGCGGACTGTTGAATTACCTGTATTTGTCAGAAAGTTAGAACGAAGAGCATTTTAATTACCCAAAACATGTCTAATCAATAACCTGGATTACATCTGGAACACAAGTACTTCTTTTTAAGTATCGTCGACACCACTTATCCGTCCCTCTTTTCAAAACTAATTACACCCCCCCTCCAAACCCAACTCCGATGCGTTCGTGACACCGCATATGCTGTGGGACAAAATGTGTGATCTAGTGCCTCAACCCAGACGGTAATGCAGCATTAATGCGAAAATCCAATTCCCGCCACGAGACTAGTTCAAAGGGCCCGAAGTGAGATGTGTCCCTTGGTATCGTGCTGGTATAAAGAGAGAAAGGGAGAGAGGGAGGGATATGTCTATGTAATGCATATATATATATATATATCCGTCGGGTATATATATATATATCCGTCGGGTATATGCCCGTTGGGAATAATGTGGTTTGTTGGTGACTGAAAAGTGCTCAATGCTGTAAAGCAGAGCATAAAAATATAGGCGTACCTGTATTTTGGTGCCTTGTCTGATATATATATATATATATATATATATATATATATATATATATATATGTATATATGTATATATACATATATACTCTATTTAATTACACACACACACACACACACACACACACACACATATATATATATATGTAGATATATAATTATCATGAATATCACGTATTGAGCTGGCGACCAATGAGCAAGAAGTTATATTATGTTGTTTATTACTCACAATATTGATGATTTCGCTACTTGCATTTTTATTGTGTGACCACTGTTTGTCTACGACAGGAGTGTTGTGGTTCTGATATGTGCAACAGACAAAGTGGTAGATGAACAGTTTAACATTCGTCAGCAACACGCCACTAGCTGGTTTTTTTAGAAGCGCATATTACATTAATCCTTCTTATCTTTCAATTTACACATTTGAAGAATTTTACAAATTGCAAATTGAGTTTGTAAACAGCTTTTCAGCGGTCCACTCTTTACCATTTATCTACTTTTCTGTTAACATTGCATAGTACGCATATTGCTCTTCTTGGTTATTCTACTTAATTGTACATAATATACTTTACGACCAACATTACATTATGCATTTCTCACAAAATGATAGAACAGTATAATTTGTGTAATGCATGCTTTGTATTTTGATTTCTCTTTTTCATTAGTTTGAAATCATTCTCTAGTAATTTAAAGAAATATTTGATTAGCTCATATGTACCCCATGATTAGTTTGACTGTTTGGAATTGTTGTTCTTTTTTCTTCACCCTGCATCGAGAATGCTGACCTGCCCTTCGGCTCTCTCTACTCCCCCCTCCCCCTCCCTCTCTCTCTTTCCCTACTCTCTTCTGTGTGTGCACAATGTATGTGGATGCATACATGTGTGTGTGTGCGTGTGTGTGCGTATGTGTATGTGTGTATGTGTGTGTGCTTGTGTGTATGTGTATGTCTATGTGTATGTGTATGTGTATGTGTATGTGTATGTGTATGTGTATGTGTATGTGTATACATGTGAAAGCGTATACGTCATGTAACCATCGATTGAATGAAAACTGTGTACTTTCAATGATTAGCTTATGTACGGTACATGTATCGTTGTATTGTGTTATAAAGTCATAATTAATGTATTGTAGTAATGTAACGTAAGTGAGGGGACTGCAACCAGTTCGCTTTTTAGCAGCCCCTCAATTTTCATTTCCATGAAGTTCTTTTAAGAACCAATATGTATTATTATGTTCCAATATATGTAATCATGTCAAAGTGTATTACCTGTGTTTGATTGGAAATGAAAAAAACAAAACAAAAACATGCATGTGAACATGCATGTGTGAAATGAATGAAAACGTTGGATGGAAATAAATGATAATTAAATTAAATCAAATTGAATTGCTTTAAATTGAGGAGACTGTAGTACTAGTATATTGTTTCTTATGCATTCGTGAATGAATCAAACCTTTCTCTTTAAATAACGGTGTTTTAAAAAGAAAAAGCAAAGAACCTTAACAACACAAGAGCAAATTCTTCGGCATCGCTTAGCCGATAGCATCACACATACTTATGCCTTTCGTGATAAGCAGTGATAAGAGCCGATGGTACGAGGATTGCGTGAATCAATATGCCAAAACTTGCTTCATCGGAGATAAGGCTGTGATGCAGTCAACCTAAGCCCAAATGCATTCGATATCGATTTACAAATAGACTAGCTCCTCTGTCAGATCACCCCTGGGTTGCATTTCCGTTCGTGTGTGAGTGTATGATTGTGAGTGCGTGTGTGTACGCTCGTGTCTGTGGTTCAAACGTATGCTATAACTGCATGCTGACATTACTTGGCAAGATGAAAATGCGATTAAGCGCGTGCGTGAGTGGAATGCCAAATACAAGAGCCCGACCGGCGAAACCTAAACACAAAAAGCCCGTAACATGATAACGGTGTAAGTTCAAGTACGCGACAACAGTTTTCAGCGGCGACGTGGAATCGATCGAGGGTTGATCGATCGCTTAGATAGAGGGGAAAAAAATCCTTTTAACAATGTTATCTGTTCAGAAAGCACGTCTCAAAATGCACGGATTTCGATTTTTCATTTTTGGCGCCGGTGTCGAAACGCCAACTACTATTTCTGTGTTTTTGTTATCTTATGACTGTAAAGTGTGAAACCTCTACGAAGACGATGGGTTAGTAAGAGTGGCGCTGACAACCGAGTTAGAGAACGACCAAAAACTTAAGGAAAAAGAGCGAAAAGTGAGAAAGAGGAGACAGGCAAAGAGGGGCAGAGAAAGGGAAGGAAAAATAGGGAAAATGGAGAGAGAAAAAGTGAGAGAGGAACAGGAGAGAGAGAGAGTTGGGGGGGGGGGGGTAAGTACGAGGGAAAGAAAAAGATAAAAGGACGACAAGACTAAGGAATTAGTGAAAGGAGTCGATCTGGCTTTCCAATTTACGATCCTTTTGGTCAAAATTTTGCCTTTGAACCAACCCACCAATTGTTGGTACTTAATATGCTCTTCAGAGTTTCTCTGGGGTAAAAAAAAAAAATCCCGTGTAGTCAGAACAGAAGCAGGGCAAAGTTTAACCCCGATGGGAAGTTGATGGAGCTGAAAGGAGGAGGGGTGGAGTGGTGGTATAGTCCAGACAGAAAATGGGGGCTTTAAGAAAAAGTTTCACGTGGTATGAATAGAACATGCACATTAGTATTGTTGCTGCACGGCACCTTGAAAAAAATCTAATCCAACACACACACACACACACACACACACACACACACACACACACACACACACACACACACACACACACACACACACACACACATACACAACAAGCAAAGATGTTTCATACTTGTATTATGATAAGCCACACTCATTATCGGGCATCCTCTATTTTTTCAAGCACTGCGTCTGCGCCATGATCGTTTTAGCGAGCAGGAGAGATAGAGCAAACGATGCGCATTTTTTCAGCCCAAAGCGAAATTACCCGCGTGCATTATTCAGCGGGAATTAAACAAAACTGGAAAGAAGACGCTATGTAACATTTCCCGGGAGACTCGTCCACTTTAATGTGGTGCATAATATGATATTTTTACTTTGTCGCGGGTGACTGGATGACTGCGTGGTAAAGCTAGAAAAACATCCTGGAGAAACGAATATTTTTGTTCTTTAGGTAAACATTTATTAAAACAACAATCGATTACTGCTGTTACGAAGATTAGCCTTGTAATAAAGATTCTATTGCTTCTAAAAGGCAAATGATGGTTGTGATTGATGTATTCTCTATCTTGAATTCCTAATAACGATGTTGCTTCTATTTTTAGTGACCGTCGTAAAACAAGCTTTGTTGGATAGGTAGTGATGCTTTGCCCGTGTGTGTTTTCACTTATATTAGGCCTAGTTGTCGTTGATGCAGGGTAATCATTTAGCCGTGAGCTTGGTTGGCATCACATTCACCTACATCAGACAATACAGTGTCATTTGTTTTGTAACAGTATGTATACAAATGCATGATTTCTTGGGCTATTTTGTTCTTAAAGAGTTCAATAAACTGACCTCTAACCCCACAATATGAATGGTAGTTGCCATCTGGTCTTAGGAAGATATGAAACGAGTATACAGTGTAGTTGTGGTTGCAGTGGCAGTGGTATAGTAACGATAATAGCGAGCTTTGGATATGCGACGCAAACGCTAAGACGACTCAGCCTCGCTGGTTAAACAATGGAAACAGATGTCTCGCGCATGTACAGGACATATGTTTTATAAATATATTTATATATATATATATGTATATATATATATATATATATACATATATATATATACATATATATGTATATATATATACATACATATGTATATACATATATATATATATACTTATATATATATATATATATATATATATATATATATATATATATATATTTACCCAATTAGCGTGGTCTTAACTTTCGCGTCGCAGATCTAAGGCTCGCTATTAACAATGACGATGACGCTTTTCTTCAGCTTATCTTTCCTACTACATTGTTGTCATGGGAACACGTCTAATGATTTTGAGGGTATTGTAGAACGTTTTCGGAAAATGAATTAAGTCTTCTGTAATAGGATTTTTTTTTTCCTAGTTTACCCAAGGGATTCTACAAAATAATATCCGCAGTACTTTCTTATCATTTTTACTCACTTATACGCTTGCGTTTTGTGTAAACGTCTCCAGTTGTGTCATTCTCCTCCCTTCTGCGCAAGCAGAAAGTCTGGTTTCCATGGCAATGCAAATTAACTGGAGACGTTCTAGCATTATGCTCTTTCCCACCATTAATGATCGTCTGTCTATATCGCGTTCGAAGCGATAAGTTGGATTTTGAGACTGACAGCAAGTTTGGCTGAGGGCAGGCATTGGTTCTGACAGCGTCGTGTAGACTGCAATCAGGCGTACATCAACAGCATCCGCGTGAGGATGCAATTTCACTCGCTTGATACTGATCAGTGCAGATCACTCGTTCACTAAAACGGCTGTGTGACTGAAACGCGACTCCCTCCCCCTCCCCCCCCCCCCCGCCCCGTCCTCTTTCGCGACACATTCGTAAAACATATGGAATGTACCGCAGGCCGTAATATTGGTGGTGCGTAAGAGATTTAGGAGTTTAAAGTAGCTGTCGCTCTGTTGCCTCCTCTTCTATCTGTTTCTCTCTCTCTCTCTCTCTCTCTCTTTCTTTCTGTGCTATGCGTGTCGATATACAGTATAATAATGTACATGTATGATTATATTCATATCATTTGGATTGTGGGATACTACAGTCGTGGAATCATGAAGCAATTGTTCGCTTTGAGCTTTCATGTAGGGACAGTGAATGCAGAGATGATTTCCAAAAGGAGCAAATTTTGATTTTGATTTCTGCCCAAAATCTTAATCGCACGACGATTTGATGAAACCTTTCCTCTTAAGGCTCTCTATTCAGTTTCCCTTTCTTGAAATGAAAATAAAATGCTTAAAACGCCTTGATCTAGAGGGTGATCCGGATAACAATCGAAAACTTAGCTGTATTACCCCTTTAAATTTATATGACATTTGCTGTTTACTTTGTTCAAATCCGTTGACAGCATCTTCCATATAAACTAGCTACCAGACAAGCAAAGCGATGCCGAATAAAGAATCTCATTGGCGCCTGTTAGTCCCCACAGATTACCCACATGTTCCTATGCTACCCATTTAAAGGACGCTCTGGAACAAGGCGGGTTAAGAATACTCGAACAATCTCGTTTCTAATGAAGTGTTGATGATGACGTAAGCCCCACTCTCAGCTTTGGTGCACCCTATGCTTTGGTGCACCCTCTGCTCTATATAACTCGGCCCCGATGCATGGTCATGCATCGCACATCGCACTCGGGGCTAAAGACACGGAGCGTGACCACTGCGAGTTCGCCGAAAAAAAATCTTCTCCGAGAAGACCTTTTTCTTGCTATGTAGTATATCTAGGTCACGTAGAGAGCTTGTTAAGCATGAACTGTTTATTATTGAAATTGAGAGAATAATCTTAAATTCAGAGTACGGCATTGGGGGTGGCTCCATAGATATTGTACCTGTCACCAAAGTCCAAATCCATTTCTGAAAGTTAACCCATTTGCTACGATTTTATGTAGCCACTATATAAACTTTTCACAAGAGACACTACATGGCTGCTGCATAGAGTGGGTGATTTTAATAGACAAAAGAAGGTGGTGCGTTTGATTCTCACAAATTTCCAAGAATCCACTGCCAAAGACCATCCGAATCTTTTAGTTAATATTTGTCCCGTTCGAGCATACGATCGCATCCCTCTTTTATCAAATCCAGGATACGCTGTCTTCTGGTAGTTATATGAACATTTCTTTGGGATCAAAACAAACCGATATACTCCCCCGAGGGCATGACAACCTGTCAAACAACGATCTGAACTACTATATTGCTTTGTTTGCATTGCTTACGTGAGGATTGTATGAACAACAATAGCAACAAAACAAAAAATGATAAGAGTACGTGTGTTTGTCTTTAAATGTGTAAGCAAGAGATTACCATATTCATGATTATCTGTAAGTGTATCAATATGCTTGTTTACGAGGACGAAAATTTATCATTTTGGATACAGGAAACATGTACTATTTCACAATCGACTAACGCTTTTTTATAGAATCGGATGAATCAATGTTTGAGTTGATCCTTTTGAGTATAAATTCGAAATTTTAGAGAGTAAGAATGTGCAGTCGAATGAAGAGTATTTTCTTGTATACTATAAGGTAAGTTAACAGTCCATCGCAAGCATCCAGAGCTAATTTCATTGGAAATTCCCACCCCCTCAACAACGACAAAATTTGACATTTAAGTACATTTGAATTCTTTAAAAAAAAATCTAAAGAGCTTCCAATTCGTTTTGGTACTAAAGACACCAACGATTATGGCATTGTTTTGTTTTGTCTGGAAAATCAAATTTATTCTACGTTTGCGGATGTTGAAAATCACCGTGTGCAGATCAACTAGTAAACTCAGTGAAAACTGATAACATTTATTCCGCTAAATGAGTAGACATTCACAGTACTTCATGATTTACAAATCCATAATGATATCATATACAATCGGGCAACAGCAGCTACTTCTTCTATGTACCATTCATGATGGTAATCATATTGAGTAAAAACTAATAATGCGCTCATTTGCCCAGTGTTGATGTTCAATTTGGTCCCACACAGTTTTACAAGAGTACAGCGGCAAGAGCATCAGTGGTATGAAGAAAACAGAATGATGACGCACTCTCACGTGACCTGGATGGCACGCAGTGTTGAGGGTCCCATAGGAAATCATCTGGATGAAATGCCGACACTCAAACTCAGTCACCTGTGCAACCAGAACTCTAGATTCACTGACGGGGTACCTTCTTTTCGCTGCTTTTACGAAAATGAAAAAGTTCACAAATACATTGTTTCTTCCTTCCTTCTGTAAACCGACACACCACAAACTGGTCGAGCTTGTGATCGAATTGCAGGCACCTTTTTACTGCACAGTGAACAGACTCATATTCGAAGCTTTTTTGAAACACTAGTACAGGATTGATGTGGGTCACTAGGCTCTTAACGATTTCTCCCAGTTGCCAATTGACAAAAAGAGAGAGCTTAGCTGTAAACGGCTGAAAAGATATTGCGTGGGGATTACATGCAAACGGAAGACTTTTTTATGCACTATCCTTTATCTTCGTCTATGATATGAGATCCACCTACAGAAGTATGACTTTTCAACGTATGTCACGAAATTCTACTCTTCTTTATTGCACGCAAACGGCGACGTTTCATTTGAACCGCATCACATCGCGAAACACTATCCGGCGAAAGATTTCAATTACAGCGCTCCAACGCGTTTCTACGGTTTTACCACTTCTTTTGATTGATATCGCGAAATATCTCCCGGACCATCTAGAAACGGAACCCAGAGGCGTGGATCTATTCATCGACGCTGCTTACGAATAATTGCAAACCATTGCCAGAGAAGGGAGGTAGAAGGTAAGAGAAAGACAGATAGTGACAGAGAGGGAGAATAAGTGAGAGAGGGGTCATAGAATTGGTAGCGTCCCGTTGCTTACGGGATGTTGGAATTAGGTTAATTAACTCAAAGGGAATGGCTGCATTTCAGAGGCAGCGGGTTAATTGTCGTGCGAACGCAAGCGCAGTAGCCCTTCCATCCCTCTTTCACTTGTATGAATAAAAGTACATGTCACATCGTTGATCAGATTGCATTGTGAGTCGACGATGACAACAGAATATTGTTCCACCGGTCACCATGGTTACAGCGCAATTCCTGCGGCCCAAAAGTGTATAATGTTTCTTTTCTTGAGTCGTCTGCCATACCACTTAAAACTAAGAAGGTGTATCGTCGCTGACATCATGCACTGGCATCCGGCATTCGAGATAGCAAATTCAGATTCTGTGAGTTGGCATTCAGGCTTCAGCGAGATCATATCTATTCCAGACGCTCACGGTGTGTTTGATTTGAATAAGTACAACGATCCCTCATCACCCACACATATTCATTTAAAAACCCGAGAAAGAATGTTAATTCAGTGGCTTAACTCAACTCAAAGAAACTATGGCCCAAATTCACGTAGGTGGTACATTATTAAAACCATGATTTAAACCATGGACAATTTGCATGGAGCGCCAAGTGTCGCATGGTCTATTTCTTTACGAAATCAGCCATTTCGTCGACGAAATAACGAAATGACAACATTTCATCGACGAAATGACTGATTTCGTAACGAAATAAGCCATGCGACACTTGGCGCTCCATACAAATTGTCCATGGTTTAAACCACGGTTTTAATTGTACCACTTTCGTGAATTCGGGCCTAAGTGTTTAGCTGTCTTTCTAAGAACGGACACTGGAGTATTGGAAAAACAGGAAAGAAACACGTGACAGAACGTTCACGAAGAAAGTGACAGAACATGAGGATGCGGTGGTAGCACTTCTAACCCTTTGCGTGCTTTGGGCGTAGAAAACCCCCATAGCAATGTACACACTGTTGAAAGTTCCTAGCATAGAAAAGGGTTAAGAATGGGCAAACAAGAATGATGGACAGACTGATTAACAGAAAGAAGGGGAAAAGAGGAACTATAGGGAAGAAATATATTATGTGTTATGTTTTGTTGGAAAAAGAAGAATGAAAAATAAATGAATTGAATTGAATAGAAAATGGCAGGAAGACTGAAAAAGAAGAGAAAGCCGAAATTACGAGCTACATAAGGGACTAACTAGGAATGTGAGAGGATTTACTTCCCACTTTCTGTTGTGTCAAACCCTCTCATCTCCTGGAACAGAGGGTGTTTGCGGTGAAAGCCATCGAGGGGCTCAGGGATTAATCTTTCCAGATCTAAACATGGCATTAAGCAAGTTAAGACGAACTAGCAGAAATCTGACGGGAAAGAAGAAAAAGAGTGGTGCTCAGCAAGGGTCGTATGGTCTGCGATCGATGAACGGATATGGACCGAACTGTCCCCATGGGTACACCGCGCTTGAGCGCGGGAAACGCAATATTTTCGCCGATGAAGCCCCAGTGCGAGTTCGATCAAACAGTAATGAGTATTGCACTATCGAGCGTATGTGGAGAGGGGGAATAGAAGTAAAAAGACGAATTAAAGGGAAATGGACTCCAGAGAGGAAATGCACAGTTTATTTAGAGTAGTAGTGGGACTAAAGCATCCCAAATTAATCATTAGCAAAATAGAACAAATGATCAAAAACTTAGAGTCACATTAAAAATCACCTGACAAAAAAAAAGAGAAAAAAAGGTGCCAGCAGCTTGCGTTACGGGTCAACTTAAATCATGGGAGCCAGGCAAAGGATATAAGAAATAATCAAACTCGTTCGCTTTTGGTTGACGTCAAGATTAAGTTGCATTTTTTTGGCGCCATTTATCTCCGTGACCTTTGGAGATAAGGTCCAGGTCAGGGGTCAATTTGACTGGTAAATGATGGATGCCAGGAAGGGGTAACAGAAAATCTGAACTTTCTCGCTTTTGGCTCGAGCGAGGGCGACGTTCCACTTTTGGTGCCATACCGCGACCTTTGAGGTCAAGGTCAGAGGTCAACTCTATTGGTCATCGTTGGCGCCAGGCATGGGTGACATGAAATCCACATTATGATGAAATTGCTATTTTGAAAAGGGAACAGAATGAGAAAATGAATAAGGAAAAAAGGACGAAGGAAAAAGGAAACAAATTCACACACTATACAAACATCAGAAATGAACGGAGAATAGTTACATTGAAAAAGGGAAAGGGCTTAGTATTGGGACTGGGAAAACGGATAAGTTTCAGGTTTAGTATTGAGAAAGTTAAAGAGAGGAAAGTCAGATGTAGAAACAAAGGGAGAGAGAGAGAGCTACATGGCCAATTTTGTAGAATGTGCTAAAATAATCGACAAACTCAGGATCTGAACACTGGCAAATTTCGCTTAACCTCCATTACATCACTTATGATTGCAATGCTTTAACATGCATTCGAATCGTTTGGATCACGCCCCACCGACCGTCCCCCCCCCCCCCCTCCCCCTCCTTTCCTACGTTCTTTCCTTGCTGATGGCGAAAAATCAATACCCGATCGTTCGGCTTGCGATCGATTGCGCAAAGAAATCGAACGCGGGAAACTCACTGCAGCGCGAACAGCTCCGCACTTCCACGCGCTAACTCACTCAATCTCCTCGCCGTTGCATGGACATGTAGGGTTCGCGAAGGATTTCGCGCGAGCTCCGTATCGCATCTTTTCCCGATGCTAGTTCGAGATGAAGGCGGGATGTGAATGGCAATCGCAGGCGAATACACGTTAGGATCGTCACAGAACGTTTTGGAAGAGAGGACGAAGGTCGCTTCAATTTACATCGCCCGTTGTGAATGACTGACTCGCGGAACATTCCCCGTCGAGGATAGATGACTGTGTTCGGAGGACGGCAGGCCGTGATTCAGGTAGGCTGTTAGCGATTAGGGTATAACTTCTTTCTCTCTCCAGAGAAATAAAATTGACGTCACAGAAAAGGATTAACCGGTTTGCTCTTTGACGATCAAGCACAGTGCTATTCGAGATATTAATGTAATATCAGAGTTCGACACTAACTTCTTTCTCCGGTGGCCCGTTCGGGCCATTAAAACTTTAAATCAGAAATGCAGTGGTCCGAAATAAAAGGAAACGTCCACTTTGAATATTAGTTGCATGTTAGTTGCCCCATTGGGCCTCGAAAAAGATAATCTTTTCTGATATATTTTGGCCCGACATCATTTTATGTAGCCCCGGTCCTCGGCTAATATCAAGCCCTGTTTCTCATAATGTGTATGCATACATACATGTGTGTTTGTTTGTGTGCATGTGTGTGTGAGTGTGTGTGTGTGTGTGTGTGAAAATGGGCTGAGGAATTAATATAGAGGGATATCATAATTTTGGTTGGGATAGAAAATTCAGATTTTAACTTTTTATAAGATAATTAGAAACCACTTCTGAAATATGAAACGGCATACAATATTGTAGGAGTTATTCAAAGTTTATATGATGAAAATCGGTATTGAAATGACTGAGATATCAAAAATAAAGTAAAACAAAGTGATCCTAATAAAAGGTGGGACCAACCTTTTATCATTTAGGACCTCTTTGTTTTTGGATATCTCAGCCATTTTAACACCGATTTTGGTCCAATAAACTTTGAATTCCTCTTAGAATCATACGCTTTTTAATAGTATATGTAAGAATTTTCTAATTAAAACCAAAACGATACCGTTCCATTAAAACCTGGGGGAAAAGTCAACTTCTTCCACACCCGACGTTGCCCATGGACCCCTCTTGAAAGTGTAAGCCCTCCATATTAAATAAAAAAGAGTCATAGCCCCTTTCATTTAACATATTTTCAGGGCGTTCGTATCTTGTGCAGTGGTAATATCGTGCTTTTATACCATGCCCAAGTTTTCAAGTTGGGTTTAATAAATAGAATGAGATGCAACAGACAGAATGGAAGTTTTTCCTTTGTTTCAATTAAAGTCTGACCTAGAGTAAAAAGGAAAAGTTATATAGAAATTGGGGTTCTGACGAAAATTAGGAGCGACCACACAATAATTATTTAAAATTAGGATAGTTGACGATGTTTGGGCCTGACAAGGTTCCCATTGACCGACACACAAACCTTCACTAAACTTACTTTTCTTGACGTGAAAACCCAGAGAAGAGGATGCGTCTTTTCACCTTAGATTTGCCATAACTTACATGCAATACCTTTTTCCAATGATGGCTTTCATGAGGGAAAGGCTTGTAGTTGCTTAATTATCAACGAAACGTGATCCTTGGAGAATTTGTATGAACATGCAGATAGTGAGGGGGAGAGCATGTATGACATCTTTACTGAACGTAGTTGCAGAAGTGTTTGCGACCAATACCAATTATCAGTTTAGTGAAGTTGTTTATTTCGTGGTTCCTTGACATCTGCTCCTGCTGCAATTGCTCCCATGAACTACAGTCTGCACACTAAGCCAAACATAAAACCTACCCACAAACATGACCCTTATCCTAATCATCACATCAAACTGATCCTAAAACCCTATCAGGACCCTAACCCTAGCCCTAAGTCCTTGGAAAAAACAAGACCATAGCAATTGTCGCATGAACAAAATGTCGTGTCACTCTATTTTTATAATTTTCATATTTTCTGAACTTCCCCTGTCCATTTAAGCTTACTTGAACATGATCTGAATCTACACTTGAATTGTGTAAGTTTGTCATTTTTCTTCTCAAACAATACTTCTTTAGGTGAGATAAAAAATATTGATTCCCTATGCAGTCGCACAGTCCCTGTGAAAACAGTCTGCTTTATTACATACTTTTGTACTCTTCACATAATATATATGTGGTAGTAATAATTCAAATAGGCCTATGCATGAATTGTCTTAAAATTGTGTAAAACAATAAATTTGATGAATGGAAGAAGTATTACAAATCAAACTCCAAAGTGCTGGCTTCTGATTTAATGGAAATGTAGGGGTCTTTTTTTTCATTTTTTTAAACTCAGGTTTGAATTCTGTTATAAACAACGTCATTGCCAAATAATGATCAATTGATCTAAACGAAAGAAAAACAGTGACGAAATTGTTGAAATTGCACCCAAATGTAGCTGGAAGGTAACTTTTTTTAAAGGACAATTGAAATCTTGGCATCTCCGGAATACCGTAAAAATGTTTACCACTGTTTCAGCTCCTATCAGAAAACTAGACAAGATTGCACACACCGATACTCCTTTCACATTTTTTTCTAGTATGCATTGATTCTGCAATAAATGATAACGTTCTGTGTCATAACTACCCCCGGGAATGACACATTGTTCATCGTGATATTGAAATACATTTTCTGTTACGGAGATGTCATCCTTGTCAAAAATGTAGGGCATATCATTTCCACAGGGAATTTCAAGCTTTATTTTTCATTAATATTGTTTGAAAGGTCGCTTTACCACTTGAGAAGGTTGCATTCGCAGAGTTAAGATTATTTGGCCTCAACCATCAACGAACACATCCATGGTCCTGCATTTCACTTCTTTGTTACCTTCAGATCTGGCGTTGAGTCTGACGCAAGCGTTTCGGCAAAATCAGTACAAATTGAGTACAAATTGCAGCACCGAAATAAAACAAAAACACAACTATAAACAAACAAAGGAAGATTTTACTCCAGAGAATTGATCTTATTGCTCGTCATTAAACTGTTTTGTTTGGTTCATCCTGACATGAATACCATTTTTTTATGTATGTAATTTTACTCACCACAGCACGACAATGCTTCCACTGGCGCCATAATTTTGAAAGGAAAAACGACAATCCAACAACTGCAAGATTGCCTCGCTCGATGATCATCTATATCAGAGATATTCCCTCTCATCTGCTGTTGACTATTCTCCTTGAATTCGTCGAGCAATCATCCTGATGCAGGTGGGGTTAACCTGTGCACACATTTATTTATTTATTTTTTTTTTGTGGTCGAAATCATGATTCATTTCGCGTATGTTTCCTGCCGAAGTACAAATTATCACTTATTGGAATTGCGCAGGCGACATGTATGAAACATTAGGCGTTCATACTACTACTACTACTGATAAAAAAAAGAACAAAAACAGCCACATGAAGTCTGAATACAGAGAAAGTTAATATCACGTTGCGAATTTCAGTGTGCTGTTCGATGTATTGAAAACATATTCTACCTGTGACCTGCTTGACATTCATTTATTTGCATTCGAGAGTGCGGAATCCATGCTTTGATTACACTTTATTAACTTTTAACAAATAATATATCTATCTATACACTTATGTATGTATATATCTGTATCTCGAACTGCATACAGAGAGTGTGTACGTGTGTCTGTCTGTGTGTGTGTGTGTGTGTGTGAGAGAGAGAGAGAGATCTGCATTTTTATATAAACTAATTTATCTTGCTATGTATCGACCTGCAAGAGGATGGTTTGAATGGTGACGGTAAGTAAGTCTCCCAGAAGTCTCCCTTCAGGGGGGTGTTTCATAAAGCTGCTCGTAAAGTTACGAGTGACTTACGAGCGACTGGTGATCAGTTCTTGTGCTGAATGATGGAAATTCTGATAGATAAGTATAGCACATCAGAACTGATCACCAGTCGCTCGTAAGTTGTTCGTAACTTTACGAACAGCTTTATGAAACAGGGCCCAGGTGTGATTGTGATTGAACCACTTGACAATATCATTATTATCCATAAAGAAAATAAAATACCCTGACATCATCTGTCATCATATTCTATCGATACGAAGTGAATACTCCGAGATCCTTTAAGAAAATTTTTCATCATTCCACTCGAATTGGCGTGGGCATATGAAGACATTTTGACACCGATGGTAATATGGAAGCGCGCAACCCTTTATGGAGACTTACGACGAGGGGTGCAAAATGTTGAGTGGTAATCAAGAACCAATATACTACGATGTTCATCACCACCTTTTCGTGATATTGAAGCTAGCTCAGGTCAACTTCACTTGATACGGAAAGGGGAGTCGCTCTTATTGACTTCGTAGTCTCGTGTTATACTTCGTCAGTGAGAGTGGTCTAATCTTGTATTGGATGCTATACTGCAAGAAAACACACTCCCAAACGCGCAAACAAACATGAGGATGTAAAATTTAAACAGTAGAATACATACATAATACATACGTACATGCATACACCTTCAAACAGACGCACATTATATTTATGTAGCCTCTGTGTGTATTTTGGTGTTGCCATGTGCTTACTTTAAGTACTGAAATTGGCAATCGAGAGGAAATTCTCGAATTCAACTATTACACTGTCCTCAGTTTAGGACAAACGCTTTTTGGAATGTCACAAACCTTTACTTTTTGTATCAGCATCCATCAAAATAGTCGAAAAGGAAAGCGGAGGATAATAGGAGAATTCCCAACAATACCTGCAAACATTGAAAAAAAAAAGAAACAATGACAACAAAAGGTTTACGACGTATTGGCTGGGAATGTTAACTATGACTTTATTTGACCTTGAACTTCGTCAGGCCATTATCGGAATTGGAGGATTTTTTTTTCATTCTGGCTGAATAGTGATAGAGCAAAGCGTGCCATAGAAACTGACTGCTGAAGATTGCCAGTGAGATGCGGAAAAGATTGGATGAACTACGTATACGCGCTTCTTTAATGAACCGCGGCGTCAAACGCAGCGACTGGTTTAGTGGACCTGATTTTGCGGTACCGATTAGTTCGTAGAATTCACGCCAACACCGAGTTATGTCAAGGGGGGGGGGGGGGGTGGTGGTGAAGAAGTAAACTCTGTCTAATCAGCGAAAATGCGTCTCCTCGAAGGAGATCGCGGACAAACAAGGATTCTGTACAGAAGTGGTGTTGGCTGTTTGGTGACTTTTGTATGTTTGCCCGCGAAAATGTGGAAGTGTGGACAGACGGAATGCTCTAGCTCCTGGCCGCTCTCTGCACAAGCATTCATTCATCAAACACGACATGGGATCCCGGAGGGCGATTTGTCATTGTCAGGGTCTCGAAGTGGCCGAATGTTTGCTAGTAATCTCCTGACAAGGTGCCGGGCATTTTAAGGTGGAAGAATAAAACAAAAACATGAAGGGGGGGGGGGGATCGTTGGGGAGAGAGAATCTATGAATATACAGGCACAAAAGAAAGGCTTGAAGAGATAAAACAATAGCAATAAGAATATTTTTGACTAATGGTAAGTATATATAGGAAGGAGAAGAAAAATGTAGAAGACGAGAAGAAAAGATAAACGATAAAGACAGTATCAGAAAAGAAGAACTGATAAAAGACAAGAGGACTGAGAAAAAGAGAAGTATAAACGAAGGAGAAGACAAAAAGCAATCAGAAGCAAAGTTTGTAAGAGATGGAGTAAGAGAAAGAGCTGAGAAAGAAGTAGGCGAAGGCAAAGCAGAGAAAGAAGAAAGGTCAGGAAATGAATAAGGAGAAAACGAGAAAACACGAGATTCAGTAAAGGAAGTAGGATGAGGATATTGATGAAGAAACACAAGTCGAAGAAGACGATGAAGAAGAAGAAGAGAAGAAGGATGACAAAAAAAAAGAAATGTAAGAAGGAAAATGGCAAGGCAACAGGGTCTCACTATCAATCAGGGGAAGATGAATCCGTTGTTGGACTACCTCTTCAGGACTCCTCGGCAATACATCTCAGGTTTCTGGCTCGCTGACATCGAGTGCTTTTTTGGGAGGTCTCTTGGTCAATATCGTCCCGTCGCAAAGATAAAGTGCATCGTGGTCAGCATGCCCTGACAGGGGCGATATTTGCAGCTCAAACATCTCCAGATCCCTCCTTTCTCTCTCTTTCTCTCTCTCTCTCCCTTTCTCTCTCAAACTCTCTCTTTCTTTATTTGTCACCTCTTTTCTTTCACGTTTTATCTTTTCCTTGTATTGAGGATATGGGTTCTGTGGCAGGGAAAAAGGCCAACGCGATAAGGGGAACTGATTGGAAAGGAGTATACTCGTATAAGTCCTGTGTTTTTGTACCGCGGAGTATGATTATACCCATGGCGCCATCACACAAAGAGAAATATATATAGTGGATTTAATCATCCCCTCTATTTTTTTTTTATTTCCCCCGATGCGCCCGGCAGTCTTTGATGGTAATTTGTTTTTCAAACTTGATCCATATAGAGCACGCACACTGTAGCATATGAATGTAACCACCACCCGTTTGGCACAAGATGATTTAGGTGAGCGTCGCGTACGAAACAGCGTTGTATGAAAGTAAGACGGATTCACACGCGATTGACTTTGTCAGGTATAGAGTAGCAAACAACATATCCAAATCAGGTACATGTATCTCTCTCTTCTCTCTCCCTCTCTCTCTCTCCTTCTCTCTCTCTTTATACATATATATATATATATATATATATATATATATATATATATATATATATATATATATGTATACACATTTTCAAATGACATTTCATTCCCTATTCGCTCATGTATACACCGGTACCTTTTACATCCCGCCGGAATAGCGGCGCTTTACGTATGAAGGCGGAACAGAGTTGAAATTTAACGAGTTTGTTCGGTGTCACTTTGAAGATGAGTCGCAAGAGACTGTGGACTCAATTTAGTTCGTTGGTCTTATACGCCTTCAACCGTGAAAGTGCTCGTGTACGTGACTTGTCAAGCAGAAAGTGGCCAATATGCTTTTGGATTTGTTTTTCCTGTCTGATGCAACGCCCCATGAGCATACTAGATTGCGTTTTGGGAGGACATATACATGTATCTTGTGATGTATTATAACATTTGTTATTCTAAGGTGTGCATAAAGTTGATTACGTGAACTGCAATGAATTTTTAACCTAGATCAGGTTATTAAATCATGCAAGGAGTTTTTAGAGGGATTATAGTGGTTGTCCAGCATAACCACATCAATTGGAATCAGGCTTACACTGTCACTGCGTTATTGTCCAGCTCCTTACATATCTGCGACACTCCCTGGGGTGCATGTCGTATTCACGAGCTCGACACGCACGAGTCATACAGACTACGAGTCATATTGCCCACGAGTCAAACAGCCCACGAGTCATACAAACCACGAATCATATTGCTCACGTGTTATACAGCCCACGAGTTACAAAGCTCACGAGTCACACAGCCCATTAGCTAGACATTAAGTGAACTAGGGCCACGAGGGCCATCAACTAAAATTGGCCAAGGAACTATACGGTGCACGGGCTTGACGCTGGGCAAAAAAGGCCCGTGTGTGCATTACTGTAAAGCATATCAGAAAAGTATACCAGAAGAACATTATGTAGGTAGGTTTTGCGCTTTATAGATTGATAAATTACATAATGAGATTGGTGTATAGGTCATCGGAAGTCCCGGGATTCAATGACATCATCACTTTCTCCAATTTGCATAGTTGTAGTATGTGGTGTAACTGACACTAATCTTTCCTGAAAACATATGAAACTTGTAAACTCCATAATGTTCTTATTTACATAATGCATGTATGATTTTGATAAAACCTTGATTATCAATTTCGTCAGTGTTTAATCTCTTTACAGAATCCAGTGCGAACAAATTTTACTTTGAGAGCAAATTCATGAAAAAAAAATCCCAACAACATACGAGTGAGGGAAATGAAGTGTTGGCATGGATTGAAGAATTTCATTAACGGAAATGATGAATAAGGAATGATGGTAACTTTATACCTGTTCTTCACTGGACCCAAAGAAAAGAAAACCGATATGATGTTGGAACTCAAATGAGGCGTGAAATATGGCGGAGATTCCTTTTTCTCTCTCCTTCACTGATGAGTAAGATTAATTTTCTGACCGAAAAATGTGAAGCACACAAGAACTGGGCCACGGCCCAATAAGTATGGGGGTCTTGGGTGCAGGATTAACCGGGTTTCTAGATCGGTGCGCAAGGAGTGGGCACAGTGATTTGTCAATACTCGTGGCGCGGAATATTAACGGACATCATCCCGTCCCGCAGCGTGCGCAAATAGCCCTGTCTGGACAGCAGATAGTGCGACGGCACCGCGAAACCGTTAGCGTGCTACATACAGCCAGACCATGAATAGCTGGATACTCGTCTGGGGACGTTGTTGGGGTGGGGGTGGGGGGGGGGGGGTGGGGTGGAGGGGTGGGGTGATAGAAAGAGTTGGAAAGAAGAGGAGGAACAGGAGTAGCAGGATGAAGATTGCTATACTAGTAGTAGGAGAAGGTATAGGAGAAGGAGAGGAAAAAGAAGAAGAGGCGATGGATGAGGGTAAGTGATTGATTCATAGAGTTTCACGTCACTGGGCCCGAAACTGTTTTTTTTCCCATACGTCTCAAGTTTTACATTTGATTGAACGTCATCTGAATCCTATTTATAATGTCTCTCCCTTTTTCCCGCTCCTTTTTTTCTCCGTCTTTTTGTTCTGCAGACATATTACTCTTTGATATACATTTTCATGTGACTCGATATTTATATGCAAACATATAACGCACACATATAGCGAGGGTGATAAATGATGCACATGAAAGGCAAAACAGAGATTAGAGGAGGAGATCAAATATTTTGGAGAGGAGACAGAGGATCAGGAAGAGCCTATGAGGACGCCTGCATGTATTTAACCAAGGAGCTTCATGATTTAACACAGAATCCGAATGTGTCTGATTCTCCGAACGTTTCGTAGTGCGATGCGAGTCCTGTACAAACAAACGCCGACTACGGCGTGCAAGGGGGGAAGCCGTGTTGATTACGGGACACTATTGCTACACGTCAAATCAGAAGTCGTGGGGCGTGTATTGTAGTAGAAAGGCTTTACTACGACTCGCCTGTAGACCATGTGATCAGTTTTAGCCATTAAAGGGAAAGTCGACTTTGTTTAACCCTTTGCCTCTGACATAATACTCAAACCCGTGCTCCTTTCAAAGCAGTCAAAATGTTGTTTGGTGTGACAAAAGTATCAGTCTGAGTGGTATTACATGTATAGGCACCCTACACCTTCATTACCTGTGATAGCAGCGTAAATGTAACCCTCATGCTGTGAAAATAGCACCAAAAGAGTAGAATTAGGATTGATCTCAGTAAAGTAGCACTGATAGTAGTGCAAATTTGTGATTTAACCATAAGTCTTGGTTTAAACTCAATTTGAATTTCATTGTGAAATATCTTCGCCTTCGAGCTGAAAAGGGGGGGGGGTGCTATCAAAACAGTTTAACTTTTTTTCTCGTGATACAGACCAAGTAGAATTAATACAAATCAAGTATGTTTTCAAAATTATGAAGAGGAGTAATCAGATTTCCAGTGGTTTACAATAAAGAAGTGGATGTCTTGCCGTTTGTTTAATTCACTTCAGTTTCGTAGAGTTAATGCTCATTTAGATCAACTAACTTGGAGAAACTTTGCTTTAAAAAAAGGAAATGCGAAGCTCAGGAAGCAATATAGGCCTACATAGTAAAACAATTTACTACCGACATTTTGTAACCTCTCTCTGCACACAAGAAAGGTGATTGAATTGATATTAATATTTAAAATTTTGTGTATGCTACTCCATTTTTTTAAACATATGGCATTCCATTGGAAAGTTATGACAATTAATATGATGGAAAATATACGTATACATACAGGCGATTTCTGACAGTAACGGTGAGTAAACGTCACTTAGTAAATGTTGTCCAACAAGGAAGATTTCAAACCAGTCTTAACGTTTGCTCGCAAGAAACCGTATACACTCATCTGATGGACTGATGATGTATTTGCTTGCGTAACAAGATCCTCGACGCCTTTCGACGTTTTAATACGTCAGTTGGTGCAGAACCCCAAGGGTGCAGATTAAGCAGGACATGAAAACATTAGGAAATGAATGCTGATTACGCAAACCTGCCCAAAGCAAAACATCTCATGCCCTGCCAGTTCGACTTTCTTACTCATGTTATTGTAACATTTCTCTTCTGCGTGTGTCCACTTGCCGATCACGATGACATTAATTCGATAGATTGCTGAACACTATCCCGACGTGCTGCTCGCCTCAAGATTTGTTCAGTCCCACATATGTCACTCGATGTGGTTGTCAACGCCTAATATCATGCCTCGTCGATCGAACAGTTGAGCACGCTCTAGTAGAAATGTAATTCGGTTAAGATGTCGTCTCCCCTCGAAAGCTCATTTATATGGTCTGCTTGTATGACATACAGTCCGCCACGTTTGTGTCAGCATTAGGGTTTACCGCACAGAAGAATGTGTTTGCACACGAGACAATAAAACAAATGTAAGGGATCGGATAACATATGAGCAATATCGGTCAAGCAAAAAAAAATGTTCTCACCACCTCGGCGATGTCACTGAACTTTCAGATTCCGAGCTGTTTGTGGTCAAGTGTTCTGTTCGAAACTTTCAACAAAAAAAAAAAGGGGGGGGGGTGTTCGGAAGGGCTTTCAATATTCATCCACTCTCCCGCGTCTACTTCTTTGATTTTGTCTCTGTTTTCAACATCATTTTGCTCTATAATTTCACATATCTGTCAGATGTGCCGACAAGGGCCAATCAGAACAGGTATGAGATCTATAGCATTCTGGCAAAGATGGCCGATTTGTGATGGTTTTCGAAACGTAATATAAGTTTTCTAGGGCATAATGTCCAGGGGCCAGTTATCGGTGGCTGATATTGTGGACTGACGGTAATCCGGATGGAATGACATATTTATATGCTTGTGGTCGGGAAATATGGTATATCTGAAGAAGAAATATTTCTAATGATCTTTTACCATAAAGTCCTGGGGCAGAAAGCATCATCTTGGCATTATGAAATTGGTTCCTCTGGTTTTCTGAGCACAAATTATGCATTAGAAAAGGATTAGATGGAAGTAGGTATACTCATGATATTTGCACAAGATCAGAAAAAAAAACCCAACAACAACAAAGAGACCCAAACCAACTTGCCAGTGTGAAAGAGAATGAGTTAACTTTAGTATTCTTTTAATGTGGTGCCTCTCTAGAATCACTGAGTTAAATGAAATAAGGAATTACGGGGCATTCAAAATATACTGCACCCAAACAGATTAAATGTGTAAACAGTTTCCGACATTTATTAAAATAACAAGGACCTGCAGCGTGTCATATTATCACTGTTGGAGAAAGGAACAAACGAACAGACAAAAACCAGTTGATTAATGAAACCAAACACGGCATTGATTAGAATTTGTATGTTTCTCCTCTAATTTAGCTCTTCTTTCAAGGATGACTACGTAACACATTAATCGTGACATGTCGAGTGTATATCATGTCAGTTAATTTCAGTGAGATGGGAGATCTGTCTACACTTAGAGTGTACACTATCATACTCTTATTTCACAATGATGAATAAACAACTCCTATCTACAAAGTAGATAACGGTCTATATATCTTTTGAACAAAACTGTCATCAGTTACATTGCTACTATCTATATTCACATTGTGCACCACCACAGAATGAGTTCGAAAAAAGCGTCTTCGACAACAACGACAACGACGACGGCTATGACGTCGCTGTCCGACGACCAGTACGACGACCTCGTCGAGAGGAAGGGTGTCTACCCACACTACTCATCCACGGCGGCCTACGTGCTAGGTACACTGCAGATCGTCGGTGCCATAGTGTCAATCATATTGGGAATAGTGTCCATCGCGCTGAAGACACTTTTCTACTTCTATCTGGAGCCACTCTGGGCCGGTGTTGCAGTGAGTGTTGCCATTTCAAATCATTATTAATCGAAATGTACAAGTCATTATGATGTGGGACCATGCAGAATGCTTGAGAGCGGCTGTCAAGAGAGATTCCATCTAGCCTTTTGTCAAGGCCCTCTCGCTGTTACGGGTGAGCGAAGCGAGCCCAGCCGAGCGCGACAGTGCTATACCCCACTCGGTTGGGCTCTCTTCACCATACAGCGAGAGGGCCTTGACAAAAAGCTTTTCTAGCTTCCATCCGGAGCCACTTTATACTGGTGCTTTTTTGAGTGTGTGTATGTGTGTGTGTGTGTGTGTGTGTGTGTTGTTTTTTATCTGCGCGCTTGTGTTCGTGTGTTTTGTAGGGGGTGATGTGTGTGTGAAAGGAATGGGCGTGTGTGATGGTGTACGTGTGTTTGTAGGTGTGTGTTGTGCGAATGTCTCTCTGTGTGTGTATGAGTATTTTAAATAGATTAATTGATATCTTAAGAAAACATGAATAAAAGAATGCGATGAGCTTAAAACACTAATTTTGTCTCGTGTCATCTCCAGATTAAATCTTTGATATAAAGCATTTAGGTAAATAGAGATACGCAGTCCCGGGCCAAAATGAGTTAATCAAGGGCAGAATCGATTCAGTTCTAGATGCAGATGACTGTTAAACAGAACATCTTCGTGCTGAGACTCTTGACCTGTTTTTGGCCCTTCTGATCAGAAATGGCTTTTTCAAACATTTTCTGTCACATTATGGGATACTTGTCGTTTTTATATTGACTTAGTTAGGACCGGCAGACATTAGGTCACGAGGCTTTGTACTTTTAATCAATCATCGTAAACAAACAAACAAAACGAAAACAACAATCTAACAACTGTATTAATGACCTGTTTACCATTTATCTGCAGAGGCATGCTTGCATCGGAAGGTTAACGCAACACGTTCATTTCGTGCATGGGCAGGTAGATGGAGCAAGCAAAAAGTGTCAGTTGCTCTCACCCAATATGCAACCGCCTACAGTCTTGTCCTTGTCCGAGTACTACATTATTTTGAGGGTATATTGACCAGAATGTATAATATTAGGGTCCCAACAGACAAGCTGCATGAAAGCGAGACGAGCGACTGGGCGATAGATGAGAATTTCTTTAAGGTCAGAGCTCCGGAAGCTATTGCCCTGATTTGGTAAGCCTAGATAATTTTTCACAGATCTTTTTTTTCCCCTCGCTTTAATTTGCGGCTGTCGGGATCGAGAGGGCAAGGGATAGATTCAAGTTTCTTTGCGTTCCATAAAAGAAGGTTGTTTATGATCTTCGGTTAGCTGTCTCTGGGCGTATTAGAATGAAAAAAAGCGCAGAAAGAGAAAGGGCAGGGGGTAAGAAAGAGGAGCAAAAGGTTCAATAATAGTTACGAATAATGGGACAATCAGTTGATGAAAAGAGGGAAAACTGATTAATTCTAAGGGTAAGCAGGGAAGGAGCAAGTACAATTTTTTCCCGTCGATCTAAATTCACTGTTATCTTCAAATTTGTAGACAGTTTGGAGAGTAAATGAAAAGAGTGATAATGAAATAAAATCTTAACTCACATCTTCTTTTGAACTACTTTCACTTCATCAACTCTACTTAATGCTCACAAACAAAAAAGTAACTATGACTGCACATTATTGTTACTACTACTTCTACTACTACTACTACTACTACTACTACTACTACTACTTCTACTCGCAGTACTGTTATCATTAGTATTTTGGCATAACTTCGAGTCTGTTCGGGAAGGTAGACCAAAGGTATGACTACACTCACCACTCCATAACTTCATATATAGGCCTACTGATAGGTGCATTAGCTATTAAACAGTCAAACCTGTCTATGGCGGCTACCAAAGGGAGACGGCAAAAATGGCCGTTAAAGACAGGTTCCTTAACGTTCCTTTTTCTTTCGAGGGAATTGCTTTGAATGGCCGTATACAGCAGGTTTGACTGTACTTCGCTCCTGGAGCTGTAGTACTACTTTTGTACCACAGACTACTATATAGTCACAGAGGTTGCTTTTTAGATTTGCCGCAGACAATTGTGTGGTCTAGTCAAGACTATGGACGAAGGGCCTTTTGGAACTGATAGACGAATTTTCTACGGTGACATTCACCATTCTCCCTCTCTCCCTCTCGATCTATCTCTCCCTCGCCTTCTCTCTTTCTCTTCTCTTTCAGTCTGTTCGTTTGTATGTCATGTCTATATCTGTCTTTCTCTTTCCCTCTTTTATACGAGTTGATAATACATATTGTCTAGACGAACTCTGTATGGTATCGTTAATCTCTCCGGATCTTTTTCCGTCTGGCTGTCTGCTGTAAAAGGGCGCTTCATTTTCACCCTCTAATGATGGCGAACATTGGGCTCCGTTCCGCCGTCTGATGAATTCTTACATTTGCTGGAAAATTTCGCGCGAAATGAAGGCTGGCTTACTGAGCGGATGTTCGTCCACAAACAAGCGCAGACACCCGAATGTTTATGTTTATCTAGGAAGATCAGTCTGGGCAAAACCTGAAGTTGTTAAAAGAAAGAAATACGCCATATCTCAAGACGAAGTTTTCTTAATGTTTCGTATTGATTCTGTCCAAACTTGTTGTCTGATACTTACCCAATATATCATGCTGTCCAAAACTGCACTTTGCTGCCGTCGTGCGTGTGTAATTTCACATGTGACAAGAGGCTTTGTATTGGACATTCTTTATGAAGAATGTAAACTCTATTACGAAAATAGCTCCCAAGGAGGCTGTTGACTCCACAGCGCTATTAAATGCTCGGCGTCTAAGTGCCTGCCTAGGCTTACATCCATGTCAAGCAAGGTATACGCGGTCAAACATACTAGAGAGCATCTTAAAAAAAAAGGCAGGCATTTTTTTTTTTGTAACAACGTGAACTCTATTACGAAAGTAGTTCCCGAGGAGGTTATTGACTCCACATCGCTCTAATGCTCGGCAAGTAAGTGCCTGCCTAGGCTACCATGTCAAGCAAGGTACGCGGTCAAACATGCAAGATGTTGCAAAAGCTGAGTCGGCCGGAAAGGGGGTTCAAGAAAACATGGCTACATGCACGACGGCACCTGCGAGGAATGCAAAAACCAACGACAACTAAAATAGGTATATCACCGGTTGAAGAACGAGTGAGGGTTGTCTAAAAAATGCGATTCCTACACCGCTGTGTCATTTAAGAGTGTGTTTCTTTACTAGAGTTCGATCTTCTCTTGACGTGATGAGATTTCAAATCAATATGCATTCGGGTCTTATACTGGACGTGGACTTTGGAAGCTTGATACTACCAAGCATGAAATGGGCGAGGCTTCTCGAATTTTTCTTTTCGAACTAATGGAACGAAATGAATGAAAACGAAATAATTCTACCAAGTCAATTGAAGCTGTTGCATAAAAGATAGATATAAAAATGTTAATAAAGGAAAAAACGGTTCGTATTCAAACACCTCTCACACGCACCCATCCTCAGCAACATTCACACGAATAAAAATAATACCCGCACTCAAATACACAGATAAGATTACGATACATTTCCGCGCGTGTTTGAGTGCCTTCATCTACTATACGTGGCATGCGTGTGTGTGCGTGTGCTTGTATTTGTCTCGTGTGAATAGACCGAGTGTTAAACACGAGTGTTTGAAATCAGCATGGGTATATTATGTAAAAGGAATGGGGTCACTTAACCCTCATTTTGTAGTGTAGTAGGTTATGCCTCAAATAGGAGATAAAGGATGCAAGACACAGTAAAATGATAATCTCACCTCGTAAATACAGGATGGAATCTTACTCTGAAAAGATGGACTCTTTGTTTTGATTCAAGAACTATCAAAGGGCAGATTAGATTGGAGAGAAGGGGAGACAGCACAGTGTCACAAAAACTTGATACAAATTACGAAAAGGAAGAAGCAGTATACTGTAAAAGTGGATATTTTCGCGTGACTAATTTTTCGCGCTTGGCCTGGTCGGAAGAGTTTCGCGTGTTTTTAATTCCGCGGAATCAAGACATCACGCACAGGCACATATGGCAAGCAAAAATATTCGCGTGCTTTTATTTTCGCGCTTGTTTCTGGTTGCGCGAAATGCGCGAAAATTTGAACACCGCGAAAATTTCCACTTTTACAGTACAACGTAAAGTGTATGCTATCCTGTCTCCGTCGACATCTGACAATTCGGTTTAGCTGCCAGCAAACCTCACAAAAGGGGCTTCTGCGTCTTCTTCAGCAGTCCCCAATTTTATTCATTTATTTTCCTTCGCGTACAAATCAGATGCGATCTATTTTCATCCTCGACAACAAGCAATTTGAAACACTTTTCAGCGAATTCTTGGGAAGATTGCTCGGTGTGGAGATTCATAATGCTCCCTCGGCAAGACATTTTAGTCAGAATAAACACAAATACACACACACACACACACACACACACAAGCATACACCATCTCACGCTCCCACACATACACACACACACACGCACGCACGCGCGCACACAAATCACACAGTTGATTTCCCACGTCTTCGAGAAACAATCAAACCAATTTATCAACATCATCTAAGAGAGAATGTGTGTATCACTCCAAGAAGGAAAGCGTGGGGCTAAAGTGGGCGGCGTGAGTGGGGGAAGGGGTGGGATGGAGGTATGTTTGGTGTGACGAAATCTGACAGACGGTTGTCCCATAAAGACAATAAGGCGACTAAAAAAATGCTGTGGCGTTGCACGTCATTGGTTCTATACACTGCTCACGCTCATGAATCAGGAGGGAAAAAAATCAAGCCTCCACGATGAAAAGTAATCGATGTGAAATTTTATTGAAAATGAACAGTTATGCGCATGCCTATATAAGCGGATAAAAAAAGACATAAATCATATAAAGTCAAACAACTAGCCAATTACGCAAGCAATTTTCACTTGGTCAATTACATGATGAATGATTTTTTTTTTGTCTTCTGTTTGTTTTGTTTGTTTGTTCATTTTCCATCTGAGAAGATGGCTGGATAGCCCATTCAGTTATGCTAAGCTTGTCTTCCATGTGATGGGGTCCAGTTGGATGTGAGGCGGGACCACTTCACCGGGTTAAACACCCTGCTCTTTGCGATGAATGAATGAAGCGGGATCTTTTACGTGCATGAGTTGTTACTCTCTCATACACGGGACCTCCATTTTATGTCCTATCCGAGGGACAGAGTGTTTTTCCTCTTGCTAAGAGGGGACGGTATGATTACACACAACATTGCTCAGTCCAGACTCGGGTTCGAACCCGGGCCGCTTTGGTCGGAGGCAGACGCGCTACCGACTGAGCCAGCTCACCGCCCACAATGATTAACCCCTATTGGCTCAGGTACTTATTCTAAACTCAACTTGTACAGTTTTTCTTTTTCAGTAGCATTCAGTAAGCCATATATGGACTAGACGTACTTGCAAAGTTAACAAACTTTACCATGTGGCACGCCTGAAGAAGGTCATGGTGACACAGTGACAGAGGATATTAAGTAATCTCTATTCAGTTAACAATTAGTTTCCACAAATAGTAATGCGCCAATTGCCCAGGAAAACACTACAGCGCAAGTCATGACCGATCACAGAAATCGCAACAAACGGACTTGAAAACGCCCTTATTAGAGTTAATGGTATTTGACGTAGACCTGGTACACGGTATGGCAAATCCACTCTGAATGATTAAAAAGTAATTTCGTTATTATATTAGAACAAAATACTGGTCAAATTGTAATAGGCAAGTACCACTGATCTGTGTTGTAGAAATCTGCGTCTTTTAGCTGTAAATTCAAACAACATAAACAATGAACAATGCAATTGCATTCAAAATATTATAAACCCTTCTTTTCGCATCGACGTCTGCGCCACCTCATACGCAGTGCCCCATCATTATTTTTTAAAGTGTGTGAACGACGTAAATTTGACACGTTTTCCCTTTTCTCTGCAAATTACTTTCTTTTCCCTTTCTGAGATTCAAATGAGTATCTGCAGTCTATTACATAGTAACTTTAGCGTCATTGATCCACACTGGAAACTGGACTTATAGGGATCAGCTCTACCCTCGCCCACAACTCCCCAGTTCCCATATACACAATATTGTGATTGTGATGATACTTTGCGATGACACCGGAATATTGATAACAGTCGGAGTTGCACTGGCATGTAATCTATCCAACCTCCTACAATGCTACAATGTAGGCGCCCCCTTCAAACATAACAAAAACAAAAACTGTCACATGCACGCACACACGCACACACACACACACACACATACACACACACACACACATAAACACTCATACACATGCATCTACAAACGCACACACACGCACTCACTGAACAAACTCCAAAACCACTTTGGACAGAGCTGATCAGGACTACTCACCGGAAACTCACGGCGTGGTGCCAACTCATGTCAAGACGTTCATTATAGCGTAACGTCCATTGACTGAGCCTTGGGGCTCCCTGAGCCAGATATGTCACTTCTTTTCGGTCGCGGAGATTCCCCCGGTGACAGCAATGGATAAAGATTGTTTGAATATCTATGGATTTCAAAACAACAACAACAACAACAACAACAACAACAACAACAACAACAACAACAACACAAGGAAAAAAAGAACATGTCTTCGACATTCTTCATCATCACGAGAGGTTGTTTTTTTTTCTTTCTTCACAATTTTGATAAACCGTTTCAGCGCTATCTTTACTCGTGGTGCGTTCAAAACGCTTGTCTTTAAATGAAATGTTATTCATAGGATATTTAGCAGACGACATCTTACGGGGTCTGCATATTCTAGACAGGGATATAAATGTGGTACGTCTATATACAAATGCGTGTGATACATGGATGTTTACCAGAATCAAGGCTCTGTGGTCATTGGTGGTCGTTTTCCTACAAGATCTATTATTATTCTATAACGACAACGATTGATGAGCCTCAGGAATATCTTGGAATCCAATTATCCTTTATATCGCATGATGAAATATTTCTTCAAGTGTTTTTTGATGGAAACTGATGCGTGGTGTTTGGAGATCGATAGGTGAAGGTTGGTGGTAAACATGATGACAGGTAGCCGGACCAAATTCATCAATTTAGCCGTAGACTACAAGGTTTGAAATACACGGCAATGAGTCTTTGATCGATAGTTTTGTTTGCTTCTCGTAAGGATCTTTTTTTTTTCTTTCGGATGACACACTAAATCATGTCCGTGAAAGCTTATATCCACTCAAGATGCATGCTGCCGGCTAAACCATGATAGAACTCAGTTCGTATCTATCAACAGGATTAAGCCATGTGGAGAATCGAGAGCAAAAATTCATAGATGTTTTTGTTTGCTTCATAATGATTATTATGGAAGCTTTGAGTTCTTGATACTGATGTGGCTCCCCGTTGGGATTGTTAAGTCCCTTCCCAGGATAAGACATGTGACCTTTTGGTATTTGATGAACTCTTACTTGGTATTTTGTGCCAGTATCTGGGACGAACTTGTTTCCTTTTCCGTCAGTTTTGTTCAAATATAGAATCCTCCGACATACTTCATGAAATCCACTGAGGGACGCTGATGACACATTCATATCAGCATAAGATAACTGCGTAGAAAAAGCCTAATCCCATTCCACCGATGCTTTGCTTCTGCTTGCAAGCGGACGCTTAGCCAAAACGAATCCTTTTCACTAATGAATGACTAAACATACAAATATGTACAGTGGCGGATGCTTTATGCTTAGTACGTTTTGCCTCTAACAGCAGCATTCATGAATCAATACATAACAGACAGCTATCGACATCAGAGTAGAGTGTAAAGCAAAGAGTTGTCAAGCTTATCTTTTCGTTTTAGACCCTTTTTTTTAGACGGCATTCTTATACTGAGCTTAACACTTTCTGTGACCAAGACGCTACTTGCAAAATAATGTCTGACCTTTCAGGATCCCTGCAAATACTACAAAGGGGGTCAATTATTTGAAAGACACTACCCTTCTTTTACAATCCTCCACAAATATAATAATTATCAAGATTGGTAAATCGAGGGGGATGTGCATCATAACTTTGATTTGAAGATGCTCCGGACCAACGTCGCATAGGTATCCACCATCGCACACACAAACACAAAAATACACATAGGCGTACGCACACGCACACACACACACACACACACATACACAGACACATACGCACACACACACACACACACACACACACATACACAGACACATACGCACACACACAGTGAGACACACTTCAGTCAATCAAAGAGCCGCTGTGGCTCAGTGGATAGACACAATCATGAGGTCACTGGTTCAAGTCCCTGGCTGAAATTGTTGCTCCACCATGCACGCCACTTAAAGGGGAAATTCAGTCCAAATATAAGTTAGTCTAGTTATGGGAAAACATATAGGTGGTGCAAGTGAATTCCGTGCCGACAGGGGGCATTCGAAAAGCCACAAATAGCGCCCGTCAGCCACGTGTCAACGAATATGAGCACCAAATCTCATCCGTAATAGTCTACTCCAGTCGAGATTCTTCGCCTGTATGTTTATTTACATAGAGATTAGTGATAAAGCCTTACACACTTCGTTACGGAGATTCTCGAATGTATCCAAACCGGGCCAGCCTTACCACTCCAATAGTGGTATCGCCATTTTACTGGGTCTTCAAATGAAATGAAAAGAAAGGGGGAGGAAACAGCTTGTCTCGTTGCAATCTTTGGTAGATGTAAAACTAGTCAACAGTATAATTTTGATTGAAATCGGATGAAAAAAATAAGGAAGTTATGACATTTTGAAATTTCGCTATTTGGGGGGGAAACAGTTCTTGAACAGTCAATAGGAATATGCAAATGGCAAAGTGAGCATGTCATCCCCTCACAACTTACCATGAAGTTTGTACATACAATTTTGTAAATTTCCAGTTTTTCATTCAAAGGCAGTTATGCCCGAGGCTAAAATCCTCGTATATCTAAGTGATCACTATTCTGAAGTTATTCAACCTGAAATAATATCATGCCTCAGACTTCAATGACAGAAACACTGAATTTTTATTTTACATTTTTTTTTTACACGATAAATGGAAAATTCTGACGGTATGACATGGTTAGCTCACTCATTTGCATATTCATATCCACTGTACAAGAATTGTTTTGCAGAAATTAGCAAAACTTCAAAATGTCATAACTTCCTTATTTTCCATCCAATTTATTCCTTTTTTTATCAGATTAACTTATATTTGGACTGGATTTCCCTTTTAAGCTCTCTGCGTACTTCAGTGGGGAGCTGTCGGTAACGTGGTTACCTGATGCCTACAAACTATTCCTTCCCTGGATGTTGTTCGTTATTCCAAAGGTTCGTTAATCCGAAAGTGAAATAAGATCGTATTCCGAAACGCACAGATTCCGTATAAGTGGATATTGTGTTTGTTTATCTAAAATAGTTTGAAATGGGCCAGTAGGTGTATAATCCCAACATTTGCGGCGGTATTTCGAAGGTTCATTAGTCCCGAAATAAGGTTCGGTATTCCGAATGTTCGTTAATCTGAAAATGAAATAAGATTCGTGTTTTCTAAGGTTTGTTTAAACGAAAATGAAAAAAAAACAAACAAACAAACAAATAAACAAACAGAAAGAAAAAAGTGCGTAGATAAAAAAATCAGAATCACCTGCCAGCGCAACCTTTTTAAACATACTAGCATACTGTCATATAAAGGAAACCAGTATGTGTTTTGTATACTGTGATCTTTTTTTTTCTCATTTGTTCGTTTGTTTTTTTATCAGGTGATTTATGGATATGTGGATTTTGTGGATTTGCTTGTCAGCAGACTCGGCGACAAAATTGGGAGCAAAAAATGTAAGGCCTTTTTTTTTTTTTGCTTGTCAGCCAATTTGGCGTGAGAATTATTCTTTCTTTCTTTCTTTCTTTCTTTTTGGTTGATGCGATGTAAAAACATAATTTCATGGCAATCTAGAATAATGTTGAGCCGCCTCAAGCACAATCCTATTTTTCACGCTGGCAACGCTGATTACGAACCTCATTTCGTTTTCGGATCAACAACCTTTGTATAAACGAACTTTTTTTTTTCGTTTTCGGATCAACGAACCTTTGCGTAAACGAACATTTCTTTTTTCTTCTTTCGATAAATGAACTAACCTCCTTTTCCAGCAGCCATGTAAAACTGATGATAAGTCGCAATGCCATATACCGTTGTGAGTGAAAATGAAAGGCATCGAACGTTAAGATTAGAAAGGGGTCACACTATTCTTTTCTACAACCTGCGAATCCTCATGAACACGTCTCTCACATCTACCAGTACATCACCTCAGTGAGTTAGTAAAAATCTGGAAAGTTTTGTGATTTAATAATGTTCCACATTAAAGAGAAACTTGACACCATGTCACCGCGACAACTCCTCAATACTTCACGGGCTCTCCAACGTTTATATCAGATTGACTCTTTCAATGGGGGAATTGTGTGGTGTTCGATATTAAAGGGAACTCGATATCCTTCCTCCTGGAGAAATAATAAAAAAAAATGACGTTGTCGCCATAATGCCGACGTCTGTCACCATGGTAACTGCACGACGATGCGTTTACAGCATCCTCATGTAATATAGAAAGACGTCTCCATGTACCGTCGAGGCATGTCTCCCTTCTTTTATTCCTGATATGTAAATCATTCAAGGATTCGTCAGGAAAGAAAAAAATACATATATCAAATTCGAATTTGAATTCTTTTTTTTCCCTGTCATGCATCAGATGACAATTTGAGTGGAAATCGTAAAAATAAAATGGCAAACTTGATCTCGCACGTTAAACCACTGGACAGTTGCTGGTATTTAATATTGTTGTTGTTGTTTTTTAGAAGAAATGGTTGAAAATGACTGAGCTGCAGACCATAATCAACATACGATACCTTTCTCTAGCGGACCCAGTTCATCCATTCATGGCCTAAAAACCCCAGCGGAGGTCAGAAATACCCCATTGAGGAATGCCGTGAGTTAGAGTTTCCCTGGGTGCCCCGGCATCAGACATTCAATTCGAAAGAACAAAGCCTAATCTTGGCTGAGCTTTGCTCTGATCTTCTCTCCTCCTTGACGCGAGGGTCTCGTGTGCTCGTGGCTCTCTGCAACCGGAGTTCGAGTCTTGATTAATTCTTCTTCGAGCGTCTATTCAAGAACTTCCTCATAACTGGGACTTCTTCATGTATCTCATTTTTCTTCCCCAAACGCAAGGAGCTTCATTTCGCTAATTTCATCATCGCCATCATTAAACATGCAGTTTGTACGATAATTCCGCTTTCGCAGCATAGATATACTTCACACATTATTTTGTAACAGCTACTTAAAGGGAACTGCCAGGCGACGATTTTTTTTTTCTTCTCATTTTTTTTTTTGCTTTATAAACGCATGATAATGAAGGTATCTATAACGGTTACAGCTCGTTGTTCCGAAGATTCGTTATTCCGAAGGTTCATTGTTCCGAATTTCATTTTCGGATTAACGAATCTTCGGAATTCCGAACCTTCGGAATAACGCCACAAATTTTCGGATTAACGAATCCTTTTTCATTTTCGGATTTACGAACCTCTAGGTATAGGGACTTGCGTGTTTCGGATCAACGAACCTTCGGAATAACGAACCTTCGGAATAGCGAACTTTCGGAATAACGAACAGCACCCTCTATAACATGGCTATGATTTCTGTGAAGAGAGAAACCAAGAAATAATTAACGGCGTTTACGAAATTTCGAGTTTATAAGTTCCCTGCCTTTCGTCTGTTTGTGCGTTTTAATCATGCGCATTTTTAATTATAGGTCTACTGTATCAGAATGCATACACGTATATAGAGTAGATGTAAACTAGCTGTATCATCACGCAGGCACGCGCGATGGTTGCGACTTGATGCATGCAGTGCCCTGATTACTTTGGGCGATGAATGTAGTAATAGCGTCAACCCGGCAAACTAGGCAAAAGAGTGCATAAGTGTATTGTCCTTATTCTTGAGTATAGGGAGATGTTTTTTCTTAAGGCGAAAGGAATTGTGATATATGTTTATGCATGTTGTATCTGTCGTTGACAGATACACCCCAACCACCATCACTTTAAAGGATGCCGCCGGTCAAAGACTTTGTTTTCGTCATCATAATGACAAAATATCAAAGTCCTTGCCTGGCAGGTTCCTTTTAAGTTCTTTCCGATGGATGTCCGTCCTTGAGGCAGGAAGACAATTTTTCAAGCCCTGTCAGTGTTCACGCAATTTCCACTTGAATAATGAAGGCTTTTCGTTCCCTGATTATGTCTTGCCACATTGCAGTTCAAACTAATTCGGACCATATTAGTGAAACTCAGATTCATTTTGAAAACAGCCTCGAGATAGATTTGTGGTTTCTTGTAAATCCTCCATGCTACGCTCAATTGATGAATTGTGACATTACTGATTAAATGGTATGAATATAAATTTGCTGCGTGATGTGTAGTCCTAAGTATAGGTTCCCACTAGCCTTAAAAATTATCTTTGAAAATCCGAAATAATAGCACAATCATTTATCCATCCATCCATTAATATATCTATCTATCTATTTATCTATCTGTCTATCTATCTATCTATCTATCTATCTATCTATCTATCTATCGCTATCTATCTACCTCTATCTACCTATCTATCTATATATTTATCTATCTATCTATCTATCGACCTATCTATCTATCTATCTATCTTTCTATCTATCTATCTATCTATCTTTCTATCTATCTACTAGTACCCATCTATCTATCTATCTATCTATCTATCTATCTATCTATCTATCTACCTCTGTCTATCTATCTATTTATCCTATCTATCTATCTATCTATCTATCTATCTATCTATTTATCTATATCTACCTACCTATCTATATTTATCTATCTATCTATCTATCTATCTATCTATCTATCTATCTATCGATCTATCTACCTATCTATCTATCTATCTATCTATCTACAAGTATATTGGAATGTTCACAATAAATGAAGTGGCTGTGTTTTAGGAAGCAAAGCGACAAGGGGGGGGGGGGTCTAGAAGGAGAATATTCCTCCTTTCCTGGATTGTTACAATACATTATGGGCATATTCATATCGCAGAATTCAGTTTTGTTGGCCCAGTTTCAGGTACAATTTTTAAGACAAGGAGTTGCGGTGTAAAATTATGCATTCAAAACTGTGTTCGTAACTCTACAAGCTCATTTTGAGCCTTACGCATGATAACTACATGGTTTCTCGTTGCATGGTTTGTGTTTGCCCAACAATGAATATCATCATAAATTGTACTTTCTGTCTACCCCCGCTTCTAGGAAGTATTCTGTCATCATTCATATTCATGATGACATAGGATGGAGCGTCGCGTCTTCTGATAACAGCTCCCATTTGTCCTTGCTCTGTCGTTCTTGGTAAGGCTACACAATCCCAATAACGTACCTGTATTCATTTCCTAACGAGCTCATCCTCATTTCACCGTAGACATGATAGATAAAGAAGCCTTTTCAAGAGAGAGAGAGCAGATGTAGAACCTTCAAACCATTGCTCTCTTTCTCTTCTAAAGTTCTGGCCATGCGATAGTTGATCGATATCCCGCATCTGGATGCCACGATTTCGCGTTTATGTCTTCCTCCTTTTTTTTTCCTCTTTTGTTTTTTGCCCGCAATGGCGCCCCCTTGGGTCTCATCATTGTAACGTATCCATGACGATGTTTGCCGCGAACACGAACGCCGTTTTCGATTTGCCGATGGAGTCAGGACGACACCCAACTCCTTGTGCCTGCAGCGAGCTCGATCTCAAGAGTGCAGCTTTGATTAAAATTCGTCAACCCACGACATTCGCTACTTTGCCTTCGTTTCCTCCTCCTCCTCTCTCTCCTTCTCTCCTTCTCCTTCTCTCTCTCTCTCTGTTTCTGTCTGTCTGTTTCTCATCCTCTCTCTTCATCCCGTCCTGTTTATGGGAGACATTTCATATCCACAAATACTTTTCGAAACGGGAAATACTTCGGAGCATAAGGAAGGGCGAAGCCGTGCCTCTTATAATATACTCATTGCCTGAAGTGTTTATCTTGCGCAGGCCAGGCGCAAATCTCTCTACGATAATAAGCGATGCGAAAAGTGAGAGTGGCTACTTCTTTTCTCTTTTTTTTTTTCCCTGAGGAAGGTTTATCAGCCACTTTGTTATTGTGATATTCATTGTATTACACCCCTCCACCTCCAACAAGGTGAACAGGAGAGAATGTGATCCGGCTTAACTCTTTGCATGCCAGGCATACTACTTCCCTTCAATTTCAATTCATTTGATATGTATTTAGTACAATAATTTGTTTCCGTTCGGTAAACAATGTTATGTTTCAGAGAGAGAGAGAGAGAGAGAGAGCACGCAATATATTTATGCGCATTAGTCACAGAAGAAAGAAAGAAAGAATGGAATAATAATACCGTCCATAATACTGCACCGTCGATTCAAAGTTAGAGAAAGATGCAATAAACATATAAACATCAGAAAACCACAACGTACTCGCTTGTACCAATCACATTCATTCTAAATGCAGTTGGGGCCTCGTCGCTGATAAAAAAAATAATAACCAGCAATTGAAGTTGTATAACTCTCTTTGAGTCAGTGGTTAAATCGACAGTGTTTAGATGTCTTCGCTGTGTATTCATAGTATTCAAACCACCAAGGCACAAGGACCAAGCAGGCTACTTTGCTATTCTCGTCCATGTTCGTGAGTGTATAGTACTTCCGCAGGAGTCCTTCACCAAACCACGGGTCAACTACGATGGACTGCTCCCCCACCGATCCGTATGTGGAATGAGGTATTTATGAGCTGACTAGACTGTTAGTCTTCAATCCCGTCAGGACTAACCTGCGTAACAGTATTTTGGTCGACAGGAAGTATAGTAGAGCTAAATTCGTCATACCTAATATTTTAATTTCAATAAACTAGTGAGCCGGCAGAAAGATCCCAACGAAACAATCGTCATTTCGTTGCGTTTGTATTGTTGCCGTATGTTAATGCGACATGCTCTTCAATCAGAGAACCTATCACGATGTTCTACCATACCAAAAATGTCCCACTATCATGTGTATTTAATCGATGACTGGTATTTGACTAACCCATATAATATTCAGCTATGACTCACCTGGTTTTCCTTAAGAAGTGCAAGTAAACAGGAGACGCGAAAGCTATGTTTTTCAAGAGGCAGACTCTTCAGACGATCCACATCGAATTTCGCCAGAAGACACTTCAGATATATCCCAGATGTATAGACAAAATGTTCGTCTCCATGGTGACTAAGTCACGGTGACAGACGGAACTACTATAGCCAGAGGCTTGATCGATCTCGGGCTCAACTTCGATTAATGCAGCGGTCTCTCGACGCTTCTTAACCCTGATGTCCATCCATTTTGCTCTTTCTTCCCCTAGCCCCCCCCCCTCTTTCTTTTAATAAGTCCATAATGTTCAACAACTGCGCTGAAAGCAAAATGGCTCTCAAGTGTCCTAGAAAGCAATGTAAAACGCACACGCACACACACGCGCACAAGCACACTCGAGTGCGCTCATGATACACGCACAATGATAAATTGACAAAAAGGGACGAAGTGACGCAAATGTTTTGACTTGTATTCTCTATGTTTTGTTGGTTGAATAATGAAATATTTTCCCTGTCCTATCCATCTCTTGCATTTCTGCACAATTTTGCTTTGATGTAATTCAACGATTTTTCACTTCACTCTTCTATCTGTTGAATGCCTTTGCTTTTTATTCTTCTCCCTCTTTTCCTTCTTATCTCTAAATTATCAGTGATAGTACTTGTACCAAAATGGACAATCCTTCGAAGAGACTTTAAAACTATTGAAATTATTATCGTTATTACAAATACCACTATCTAATACCGTGTCTACTTCTAAATTTTTATTTCCCCTGTGATATGCTGCTTCCACTGCTACTTAAACTAAGCATCACAACAACACTGTGACATTAGTGTACAATTGCTCCTACTATAGTGTTCTCCCTTTTCCTTCTTCTTTTAAGTCTGTTAGAACAAGAAGGAATCTACTACTGCTGCTGCCGATACTTCTACTTCTACTACTTATGCGTTCTTAATCAAGATATATTCTCACTTTCTAGAGTATAGATTTCTTGTTGTCTTTTGATTCCCATTTTGGTAAAATATCTGTTAAAGTCTCTCATATTTCCCAGGATATATATTTTGTGGGGGGGGGGGGGGAAGTTGAATGAACGGCGTAATGCCTTTGAAAAAAAAAAACTTTGTACGGAGACCGCTGCCAAGACAACGCGGGAAATCTCGCTAAGTAGGTCACGACCACTTGAAACAAACTCGCGCAGTACTCCAAGCTCTGTAGATTCCTACTTGCCGGACTGGGGTATGATGAAATTAGCTCCCCGGATATCCGCACAAGAAAAATGATGTCGCATGCAAGCAAGGGAGAGTAAACTGTGTGTACGTGTGTGCGTGCGTGTATATGCGTGCGTGCGTGTACTTGAGAGAGCCTTGTGGTATGATGGAGGCATTTCATGACCACACTTTCTGCTTTTCGTAGTTTATGGTGGATAAACATTATATAGTTGAGCACGGCAGTGTGTGTGCGTGTGTGCGTCTCACCGTGTCTGTCCCTTTTTTGATGAGAGAGAGAGAGAGAGAGAGAGAGAGAAAGACAGAGACAGACAGACAGACAAACAGACAGAAAGAGAGGTAGTATGCGGGAAGGAAAGATTAAAGGGGCTTTATAGACAGAACAGTCAAATAAGGAGAGACAGAGAAGGAGAGAAAGAGATAGAGAAGGAAAGATAAATCATATTGTCGAGTAATACGCTAAATTAATTTGCTTTGCATTGAATCTGTCCGTTTATACTACTTTCAAGACGGATAAGGACTTGAGAGATGGGAAAGAATATTGACAGAAGAAAATATTCATCGAGTAAAAGAAAAGCGAATCACATTATAATTTTTATCGATTCTGTCATATCTGTCCTATCATATTCTAACAACTAATTTAGTCAAAGTGTAAGAAATATAATCCGTCTCATGATATTTAATAGTGTGACTATCATAATTACTTTTATATATATATATCACATTTATCTCCTTTAGTGTTTGTATAAGCTCGTACGCCTGTCACCCTGTAATCAAAATGACTTATGTAAGGCATGACCACCGGTTGTCATTTCTAATCTTTGTTAAGATGACAACACTCTCTTGTTGAATTTTAATAGCAATTATTGTGCAAAAGAAGCCTTTTCTATGTCAGCTAAGGACTTTTGACAGGTGTACAATGCTACTGATTTTTCTGTGCCAACAGACACTGAAGGCAGACAAAGGGTTGAAATATGTCTTTCCCTAGTTTTTTATACATCTTTAGAAAATATTTCTAGAATTATGTCTTGCAAATTTTTTAAGAAAATGATTTTGTTGCAATGAAATTTTACTCTCATTTCAAAATCATCACTGTGTTTCTTTGCTTCTACTAAAATAAAAGATTGTTTGAGACAAGAAGAGGTACGACAAATTTCAAGCGAAACAAAAAACATAATTTCATAAGCAGTGGGTGTATTTCCCTTGATTGCATCAAAAAGCAGCCAAACGAGGGGAGATTTTTACCTTTCAGAAAGAAATAAGATATGAATATATGAAAATTTGTTTTGATACGTTTCATAATTCTCATTTCTATGTAAATTACCTCCATTTTATTTCAGCTATTTCTGGTTGCTGGGATCCTGGGAGTTAAGTCAGCTACACAGAGGAAAAAGATCGTAAGTGCATAGCATCGTGTAATTGGAGCGGTCATAAACCTTGATGATGGTGGATTTTGTATAACTGTATTGCTGTCGAATATTCAGCAGATAATATTGTATTAAGATATCATCTCTATCTACTTTCAATAATTATTTTTCTCAACTGTTTGTAAAAATCATACGTCTCTTTCTATAATTGTGTAATCTTTATGTGCATCTAAGCCATGTATATTTATACATTAATATTTATGTATACAATATAATTATGTTGAGTTACATTCAATCTACCCAACAGAATCACGAACTTAGTGACTTTAATAAATTCGTCTACCGAAGATATGAAATTAGTTTCGAATTATATGAAACTTGACACGAATAGTATCCATGTCAAAATGAATTTGTTGCCAGCACTCATCGAGAAACGTCATAACCGCCAGAATGAAACATGATACGAAGGATATAGATAAAGAGTTCTCTACACACATACGTATTATACATGTGACAACTGGGAGGGGACGCGGCTAGTAGCGAGAGAGAGAGAGGTAAGTCCTAATCAGGCGTATCAGAGAGGTCATCTGGATAAAGAGAACCCCTACAACATGCACCGGGAGGGGAGGGGAGGGGAGGGGGGAAGCACACCAACTGTCTGACATTTCCGATGCGCTATCACCGGATGTAACAACTAGGTGATTGCTAATCGGCGCCAAATCATCAGTTGCGGATAAGCCATGGTTTGAGAAAGATGACAGCCCGTCGTCGAATCTGTCACAGGTAAATACAACCATTGGATGTGTTCAGAGAACTTTTTATCTGAAATATTTACCATTCTTATGAAGTTATTTCGCAATGAAACAAAGGATGTTTGAAAAGAAAGTCATCATTTATGTAAATCACACAGAGGCAAATCTATTTGGTGCTACTGTGAGAACGTCATACGTAATCATACAGTTGAACGACAAAAGCACAGCCACATACAATAGTAGCTTCCGTCTTTCCATATCTACTTTAGATCATACCGTATATGGTAATGTGCATGCTCAGCGCGGTGGTGGCGGGCTTTGGGTTCATGTACCGTATGAGTTACGCCATCTGCCAGAGCTGGGCGTGTCACCATCCTCGCGTGTTCTCAGCGCGGCCGGTCGATGACCCCTTTCTCGTCACTATTATCAACGGCGACCCCTACGGATTCACCAGAAATTGCGTAAGTTGTTACTTTCACTATCTTCCTCTACTTCCTCCTTCCCCTACTCTTCCAAATCTTCTTATTCTTCCTCCCCTTCCTCTTCCATTTCCTCCCAAGCTTCCCCTACATCTCCCTTCTGCCTCAACCATCCTACTTTTCTCTACCTCCTCATCTTCCTCATCTCATCCTCCTCCTCCTCCTCCTAACTCTCCGTTTTTATCGTAATCCTCTTCCTCCCCTCCCCTCCCCCTGAACTGTGCTCCTCTTCCGCCTCAACGTAATTTTGAAGTAAATGTGACGCGCAGGCTTGGAATAACAGTTTTAAAAAAACTGGAACACATCCGGACGATAATAATTACTTTATGATAACCACTGAGCCATATTGTAGCCTAAGGGGATAACTTGTTTTCCCTTTTCCCCTCATACACTCCTTCTCTTCCACCACTTAATTGTAGGTAAACATGCATGCGTATAGCATTTGCTTCAAATTACGTTCAGTCAAGTCTGAAATGTGTCCAGACGGCAACATTTGGTTTTAATCAATAACGGTCAGGTCACGTGGTGTTTTCGCTGGGCGCGACGAATGCGGGAGGAATGTTGCTTTATCACCCCCAGTGAAAATAAACAGTGAAAAGAAGGGGGTTCGCTCGCTGACTTGCCTGTCCATTCCTCACGAGGAAACTAGGTTGATATTAATGAACCATGTTGAGGTAACGCATCCACGTATGTCTGTCGCGCTTACGATGCATTTTTATTCTTTCTATTCTTTGTTGTTTTATCTCTCTGTGAAATGTCAACCAATTCTCTTACTATTTCTATCCGTCCCTTACTCTACTTGTTCATCCTCCTCGGTGATGTCATAAAGGCAAATGCATTTATTGTCCATTGTTTTCCTTTTACTCGTTTTTTTTTCTCTCTGTCGCTATATACATTAAGGGGATTGTATAGTTTTGGTTGAGACCTAATTTCAGGTTTCTAACATTTTTTGGTGAGATGATGAGAAACCTCTTATGAAATAAGAAAGAGAATGTAATTCAATGAGGAATTAAACGTTTATTTGACGAAAATTGGTTTTGAAATGGCTGAGATATCCATAACAAAGCGATTCTAATAAGTGTGGGACCCACACTTTATTACCATTGCTTTGTTTTACTTTGTTTTTGGAATGTTTCAGTCATTCCAAACCCGATTTTAATTCAATAAACTTGGAAGTCCTCTTAAAGTGGTATGCTCTGTACTATTTCATAAGTGTTTTCTTGGTATCTCGCAAAAAGTAAAAAGCCCAATTCTCATCTCCACCAATACTGTACCATCCCTTTAAGCAAAGGTAGCCTTTCAAAATAAAAGACAATCCCAATAAGAATTAGGTTGTGTTGCTAGGTACATCTTGGACTTAATAAGTTCTTTCATCTCTCAATACTACTAGTTCAGAGGTGCCAGTCATTTTCAGTACCCTTCACTGTTGCTCATTTTACGTATCATTCTCCCGATACATTTTTACATTCTTACTGTGATGTTTGTCTGCTCCTGCTTCTATTCTTATATTGCCACATATATTGATATGATATGAATAAAATAAGTAAGCTATAATCAATTTTCTTAATTGAAAAAGAGAGTTTAGTTATCATTATCTGTGTTTTTGCATGGAATGAATCTCGAGTAATCTTAACGTTTTTTTTTTTAGCTCAAAGTATCTTCCCCATAATTGGACCCCTTACCAGTACCGCGCAAGTTTTCCGTACTTTTATAATTCAGATTCTTTTCTTTTATGTTTGCCTTTGTCTGCCGGATATGGATTGTGGCTTCGCCAAGTTTGGTAACATTGTACACAGTCATTGATTTAAATCGGTCTTTTTCTGCCTGGTTTACGAGATATCGCAGTCTGCCCTAAATCCATGCATAAAGTGCCGAGTTGACGAATTCGATTTATACGGGAGACTGGCTATTAAAGTACGAGAAAAGGCGAAAAGGGGGAGGAGGGGAAAAAGAGAGTTGGGGGGGGGGTGAATGGGAGGAAGACAGAGGAAAGGAAAGGATTCTACGAGTACGATACACTGCGAGGAAGAGAAAAATAGCAAGAAGAGAATGTTATTATATTGTGTTATATGCAAGCCTTCTGGCATTTTGATTTAGTGCCCTCGCTAATCACCGCCATGATGTCCTGTATATTTTGACTCTTTTATTGTTTTTAAATTGACTGTCATCATGACATAGTTTCAGGATTTCTGTTTTCCTCGCTAATCACATGATGTCCTGTATATTTTGATGCTTTTATTGTTTTTAAATTGACTGTCATCATGACATAGTTTCAGGATTTCTGTTTTTATTGTCGTTGTCGTTGCTGTTGTTGTTGTTGGTTTCAGACAACTTCTATCATCGTCAACGGCATAATTTCGACCGTGTTCTTTTGCCACTTTGTGGCAGCCATCACCGGGTCTGTTGTGGCGTGCTGCGGCGGCATCTGTTGCAACAAGCCGCAGGTCTTCGTGCCCAAATCCATTCTTCTCTCGGAGTCCGAGGTAAGAAGTTGCCCATGTCGTAAGTTATGAATATGCATGAGCAGGTGCGTTCTTACGCGCGTTTCATAGTCTATCGATCCCTGCCTTGTTCCCTTCTCATCGGGAGAGAAAACTCGTACATCATGAAAGAGGCTAAAAAAGGGGCAAGTTTCGTTGAATAGCCGTTTAAGTGTAAGCCATTCTACTCTAATGCTTGTTTCTAAAGTTTCAGTAGCTTTTCTCCCAATTTCCTATTATTGTCAAAAACAATTTGTCCTCTAGGACATTGTTTAAATTGATTGTAATATACTACGAAGAATACAGCTATATATATATTGCATGTATTATGTTTTCTTGTTGATGAAATCATATTATTTATGAAATCATGGAATCAATCAATCAAACAAACAAACAAACAAACAAACGAACGATACTTTAAATATCATAAAAGTAGACGAGCAATCAGCAACGACACAAAATTTTAAGGTACACCGACTAATCATGAGGTCTTGTTTGTTATGAAGAAAGAAAAATAAAATGTCTCCTTAAAATGTTCCGAAACTGCATATAATCGAAAACCACGCAGCATGCCAACTAATTATCTGGTTACACACTAATCGTTTAGTATTACATGACACTTACTTCACGTCAGTATTGATAAACCTCTTCATCTTAAAAAAGCGTCTGAAAGGAACATATTGCCCTTTTCGAATTTTAGACAAATGTAATAAGAAATGATTAATTATATTTGCAGGAATTATTCACATATGATAACAGGAAATCTTCCAACGTAAACCATTAGAGCAAGTGCTTCATGAGCGCAGTCGTTTGCCTTTATTCATTTCTGGAAAGACGCGAGCTCTCTGAGTTGCGCATAATCAAGTAACATTGAGCATGGTACCCAATGTCTCGATGTCAATAAAATCTTAATTAAATGATGTGCAATTTTGATAAACCAGGGCTGACACTGCCTCCCATCGCATACTTGATAACGATAACCGTTCTTCTTGTGAAGCATTTTCTCTTCTTTTTTTTTTTCGTTCAGTTAAAGCACTATAATAAAGCAGCATGTTTATGGCAGATTGTATAGAATGAAGTTTGATCAGGAATAAGTCAATCAAATTTTATTAGGAAAATAAAGCATTTCGTTATAAATTCAATAAAAGATTTTAAAAAACCCTGCAGTGGACCATTAGAAGTGCCATTCACGTAGATGCATATTAACTTGCATTTTCGACAAGACCTGTCCGTCTTTCCTTCTCTTACCTTCGAGCTATAAGTGAACATGTATGCACGGCACTTGCACTGTAATGGGTGAAGTGCAATCACCCTTAGGCAGCTTAGTTAGTTCCTTGATTTAAAAAAAAAAATCTTCATTAGTAATATGAAAACTTGATAGAGCTTTACATACACATGCCCTGTTGTCTAGCATAAAATTAACATCAACCACATTCATGTTTGACGTTGCTGAAGCCGGCTAGGACCATTCTTTACCTTAGTATCTATAGATTAGGACGTTTTAGTGCTACTACCTCTACCTCTACTGCTACTGCTGCTACTACTACTAATACCACTACTATTACCTTCACTACTGCTACTACTTTACTGTACTTCCTCTACTCATAGTGACTGCTGCTACATCACTGTTACTTCTACTAGTAGAACTTCTTATACTGCAAAAGCTACTTCTACTTTAACTACTTTTGCTTCTGGTAAGGTTGTATTTCATATTTCTCTATGACTCGCTCTGTGTACGTTTTGTCAAATTTTTGATTTCCTTTGAATTTCCTTTGAATTTTATTCATTCTTATCAAAAGTTAATTAGACCTACAGCAATTCCACCTCTCACTGTGACATTGCTGACAGTCATTGATCTAGATGCTGACAGTCTGAGAGACTAACCAAACCCATAGACATAACCGTAGGCATAACTATAACCATATTCATAACCATAACCATAATCATAACCATAACCATAACCATAACCATAACCATAACCATAACCACAACCATAATTATAGGCCCTGACGATAACCCATAATCGTAACCAACCATAACTATAACCTTGATGATAACCCTGACCATGAACATATCATAATCATAATCATCATAATCATAATCATAATTATAATTATAATCATAATCATAATCATAATCATAATCATAATCATAATCATAATCATCATTACCATTGAATGAAAGAAAGATAATGATTATGATACTGCTCTACTACATGTACCACTACCATCACAGCAAGTGCAATTATTAGTGCAATTTCTACAAGTACCTGCACTGCCCCCAACCCCACCCCCAACCCAACCCACTTCAGTTCAAGGGCAGAGTACTTCAAAAGGCGGTGACGTCCGAATCGTTGACGCTCGAACGCGTGCTATCAGGCAGGAAGCGACCTCTCGAATGGTCAGGACTGAAACACGACACGTGGCATTACATATCCTGGCCTCTCTTTCTCGGGTTGTCCGTTCCAGCAACCACTTCTTAACCCCGACGAAGAGACAGACAAGCAGGCAGACAGACAGACATACTGACAGACAGACAAAGACAAAGACAAAAACAAGCTCATATTCACACACAGACACAAACACACAAATCCCCAAGTGATTGTGCGTGGCTCTCCAGAAACATGTTTATCTCACGTCTGTACGCTACCTTATGTTCTTAATTTTTTTTTCGGTTTTCGAGTTTGTTTCGTTCTTGTTCATTCGATCTGTTTTTAATGCTATGAAATATATTTTACCCGTTTAATACAACCGTAACGGTATTTTGTGTATTGTGAAAAGAAAGACGGTAGCCATAGCAACAAATGCGTCACATAATTCATGACAATGATGTATAAAATTCCGTGACAATCATGTCAAAGGTTATAGCGTGCCTCCACCATCAACGTCACCACGCCAGAGCATTGTAGGAATCATATTAAAATCCAAATGGGGAAGCAAAACCTGAGGCCTGGAAAAAGGAAAACTGGGAGTTGGAGAAAGCAAGAAAGAGAGAGAGAGAGAAAAAAAAAGAGACAGTATGGAAGCAAGGAATGGCTCCACATGCGAAAGCACGGACGTGTGAACATGAATAAATATAAACAGAAATCATATACAGCGGTATATGTCCTTACATTAATGTGTGCTGGGAGATACGACGGTAAATAGATGGAATGAAAAAAAGACAGAAAGAAAGAGAAAGACAGAAAGATAAATAGATATATGGATGGATAGAAAAAGAGATAGATAGATATATAGAAATAGATAGATAGATAGATAGATAGATGGATAGAAAAAGAGATAGTGAGAGAGGGGGATTGTTGCTAAAACTACCAACTTTCGCGATAATGAATATAGATTATGGACCGAAAATGAATTGATATTATACTCTCTAATCAAGATAAAAGGTGGTGGTTTGTAATATGACTAAGGACCATCCAGTCGATGTTGGCTTTTTTTTTGTTCAAGCCATTCGAAGTTTTCAACGTCTGCTCACTGGACGTGACACAGTTGTGTCTTATAAGTTGTAGAATTTAAAAAAGAAGAAGTGAAGTCTGGATCTTAGTGTCGTCAAATATCAGCCGCAGGTTTAAGGATTTAGAAAGATACTTCCAACCTCTTTTTTTTCAAGCATTTTGTGTATTTTTCTTTCATTGGGGTTTACGGTATGAAAAACACAGCTATATCCTAAAAATATTTTTTAGTTACATGACATTTCCAACGATGGAACGGCATGTCAAATTCTCAATTAATTCCCTTCTCCATTTTTTTGTTTTCTTTTCCTTCCCTTCTCCAATTTGTGTTCATTTTCAGGCTGTACAGAATAGAGGGCGCTCTCCAGTTATCAGAGGTAAGAGGATTGGGAACCCCAACGCTGAGAATAAAGAATGTACCATCACATTTAGAGAACACGGTGTAGAAATTAACACTTTGTAAAAGTAATGCAGAGTTAGCAGAAATACTACTCCAGAAAAAAAAAGACGAAAAGATACGATATTTGACTAGACTTATTTGAAAGAATTTTATCATTTATTCTGAAATCTTAATTAACATATTCCTCTTCATGGTCACGTGAATTACGTAAATATTGCGCGAAAGCAGGAAAGTGTATTCAAAGAATAAAGATCCAATGTTCGCTTTCCTGAAATGTCGATTATATATTAGATAACAGATGAGATATTAAATAAGAGTTACCTCCTAAGCTGGAGATGGGGGGGGGGGGTGGGTATCATCTTCCGATTGCTGATTACTGTCTCTTGAAGGAGCTGGATATGATGTAATTTGATTCTTTTTTACTTTGTTATTTATTGGAATGGGAACTTTGTGGAGTGGGAGTGGAAGGTGATGTTTGCGTAATCTGACTCCTAAGCAATGCGCAAGGTGGAAGCAATATCCCTAGCGATGGAGCCACAAGTGGCAGGCTATATGGAAATCTTCAGGAGGAAGAGCCGAATGGCTGAGACGAGCCATCGATACTTCATTTTATTTAATTCTGTTATTTTTTTTAAGATGACATTACCAGGCGATTATTGATTATTTCAGTGTTACAATTTACTGCAAAGTGAGCAGCGAGGTCCGAACAAGACCGACAAATTGACAGACCGTCATTATCAATCACAAACGTACTTTATAATCTACAGTTAATGTCATACCCACTAATTTGTTGGTGATGACAAAGAGCGTTTCATTGTATGAAGCTCTCAAGATTTATAAAACTTCACAGAGTAGTTCTATATATATGATGCTGGGAACAGCGTCAAGAAGTTGCCTTTTTTAAAGAAGGAAAGGTCTACAGGAAGACCGAGGAAAAGTTGTTAATGTTTAGCAATACCATTAATATGCGCAAGTTATTTAAAGTTACCGAAATGGTTTTAATTTTTATATTTGATGTATACATTCAGGAAGAACCAGTGTCAGAGTTTTACCGCCACCAGCATACAAGGGACTCCCGAGCAAGAAGGTCAGCTTCAACTGCAAGAACGGTCCGCTCATACCATCCGAGCAAAGGGCAGCCGAGCGAACTCCAGTGGACCGGAGTCCGGTGGAAAGAAGAAGATCCGTGGAGCGAAGACCAGTGGAGCAGGATGAGCTGGAGAGGGGTGTGGCGGAGACGGGCGTGGTCGAGCGGAGACCAGCAGATCGGAATTCGAGGGAGCGCAGCCTCCTGGAGCGAAATCGGGATGTGCGGAGTACGATGGAAGGAAACCCGGTCGGCAGGAATCCATTTGCTCGTGTCGTGATGACACGGAGTCCGGTGAGACGAAATCTGGTGGCGGCGCGAAGTCAGTCGCAGCAATGCCCAGAGAAGCAGACGCCGGTGGAAACGAATGCAACAGAGGAGAACTCGGCCGAAAGAAATTTGTCGGAGCATAGTCCTGAAATCCCAGTGGAATTGACTCGAACTGAAACAAACCCATCGGGAGAAACTCAGGCAGGGATAGATTTTTCAGGACAAAGTCCAGTGCAGAAATCTCCATTGGAAGAGAATCCAAAAATGAACAACTCATCGGAGCTAAATCTCCCTGGACGCAGTTCGTCGGAGCATTGTCTCGTGGCGCAGAATCCGATGAAATTGAGTCTAGCAGAGACAAATCAAATGGATAAAAATGTAGACCAGCAAGGTCCGTCGAGTTCAAGTCCTAAGGAGTCAGATTCCATGGCTTTTTGTCAAGCAGAGTTAACACTAGTGGAAGCGAGAGCAATTGCAGAGGAAAGTGTAACGAATCAAAGATTGGTGGAATAATCTCAAGACGGGGCAACTATGTAGTGATAAGTCGAGGCGTTGTCAGTTGTTGGTCATCAGCATTGACTGGACTCAAAGATGACCGTGATCTTTGTTCAGATTTTTATTCGGATGAATTTCAAACTAACAGTCGCGACCATTATGACTGAATTGTGTTGGGGAGGCCATTGATCTTTTCATGATACGGATGATGAAAATAGGTGCAAATGTTTTATCACACTTGTTGTCATTATACGGGCCATAAAAAGACAAATTTGGAGTGCTTGATAACCCTCATTTCATAATCAAGAAAGCACGGTTTAAGTTATAAAAAAAAAACAATACCAAATAAATTTTCTCACATGCATTGAGAACAGACTTTTGAATAGTAGAAAGAACTAGTCCATTTGAAATGATCTAGTCAAGAGAACCCCTAGTATGGAAACCAGCTTTGCTGATGAGAGTGTAACTGTTTCCACTCCAGGATGTGGAAATAAATTTAATTCAAATTTAAGTCACGTTATATGTATTGTTTCTTGTACATTCTTTTGAAAAAAAGGTGAAAATAAAGTTTGAATTTGAAATTTGAAAAGAAGGGAAACCCCCCCCCCCGTAGCATTGACAACTTAGAAAGAAAGAAAATGAGATGTGAATAATCAGTTAATGTTGTTGACGGATAGGAAAATTTGATGATAAAAAGAGGGAAATTAAAAGCTTCACATTGACATTACAAAGGAAAAGCGGTAAAAAAAAACCAACGAAGATGAATGAATGGAGAAAGAGAGGAAAATAGGGATTATAAAATGTCCATAACTGAATTGTACGTTTTATATTATACAATTTCTCAACCTGAATAATTATAATCGTCATGGATGAATTTCTTGATCACCGTTTGATGGCTAGAAAATAACTTGAAAGGCTAAGTCTATATGCTTTTCATGCAAGTTAAATATCTTTTTTTGCTTCTTAATCAACATTTCAGAAACTTAGGAATGAACAACTTTTATAACTAACAGTGATACGGATGGCCGCTCAGAAAAATCCCAAGATCCAACTAATAGTAGAATTAAAACACGATCCAATTACAAGTTTCATGTATACTATTTTGAAACCCATTTCCTTATCTAGAAAGGAAGCATTGTAAATAAGAAGCTTAAGATCAGGTCTCCAGTTCTTTATATTTCCATTATCGATTTGAAGACAACGATTTACATCCTGCTCCGATTATGTACTTTTATTTGGAGTCTTTAGTAACATTAAAAGAGGGTTCAACATCGCCGCGACAACCTTAGCCAAATCCATGAAGCCGCAACGACTGAAAAATAGGAACGTATTTTGTCTATTTGAATGTTACTTTAACTGGACCTTTCTAGTCCAAGGTCAAGTCGCTGTGACCGCAAGACTAACTTGTACAAACAGTTGGACGTTGAATGTGTAGATTGAACACATATATGAATAAATTGTGTCATTTATACGTGCACTCCTTTCCGTGATATTAATTTGATGACGCCTGAGTGTTTGTGTCATATAGTGTGCTTGTTTATTGAATTTGATTGTGCCATGGTCTTTCCTGAAATGACCCCTTGTTATCAGAGACAACAACAACAACGCAACAGTATGATACCTGCTCTGCTGTAACTGGGATCGGTGGAGTTATAATACGTGGAAAGGCATCACACAAAGAGGAGGCAAATGTACACACCACACCACACACGCACACACACACACACACACACACACACACACACACACACACGCTCATATATTATATATATATTCGACCAGGAGCAGACGTATACCCTTGTGTGTATGTCTGCTTCAGAAACGAATTTTAATCTAACATCACATCGCATCCTGGTCGCTGATGAAGAATGCGATGACTAATCTGTTTGGTGTCTTGTTTCTAGATCATGCGCTTTCCTCGCCAGGATAAAGCGTTTTTAGATCTATTGCCATTTTGGGTTTTTGTCACATATATATATATATATATATATATAGTTGAAGCAATGTAGATGACAAAAGATGTCGCATCATCACGCTATATATATATACATATATGTATATATATATGTGTGTGTGTGTGTGTGTGTGTGTGTGACGAAGGAATGACTTGCAGACGTTGCAGTAATGCTTACTATGGCCTTTTATTCTCCCAAGCTTTCGACTGTGTTACTAGTCTTTTTCAAGGGCTTGATGAGACATAAACATAAAAGCAGAAAAGCAACCAATTTGCATGCATTTGAACAGAATAAGGTAAAATAAAAATAAAAAGCCAATCAAACAGAGTATGGACAGCAACATGGCATTCACACCAATTTGCATACATTTGAACAGAATAAGGCAAAAACAATGCAAAAGAAAATCAAACAAATCAAACAAAAAACGTGACATTCAATCCAACGGAAAGGTAGTATTATCACATACCCTTGCAGTGAAAATAATGGAACAGTAGTAGCAGTATAGTATAAAGAATAACAGCGGTAATGATTTCAATGAAATCATTGGAAATGCTTAGACCAACATAGGTTAAAACACACTGGTTACCTTTTTAGGCGTTGGGATATGTTTGCTGTGTGTGGTGTGGTGTCAGAGGGATGAGTGTGAGGGGTTCGCGAACATAATGTGGGGATAGTGAAGTGTGAGGGGTGATGTGGCTTGGAGTATTTGGGACATTGATGGCGCAAAGAACTTGAAACAGATTAATCATTATACTCAACTTCTTTCTTACATTTTGCCTATGTTCCTGCAGTGAATATGTGCGTGCAGTAAAATACACACAAACTTTATAAGCAATGTATATGGGAGGATGTGTACATACCTAAGTATGTACACACAAGTGCATACACTCTCGTTCACTTGCTTTTTATTCTTATTTTGCCTTATTCTGTTCAAATACATGCAAATTCGTTGCTTTTCTGCTTGTATGTTTATGTCTCATCAAGCCCATGAAAAAGACTAGTGACACAGTCGAAAGCTTGGAAGAATAAAAGGCCATAGTGAACATTACTGCAACGTCTGCGAGTCATTTCTCCGTCACACATAAATTTACCTACAGATAATGCAGCACCCACAACGTACGAGGCCAAGCTCGCTTCACCTTTGTAATATATATATATATATATATATATATATATATATATATATATATATATATATATATAGCAATAATAAAGTCACAACAGAGGAATGCAGGGAATGCATTGATAGCCAATCTTGATTTAATGAATAATCCGAATTTTCGAGGAACCTTCCTCTTCTTCAGGGATGACAGTGATTCGCACTGTCATCCCTGAAGAAGAGGAAGGTTCCTCGAAAATTCGGATTATTCATTAAATCAAGATTGGCTATCAATGCATTCCCTGCATTCCTCTGTTGTGACTTTATTATTGCTATTTCTAGTACTGCCAATACGCAGAACAACTACAATGTATATATATATATATATATATACATATATATATGTATATATATATATATATATTCTATATATCATCTCTCCCTCTGTCATTCTGTATCTTTCCCCCTCTCTCTCTTTCTCTCTCTCTATCTATATAGATACATATATTTATGTATATATATATATATATATATATATATATATATATATATACATGTATGTATCTATATAGATAGAGAGAGAGAGGGGGGGGGGAAGATAAAGAATGACAGAGGGAGATATGAGAGAATCAAAGGAGACAAAACTCACACAAACATAGGTGCGTAATAGTACTAGTACATGGAAAGAGTCGCACTCTCACACACTTTAATTACTGCATGGTGTCAAATGTGTTTGATTTTTCACTTGACCTCTTGAACAGTGAAGTTAATGAATAATATAGAGTTGGACAAAGTGCAGAAAAAGAGAAGAAAACAAGACAGCAACAAAATTACAAGGGGCTTGTAGGAAGACAAAATATAAAACAATATCAAAACTACTCACAGTGACCACAGGGGTAATTGAATACGGACTGGCGTCAACCGCTTGACCAGCAATATCGAGCCAATCACTTGGTTAGCACTTCTATGAAACAATTATACCGTACTGAAATGAAAAGAGTACTTCAGACTTATCGGAACAAAGAAACATCGTACCCGGGAATATTTTCAAGCATCGGTCAAACAGGCGTCTTAGCTTTATCCTTTCAGCCCATTTGTTCTTGATCGGAAAGATGATGCGTTGTAAATGTAAAGAAAATATATTGTCCTTTGGACAATGGCGCTGAAGTAGTTATTGATGAGGACATTGCCCCTTTTCGCCAACAAATCTCGTCAATACGTGTTCATAGCATGTCGTTCTCGGCGAGATTCTGAAACCGGTGTAGCTTTAACAAGGACGAGCCACGTTTCTGTGGACAAGTTAAAGGGATTTTATAGTGTTGGCGACGGTGAGGATTCAGCTTTTAACTTTTTGCGAGATACTTAGAAACTACTTTATGAAATGCTTAAGAACATACAATTCTAAGAGGAATTCAAAATTACTTGATGAAAATCGGTTTTGAAATGGCTGCAACATTCAAAACAAATTAAAAGAGAGCGATACTATAGGCCTACCACCTTTTATTAGGATCACTTTGCTTTGGATAGCTCAACCATATCAAAGCCAATCTTTACCTAATAAACTTTGAATTAGACTCAGAGTTATAAATGTTCTTTTAGTTTTCGTAAGAGGTTTCTTATTACTTAAAAAAATAATCATAAAAAATCGTTGGAAACCTGAAGACTCATTTCAACCGGAAGTGTACCATCCCTGTAGTACTATATAGTTGTTATGGAGGTACTGGTGCTTTAAAGTTGCATCACTTGTAATTCAAGTAATTAGGGCATTGTCGATATCCATTCTTATCCAGAGAAGTGTGATCTCTTTATAATCATATCAAACGCCTTCATTTGTAAGTAGAGGAAGAAAACAGGAGAGAAAACAGAAATAGAAAACAGACAACCGATCCCGGAATTTCACAAAATCAAGGCTTGTGACAAGGTTTTTATCCAGGTCAAGTTAAAATCATTTCTTATTTCAAATTATGATTATTTTCAACAGAACTGACCTGCTCATTCACTGTTTTCACTCCGGAAGAAAACAAAAATAAAAACAAAATGAAAAAACAAAACAAACAGAACTTCATGGCATAAAAAAGAAATCAACAGGAATAAAAATGAGAACAGATTACGTAACAGGTACCCTGATAAAATCTCTTGCAATCATTACCTCGGACCTTGTGGTTGTTCATTCGATACCTGCCTCTTACTATTTGGGTAGGTATTCGTTCAAATTTTCAAGTACCCTTGGTCTTGGTCTTTGGCTTTAAGAAGTCCCATACAAAAATGATAATAATAAAAAAACAAAAACTGGAACACACATCCACACACACACACACACACACAGGGACACACACACAAGAAGAAGAGGAAGAAATATATTAACTAAAAGAAAATATAGGGTGCACTTACAATACAAAAGCAGTTGGAATCACGCGATCGTCCACTTGGTCCTGCTGGCGGTCTTCGAGGTTTAATCTGCGCTGTTTCATCGGAAGTGAAAGGAGCGAATTGAGTTCTGCAATGATGTTTGCTATCAAAGTGCTCGTTTTTGGCCTTCTTTATGCAACGCCATTCGCAGGTGAGATTTTTTTTTCCCCTCTTCGTATTACAATTGTATTTCTAATCGTCCATTTTGATGACAATATGACAGTTAATTCATCCTCATTGATTATATTTGATCTCTCTCTCTCTCTCTCTCTCTCTGTCTTTCGTTTGTCGTTTTGTCTATCTATCCATCTCCCTTAGTCTAAAATCACTAAATCTGAATATCATCTGGCAAATTATTTTTGCACTCAGAGCGTGATCATTGCCTACCAATTTCATAGATATTTGAAATAGGACATACGTTTTCCGAAACGGAGTGGTTTGTCTTTACCGATGTTTAACGGAAATTTTTTCTTCTTTTTTAAGTATATAAGAAAAGGGTTTGATTTGAACTAGATCAAATTGGGAGCAATGAGCAAACGTACGGATATATCCATTAAAATCCAATTTCGCAAGGACTAAGCAGTTAAAAGGGATTGTGTAGTCTTGCTTGAGATGAGAATTGAGGTTTTTACCCTTTTTCACGATTATTAGAATCCACCAATATGAAATATTAAAGAGCGTACAATACCATGAGAAATCAAAGTTTATTAAATGAAAATCGGTTTTAAGATGGATGAAATAAAAAAAAAAGCTAAAGTAAAAGAAAGTGGTACTAATAGAATATAGGAACCACCTTTCTATTAGAATCAGTTTTTGGGTACCGATTTTCATTAAACAAATTGTTAATTCCTCTTAGAATTGTATGATCTTTTATGTTTCGTTTAAGTGATTTCTAACCATCTCCACAAAACAGTTAAAACCTCAACCCCCATCTTAACCAAAACTGTACAATCCTTTTAGCCTCCTGTTAATAGTCATATGTCCAAATGAAGTACAGTGAAGGAAGTGGTTACACAAACGTGAAAATGCACTGAACATGATTTCCTTTCATGCTGTCTCGCACTCTGTAGTTGCTGAATGCCCGCCTGGCGTACCGGTGGTGGGGTGTGCCTCTAACCCCTGTGACAGGACAATTTGCCCCGCCTTCCCAGACGCCCTGTGTCGTCCAAACTTCTGCGGTAGCTGTACGGCCGAGTTTTACCTCAACGACGCGCCTAACCTTCCACTAAAATGTGATGGTATGTTCCAAATATCTTCACTATTTTTTTTTTTTGATGTGGTAATTAATTGAATGCACTAGAGCATCGCTAATTAACTTAATGCTTTCAGAGTATGACAAAAAAGAGAGGGAGGATAATTACTCACTAATTTTGTGTGCACGGGGGTAGATGAACTAGAGAAATGGATTTATAAATAAACAGAGTGAGAGAGGAAAATATATGAACACGAGGGCTCTCTCTTGTTAAAAAAACCCCGAAAAACAAGAGGAAATAGCGTTGAAGCAATTACAAGAGCAAACTAAGGAAGACAGGCAGACATGAGCGAAGAAAAGGATTTGAACGGTCAATACCAATGCACGAAGACACACGTTACGGATGCTATATTTCACGGAAACTGTGAATTGAAACCATAAACGATTCTGATCAGATGAAAACAAAAGGACTTGAAAACAAAGCGTACAAAATATAACTCGTTCTGTATAATAGTGATGAATATAATAATTGGTGAAAAGATTCTTCAATTTTGATGTTAAAGTTTTTAAACTTAAAGGGATGGTATATAGTATTGGTTGGGGTGAGGATTCAGCTTTTAACTTTTTGGCGAGATACGTAGAAACCACTTTCTGAGATGTTAAAGGGCATAAAATGCTAAGAGGAATTCAAAAATTATCAATGAAAATCGGCTTTAAAGGGGCTGAGATATCCAAAAACAAAGTAAAACAAAGCAATCCTAATAAAAGGTGGGTCCTACCCTTTATTAGGATCGCTCCATTTTGAATATCTCGGCCATTTCACAACTAATTTTCATTAATCTAGCTTTGAATTTCTCTAAGAATTATACGCTCTTTCACAACTACTTAATTAGAGGTTTCTCATCATCTCAAAAAAAAAAATCATCTTAATGCATTGAAAACCTGAAGCCCTTTCTCAACAGAAACTGTATACCGTCCCTTTAAAATTTTGCATAACAGATGTATGACCATTGACAAAAGCAAATTATCTGCGGTTAGAGGTAACACCTTAAGCACTGTACGGGAAAATATTTTAAGCACTGTACGGAAAAATATTTTAAGCACTGTACAGGAAAATATTTCAACAAAACAAGTATAAAAGTATAATTATATTAAAGTGTATCGGGCAAACGGCACGTTGAATTGTGATCAATAATTAGTTATTCGACTGAAATCGATCTTCCCCTAAAAATACAACTGAAATATCTACCTACAATGATTCCAAGACTGCTGTAAATGACATGTCAGGCTTTGGGTGTCAAAATTCTTTACCATATTTTCGGAAACATCTTATTTTGAAACGTATTGAAACCTTGAAATGTCAACAGTCAGTTATAGACATGTAGAATATAAAACTTGTGATTATGAATAATCATTCATTCAATATAGCCTTGACATGCAACGGACGTTATTATGACAAGTGACCGTTCACATACCTTCACATATTCGTATGATAATATATTAACGCAAACGTTTTACATCTATTGTACACCAACACGTACAGGCCCGTAGCCAGGGGGGGGGGGGGGGGGTGCGTCGGGTGCGTACGCACCCCCCCCCCCCCAATTCTGAAAGGTCCACTTTTTCATAATAACGGTTTTTAGCAATTCTCAAGATAACAATCCAAATAAATATAAAGACACATTATATGCTACGTAAATGTGGAAGAGTACGTTTAACAATGTTAAAAATAATTGTACGAAACCCTTTTGTTGTATGAACCATCGGATCGTCCCCATGCACACAAACGCAAATGTTATGTATCAATTTGTGCGAGCTATTACATATTGAAAACTTTCGGTCATCTGCGAAGCCGCGCTTCCGCGCGAACGCTACAACACGTAAAACGGGTCAAAAATCGACGCATTTTTCCACAAAATCTGCCATAACTTTTAAACTGTTTAAGAAGCAAACTTGGGGCGCCCGGATTCTGAAAGTGGACACTTTAGGGATTATTTATGTGTATATATCTTTATTGTAACATTTGTAGCAGTGACGCAAATTAGATCAGAAAAGTACCTTATGAGTAGAATTGTCTATGGCGAACAGTCCAAATTTGACGAATTTGAGCATATTTTGCCGTCTTGCAATTCTTCCAGACGGGATATCTCGAGAACGGAAGATCGCACAAACTTGGGGCGCACGATTTCAGAAAGTAGAGGTTCTGCCCATTTTTGTGACATAAGAATCTTGTCCATTGGTTGAGCAGTCCTGACGCAAATTTGCAGTAAAGCTAGACTACCCATTCACAATTGCTGTCATAGGGAACGTGTATACAATCCATACAGAACTATCACGTGACGAGACTACCAACGAAAATTTGAGCCGTTGACCTTCACTGTCTGCCGTTGTCAGCAGTGTGACAGTTCTATTGGTTCTCATTTTAAAGTGAGCCAAAACCTAAGAACATTCTCACTTATAATTTCCAAAGAGTATTATGCAGGCACGCAAACTCATTTTAGTTGTATTTCATTTAAATGTAATGGGTAAGAGGGTATGAGAGAGAATGGAAAGTGCTGAGCTACTTGTATGAAGTAAAATGGTAAAGTAAAAAGTTTGTCAGATAGTATTACAAAAGCCTGAATATTGCAAGAGCTCCGGAGTAAAAACAGTCAGTGAAAAACCCTATGTATGATAGCATTGTGAGAGCGTTAGACTGCATTGTGACGCATCGTTAATTTACATTCTTTATTGATATATTTTCATAAATATCTCAGGTAATGAGTCGGATTGGATTACAATTCTCACTTACAGCTTTGTAAAAGTCTGAGTCAACAGTATCACACAGTACTTCAAGACGTATTATAGTACAAACGATTTCTTGAGCCTGCACCGTTTCAGGCTCTGTTCTGGATACGGCGGTAGAAACTCATTCTTTTTTGTTGTTTATTTTATCATTATTTACTCATCTCTTTTCTAACTTACAGGTAGCGGATTTCTTTGCAGGCCAAATTCGGAAATGTAGTGTTGATTATTACTTATACATTTTCTCATGTTATGACAGTTCTACTGGTTCTCATTTTAAAGTGAGCCAAAACCTAAGAACATTTTCACTTAAAGGGGAAGGCTAGTAACTGATCAGTGGGAATCAGTGGAAATGCTGGGAGATGATGGTTCCAATCCTTATGGGATTCATTCAAGAGTTCATTGTATATCTATTGTTGTGTGAAAATGATTTGCTTCAGAATGGTCTCATATTCAAGTAATGTGCAGTTTAATGCTCCCAGGTTAGCGTTCCTGGTCAGTGACGGGGCATTAATCTGCACATTACTCGAATATGAGACCGTTCTGAAGCAAATCATTTTCACACAACAATAGATATACAATGAACTCTTAACCGGGGGGCCAAAAGCTAAAAACAGAGGTCGAGTTGCACTCTCTCTACAAACTAAGTAGACCATGCTTATTTTCAAGTTGTTACTGTAACAAACAACATTCCACTGGTCTACCTCAAAAAATTTGTTGCGAAAGCCTCCAAATCCAAGATGGCGTCCAAGATGGCCGCCATATTTACTGAATTTGTTATTTAAATGATAGAATTTGATTGAAACATCAGATTTCAACAAATTTGACGTCATATGAAAGAGAATAAAATTTTCTACAAGTTGATACCATTTTTGTGGGTTATTGTGATAACTGGATTGAGATTTTAAGGAAAAAACACTCATTTTTTGATATTTTTCTGAAAAAGGGAAAATCATGAAAATGCTTGATTCAGCATAAATCAGAGAAAGACGGAAGGATTATCTTGAAACATTTCAAGAATTTTGTTTGACATATAATTAACATTTGGAGAAAATTAGGGGTCAGTACCATTTTTGGTTCAGGAGTTATAATGTCTCAAACTTGAAAACTCACTATATAAGAATGGCCACTTTAGTTGTGACCAAGACCTTGTTGGTCATAAAACAGCCTGCGCGCGCCAAGACTACTACACGCACCACTGGCACTGGCGCTGGTAGCAGCGCCAGTAGTGCGTGTAGTAGTCTTGGCAAACGCAGACTTTTTTTGACAAACAAGGGTTTGTGCCTGCAAACTAACTTTTCATATCAAGTGGTAGCTCAGGTGATACTGATCGCTATTATTTCAAAGTAGATTGTTCTGAAGCAGATGAGATGAAGCAAAAAAAAAAAAAATTCAAATAGAGGTAGTAGCTTGAAACTTGGCTCCAATCTTGTTATAGATAGTTTAAGACACAATTTAGATCAACCGCTCGAAAAAAAAAATCAAGATGACAGCCATCAAAGTTGACATAGTAGCCGGGTTCACACGTACACCAATTAGCGGGATACAAATCTCGAGATTTGCATCGCGATCGTCATCCCGCTAATTTGTACGTGTGAACCCGGCTAGTGTGTTGCGCCAAATTAAATGTATTATTTCGATTTTGATACAATTTTTTTCTGTTGTGATATCTTAAACCGTCTTAGGTTTTTATGGACACATTTTTAAAACCAGTGATATTCTACTCTCCGAAAAAGAAAAAACAAATCGAGTGGAAGTTTTTACTTTTGATGTGAGGAGTGAATAACAGAAAACGGTGAATTTAGAGTGAAATTGGAATGACTTTTGAGTGAAAATGTTCATTTTCACTCATTTTAGAGTGACCTTAGGCAGGGCTCCACACTAACTTTTATTTTTGGTGGCCCAAAGGCAAATATCCGACCTTTTTTGGTGGCCCGATCAGCGGGCCACCAAATTCTTCATTTCTGACATTTTGGTGGCCCAACGTGCGTTTTTGGTGGCCCCGGGCCACCGGACCAACGTTAGTGTCGAGCCCTGCCTTAGGGATCACTCGTCACTCTTCGAGTGATCCCCGAGGTCACTCTAAAATAAATGAAAATGAACATTTTCACTCTCGAGTGATCCTGATATCTAATATGGGAAAGCATCTACCAATGGCATAAGTTCAGATCAATTGTGACACTATAACCCACATGAAATCAGCCCAAAAACAATGTAAGAAAAATTTGATAACAGTAAATACAGTTTCAGCATGCTTATTTGTAAATGTGAATATACAGCACGAATAATCAATTTGGACAATTTTATTCGAACAATATACTGAAAAGTAATTTCGCACAACACATTTAAGAGCAAAGTTGAGAAATTGCCGCCATGTCGGATTTTTTTTTTTTTTTTGGGGGGGGGGGGGGTTCGGATCAGAAGGGCTTTCAAGGATATCTACGGATCAGACATTATTACACATATGCCATCATCAGTCACGTTTCTACAACAGCAGAGTAACATACAAGTAAAAAAGCATATAGTATCTTTGATACAGAAGCATTTCTTTTTTTATCAAAGATTGGGCCTTACCCAAACACTGGAATGAGCTCCATCCTCCCCCCCCCCCCCAAAAAAAAAGACCCTCAATATGGCTTACACTAGTACAATATCGTTCGGATGTATAGAAACATGTAATAGACAGAAAGATAAGAAGATTGAAAATATATATCAAATTATAAGTTATAAGTTGAGATTTAACTTTGACGCAACACACTAAAGGTATTGTTTGCCATTGGGAGAGACATCACATTCGATTTATATGTGCAGATTAGTTGTATTACAAAACATTCTACCATGTAAAAAAAAAATCATAATAAAGTCTAAAACATACGGAGATATCACCATTTCTTTTCAAGAAACCATAACCATGATAACTGTTCACAATTTAGTATTTGAATTTGAATTTGAATTTGAATTTGAATTATATAAAAAAACATTCTTATCAGATCTATTTAGTACATCTAACAATATTTAGCATTAAATATACTGATTTAAGTTTGTACATTAGTTGTTCTATCCCTAACTCACAGTTTAGAACTAGCTTGAGGAATTAAGTAAAGCTGGGTTTTTGTTTTACGTGCACTAATGGTAAATAATGCCTTGAACGACAATCTCGATTAATTACCGCCATCTTGAATTTTGTGTGGATACTATTTTTATCGCTAAATATTACACATTGGAAAATTTGTGCCAAATTCCAAGCTCCTATCTCTTTTTGGAAAATACTTTCTGTTCAATCTTATCTGCCTCAGAACAATCTACTATGATGAAATGCTACAGTAATAGCGACCAGCGTCACCTACCACTTGGCATGAAAAGTTAGTTTGCAGGTACTTGCAAGTCACTAGACCATTACAGTATTACATGTGACCATGTAAACACATTCTATGCAAAATTTATAATGCATGAATATAATTTTTTCAAGTTTTAGATGTTAACTTGTCAACAGTGTATGATATTGCCTGTAATTCCAGAAATATGAATTATGTCTCAATCTCAGTAAATCTCAATCTCAATCGCAGGTTTCAAAATAATTCTTCAGTTTTTCTTTGATAAATATTAAACCATGCATTTTTACATTTCTTCCCTTTTTCAAAAGAATATAAAAATATGGATTCCCCTCCCCCCCAAAAAAGAGAAGCAAACAACCCCCCCCCCCCAATTTATCACAATACACAGCTAAAGTGGTATCAACTTTTAGGAAGTTTTGCTCTCCTTCATATGACATCAAATTTGTTGCAATCCAATGTCTCTATCAAATGTTATGTTTGAAATGTTAAATTCAATGAAAATGGCGGCCCTATTGGACCGCATCTGTACTTTGGAGGTTTTTGCAACAAATCTACTGAGGTGTACTTACGGAACATTGCTTAGTATGCTCAATATTATGTATGGTTTTGTTTATAGAGAGAGTGGAACTCGAAAAGTAAGCACGATCTTGGATTTGACCCTCTGTGACGTCTTTGGGAACAGATGCGTGCAAATACATATCATGTAAAATGGGATTTCAAGTTTGAGACATTATAACTCCTGAACCAAATACAGTACTGACCTCCAAATATTGATTATATGGGAAAGATTTTAATTTCAGCATGGTTTTCTTAAACATTTTTAATTTTTTTAAGTTTTTAGAGAAATATTCATGGTGCATTCTGAAAAATGTCTCCATAAAAACCTAAGATGGTTTGAAATAGCATTAAAATGTTCAGAATATATAAAAACCATATAAATAAACACCAAAACAGACAAAATTGTATAAATAGCGAAATGATACATTTACTTTGGCGCAATACACTATGTCAGCTTTGATGGCCTGCAATCTTAAATTCTTTGAGTGATTGATCCAAATTTTGTTTTAAACTTTCTATAGCAAGGTTATTTCAAGCTCCTACCTCTATTTGAAAGATATTTTTTGCTTCATCTCATCTGCTTCAGAACAATCTACTTTGAAATAATAGCAATCAGCGTCACCTGAGCTACCACTTGGTATGAAAAGTTAGTTTGCAGGCACAAACCCTTGTTTGTCAAAGAAAAAGTCTGCGTTTGCCAAGACTACTACACGCACCACTGGCACTGCTACAAGCACCAGTGCCAGTGGTGCGTGTAGTAGTCTTAGCGCGCGCAGGCTTTTTTTACGACCAACAAAGTCTTGTCACAACTAAAGTGGCCATTTTTACATAGTGAGTTTTCAAGTTTGAGACATTATAACTCCTGAACCAAAAATGGTACTGACCCCTAATTTCCTACAAATATTAATTATATGTCAAACAAAATTCTTGAGATGTTTCAAGATAATCCTTCAGTCTTTCTTTGATTTATGATGAATCAAACATTTTCATGATTTTCCTTTTTTCAGAAAAAATATCAAAAAATGAGTGTTTTTTCCTTAAAATCTCAATCCAGTTATCACCATAACCCACAAAAATGGTATCAACTTGTAGAAAATTTTATTCTCTTTCATATGACATCAGATTTGTTGAAATCTGATGTTTCAATCAAATTCTATCATTTAAATAACAAATTCAGTAAATATGGCGGCCATCTTGGACGCCATCTTGGATTTGGAGGCTTTCGCAACAAATTTTTTGAGGTAGACCAGTGGAATGTTGTTTGTTACAATAAAAACTTGAAAATAAGCATGGTCTACTTAGTTTGTAGAGAGAGTGCAACTCACTCGTTAAGTAAGCGACTTTTGGGGGTTTGGCCCTCCGGTTATCTTGAATGAATCCCATAAGGATTGGAACAATCATCTCCCAGCATTTCCACTGATTCCCACTGATCAGTTACTAGCCTTCCCCTTTAAATTCCCAAAGAGTATTATGCAGGCACGCAAACTCATTTTAGTTGTATTTCATTTAAATGAAATGGGTAAGAGGGTATGAGAGAGAATGGAAAGTGCTGAGCTATGAAGTAGAATGGTAAAGTAAAAAGTTTGTCAGATGGTATTACAAAAGAAACTCATTCTTTTTTATTTGTTTATTTTATCATTATTTACTTATCTCTCTTCTAACTTAAAGGTAGTGGATCTCTTTGCAGCCCAAATTCGAAAATGCCTAGAGACAGCTAGTAACCAAATATGCTACTATAATTTAATAAATAAGAAATAACCATTCCAGTATGTATCTTAGTGTGCACAGTAAGACAGATCAAATCAAATAGGAAAACATCTGAGCACTAAGCCTGAGGTCTGAATTTGCACTCAACTTCTTCCAATGGCTAACGGATGTTTAATTTTTGAATTTCACTGACCTCCAAATTTCACAAAGAAAACCTTCTTAGCATGATGGTTGATATGACATTTGACTGATATTGGAGATGTTTGCGAATCGGATCTACTACCTTTAATATTATTAAATCTAAAATGATTATTTGAAAGTTCGGAGATGCTGGAAATATCCTACCACAAGGAGGCAAAATATAAATGGTTCACATATACAATTCATTTTGTTTTAAAAATTTTCTTATTTATTTTCGTTTTTGACAAACTCGCATACCAACGGCTGATATACTGTATAGTAAAGTGAATGTTTCATCTTCCAAACAGCATCCAATGGGATGGAAAACTCCAACTGAAAGGTGGACACCGTGACCGTACTCGCTAAAGAAAACGCGTAATAGGGGTCGTTTTTTCTCATGGATTAGATGGAAAGTGTGATGTACGAGCGTATATAATCAAAGGGTATCAAAAAGGCCGAAATTTGGGAAAATGGTATATTGTTCAATCATGATGAAGTACTTCTTTAGGGTGCGGGAAACATTTAAGGAATGCTTGTTTTTAAGGCCCGAAAAAATCATATGATCATTACTCGTTTAGGGGCCATTTTGAAAGTCCATGTATGAGCATGGTGTCCACCTTTTAATTGTCGCTACCCCTCCCGGGACAGTATCAAAGGACCGTTTTGTTAATTAACGCAATCCCCCCTTCCTTTAAAAATTCTGGCTTCAGGCCTGCTAACGCGGGTATACAATAGAAAAAATAAAAGTTAAAACAACACCAGGAAAATCACTATTCTCAATTTTGCGGCGCGCTACGCGCGCAGAGTCTCGAACACAATTAAACTTTGCAACTTCCTGGCAAAATGAGTTTTTACTATTTCCTAGATGAAATACCGTAACGCGATTGCATGCAACAGACAAAAATACAAATTTCCTCGAGACTTTAAAACGTCATTAAAACAGTCAAAATTCACAATTTGCGGCGCGCTTCGCGCGCAAATTCTTATACAACTTTTGTAGTTCGGTCGTCCAAAGAATATATATATATATATATATATATATATATATATATATATATAATTGTGTGTGTGTGTGTGTGTGTGTGTGTGTGTGTGTCGTCATTGGTATTGGTACCAAAGGTCCGTTTTTTTAGTGACCGCACCCCCCCTTGAAAAATCCTGGCTACGGGCCTGACGTATGTATCTGTATTCAGGTTTAGGCACAAAATATACTCTTTCTTTACACTTTTGATGAACGAGATAATCGTACTGACAATTATGTTTAAATATGTATAGATATATTCGTATATTCTTAATTGTTTCAAATAGATATTTGGCAATCTCTCTTTTCTTATCATTTTATTATCAGCCAACTTCCTATTTTTCTCCTTCATGAATTGCGAAATGGGAAGGGCGTGGAAGCCTATATAGTGGATTGTGACAGTCTACAATGTGAATGACATACATCTATCAGTCTTTCTGGAAAAAATCAAGTGGATACTATGCAAAAAAAAAACAAAAACGTGATATTTATCCCATTTCTTTTTTCCCAAATCAGTTCCTGATTGTCCACCGGGAGTACCTCTAGTGATGTGTTTTACTAACCCTTGTGACGGGGCAACTTGCCCCGCCTTCCCAAACGCGGTGTGTCGTCCAAACTTATGCGGCGACTGCACGGCTGAATTCTTCCTCAACAGTGTGTCTGATTCTCCACTCAACTGTGATGGTATGAAAAGTTTCGTTACATTTTCAAAGTACTAGTTTCAACTGAATTACCATTTCATGAAACCAGAGCATTTCAAGTTTAGTGTGGACTCGCATTTATTGGAGCATACTATAAGTGAGAGAATGTGATTAGAAGGTGTTGCTAACAAACAATATATCAATGAAATTTGAAAAGTGAAACTTTGATTAATTTCTTAATTTTGGTGGTGACATCTTGACAAAAGGGCGAGGTATTTTGCAAAACTTAAAAAAGAAAGACTGTATACAGGTAAAAAGAAATCATGTGAATTATTCTCGTTATATGTCCGCTCCTCATCGCAAGGGTCTTGGACTTTCTAAGGGTAAGATGGTGACAAGATACAAACACACTCACACACACACACACACACATACACACACATATATATGTATATATATATATTTATATATATTATATATATTTACACATACATATATATATATCTATTTATATACACGTTTTGACATCATTATTATCTATCAATGTGGAGAGTTTATTATGCATTTTATTATGTATATATCGGTATATTACATTACGTACACACAGTTTTTTAGTATGACTTAAATGTTCACTTTTTATAAAGAAAATGATGATAATAAATTGATGATGTGAATATACTTTTCTGTATTCTTCTTCTTTCGCATTTCTTCATTCTTTCATTATCCTTCTCTCCCTTGCCTTTTAAAAGCTATTTTGAAATGAGAATGAGAATTTACCTGGAAGGGTATGTGATTGTTAATAATCGTGACCCATAGTGACATATACTCATCATCCATTGATGCGAAGTCAAAAGGATATACAATGTAATTCTATTAGATTTTTTTGCGTAAAGATATTAATATCTTCCCCATTTTTCCTCTCCCAATTAGTTACTGGATGTCTCCCGGGTGAAGATTTGATGATGTGTGATGCTATAAACCCATGTGATTGGGAAGTATGCTTCGCCTTTACAGATGCTTCATGTCGTATCAACCCGTGCCGCGGCTGCGCGGCCGAGTTCTACTACGACGACGCGCCTGACGTAACATTGGACTGTGGTGGTATGTTCTATCAATCATTATGTTGTGTTCGGCTTTGCAAGTACTGTTAGAATCACATTCATTTCCCGTCCCTCATTATTTGTTACTTGGATTTATGACAGTGATCATTATCGCTAAATTTCTGAAATCAGAATGATTCTTTGAAGTTTCAGTTACTCTTTAAAGAAAAAAAAAATCAAAATTCAGTGAAACCGTTATGCTTCAAGTTTAATCTTTTTCTCGAGTTCCCATTCGATATGTTATTCAGTCTTCCTATAAATATACAGCTACAAAAATTGTCCATCTATATAAAAGTACTGCTTATAATACCATTAACTGTATATTTATATAATTTGTGATAACTGTGCATTCACGTGTGTACAAATACATTCAATATTTATCTGTACACCTACAAACATTGTGCTTCTGCATGATCTTCACAAAACTGTTTTTTTAACGTCTATTTAGAGTTGAGTGTTTGTTTTTTTAATCTGAGTACCGAGCAAGTACATGCCATTATGTATTGAAAAATGTATTAATTTGCATTCAAATACGAAAGTATCGGATTGGGAGGGTTGGCGTTAATTATCTGCAGCTGCTTTGACGAAAGTTTTTATTTTGCCCCCACACGCACACACGCACGTATACATTACTATACGTGCTAAGACTTTATCAGAATTAAAAAAAAAAAGATGCAGTGGTTAAACATGTAAGTAGCCATGTAGATATTTGCTCTTATACTGTACAATGCGTAGGCCTATACCTACAACGACATAGACCACGGCTAATGTGATGATAGTACATGGTGTACTGGCACAGATTTTTAAGGATCGTGTGGAGAAGTTATGATATCAGCAGTCTAAACTCTTTTCATGACTTTCTTTACACTTTTTTTTAATTAATCTTGATTATATCTGTTGTAGCAAACGGACAAGGGCCAACACATCTGATAAAAGCATTATGAATGAGTTTTGGTTTGAATCTACGGTACATACATTGTACACTACATATCCTCTTTCTATTTTCATCCCTCTCCCTTAAAGTGCATAGAGACACGATTATACGGTAGTGATATGCGCTATATAAGCACTGTATTATTATTATCTCATATCCATTACCATGAATTAAGCATGATGCAAAATGCATATCACTATTAGATGTACTGTGTACTCTAGATTTATTGTGAGAACTAGCATTATGACGGGAGCATACTAGTCTCCACAGCTACATTTTTAATTTGATATAGTATTGTAGTAATATTTGTATATTGATATTATTTTGAAATTCGAATATAAATTGTTGCATATTTTTTTGGGTAATTTGATTCAGGAAGATGGTACTAATAGTAATGTGAATTGTAAACTTTTGTAATGATAATTATGTCTATTATGTCCATCTACTTATGCTATACCTGTGCTCTCTATGTATATAATGTACCGATGCAATGTGTTTGCCTGCAAACAAAGCAAGATTCCATAAATGGACAATAAAATCGAATTGAAATTAATTGAATTGAATCAAAAAGACAAAGTCTACACATCACCATTTTAATTTGTCAATCCTCTCCACATCAGAACCAGATTGCCCACCGGGGTTGTCGATGGGTAAATGTTATCCTAACCCTTGCGACGGGGCGTACTGTTTCTCCTATCCAAGCGCTTCCTGTCGTCCAACCTACTGCGGCGGCTGCAAGCCGGAGTTTTACCTCAAAAACTTTGCTGTATCACATGTATTGGAATGCGGTGGTATGTTCGAAATGTTTTGATGTTGTTTTTTTTTTTCAACCTAATCTTGGCCAAAAAAAGGGAGAAAATTATAATGATAGATGCAATCTTCTTGTCCTATAAGCGAAAATACGTATGAAAATGAGGTGGTATGTTTGAAATGTCTTGAGTATTTTTTTTTTCAACCTGATCTTGACCAAAAAAAATAATGATAGATGCAATCTTTTTGCCTAATAAGTGAAAATACATATGCTGTTGTGTCTTTATAGATGGTGCTGTCACAAATAAACTTTTGAAATGACAATTGAATCTTGGCGGAAGATGTTTATGTGATCCGCTCACGGCACCTCTGCAGATTTTGATACATAATCAAACATGCACATTTGACTGAAGACACATTTACAATAACATCATAACTATCTGTCCCACTTTCTGCTTTTCCAAATTAGAACCGGATTGTCCGCCAGGAGTACCCGTGGTGATGTGCGAGTATAATCCCTGTGACAGAGGAATTTGCCCCGCCTTCCCAGACGCCCTGTGTCGTCCAAACTTCTGCGGTGGCTGCACGGCCGAGTTCTACTTCATGGACGCTCCTGATACAGTACTGAACTGCGTCGGTATGGGCGAAACATTTCGAGTATATTTACACAACCCAATCTTGGAAAAAGCAAGCAATAGATGTAATATTTTTGTATGTATAACTATATTCATATGCTTTTTATAAAATTATAATTGGGCTGTCAAAAAGAAACACTGATAATGGGGATTGAGATTTAGAAGACGTGTAATACGTGCATGGCATGCTCCTGTGCATCGTTTGAAACATGTACAGTATAATGGAATGGACATGCGTCAACTGTAAACCAATTTCCAGTAATATCTATCCAATTTCGCTTTCTTTCCAATTAGTTTCTGATTGTCTGCCGGGAGTAGCGGTGGTAACGTGCGAGTCTGATCCGTGTGACGGGGCAACTTGCCCCGCCTTCCCAGACGCATCGTGCCGTCCAAACTTCTGCGGTAGCTGCACGGCCGAGTTCTACTTCAACGACGCGCCTGACGTTGTCCTCGGCTGTCGCGGTAAGCCCAGAATACCTTGGACTTCTCTTGTTAAAAACAGCAGATTTATTTTACGCTCAAAATTCATCAATCATATATCTTCCTATTAAGGGTGGGAAAATATCTACCCTTCTACTCCCTGGCTTGTGTATGTCGACCGCGAGCTCAAAGTAAGTAGAAGAAATCGGGGAAGTTACATCACTAATTTCCAAAATATTAGTTCTTTTCATTATGAGGGTTGGAATAAGAGGCTTACGTTTTTGTTCTGCAACAATGATATCTCAGTATTCAGTGTAGCAGATCTGCTGCGATATGACAAGATGTAATATCGCCAAAACTTATTTCAGCGTTTTAGTCGTGATATGGCTGTGTGTGCATAACGGTTAATTCGTCGATTACCATTACAATGACTGAGTTTAAATAAAAGATCATAATTCGACCCCTTATCAAGCTACATTAATTGTACATTACTAAGCCCAGAACTGATTTAGCCAATTCATTCAGACCAGTATTACCACTATCTCAGCAACTGGACATCTCTATAGATACGAACAATTTACTAGTGTTACGCGACAGTCACCTGCAGTCCCTTTTCCTTTCTTCACTTCCGCAGGTGACGGCAACTTAGCAAAGTGACGTAACCGCTACGTCATGAACAATCGGCGTGCATTACTTCAAAGAGTTTACCGTCGTGTATATCCGGAGCGCTCGTCTGTATGGGCACGTTGGTCTTGTATTCTGATGATAGATGGTTGTTTATTTATAGTGGGGTTTTTTCTGGGCTACTAGTTCCTGTCTATATCAAAATTGTTTATTCAAAATATCATAAAATAAAATGGAGTAAGTGAACCACAATAATTATATCTAGCGACATATTTAAAACTCACTTTGAATCTTTCCACTCGCATGTAGTATCGGTCAGATCCTCATCATAGAGCTAATTGTCCGTTGTGTTTAAGAACACTTCTAGAAGCTTCTTTAAACAGAGTCGATAGATTCGATTTTTGAAAATTTATCTCACTGAGATGAATGCAGACATGCTTTCATTTAAAAAGTTTGTGACACTTGGTTTATTTATTTATTTATTAATCTATCTATCTATCTACTCATTTTTGCAGTTGGTCGTACACAAACTGTGTGATATCTAGAAATCGGCGCAGAAAGTAGTCTAATATCATGATATAGGGAAGTATAGACAGAGAAAACATCGGAACATAATCAAAACGTCATGGGAAGTAATTCAATCCTTCCGCTTCCCCTCCGCCAGACTAGGCCAGAGGGGGCGGTATTTCCGTTTCCTTCGCATTTTCCGATGGTGGCCAATGTAGAAGTTTCATCTTCTTTTTTTTTTTGACGAGTTTTCGCGTCTTATTCAAGCTCTGGTTGTTGTTTTTTTCATCCACGTCACTACACCAGTGTGGATTGGTAAACTGGTCTTTTTGCGAAAATCATCTGGATGAATCCACTTTGCGAGCTGCGCAACTGAAGAAAAAGTGATACAAATGACAATATGCAGTAACTGTGTGATCCATATAAGATAATAATATGGAAGATTATTCCCAGTCTCATTGGCAGTCATATACTACACACGGAACGGATTACGTAACTTAAACACACATTTGACAAACGTAGAGTCATGGCTTAATGCATGTTGCCTGTCATTAATTTGTACTTTCTGTTCTCTTGCGGAATAAATGGTGGTGTGGAATATAAAATAAAGTGCAGATGATCGAATCCCGTTTTTCTTTTTCGGTTTGTTTCTACACATATCAATGGACAAAGCAAAGATCGTGTGAACAGAGAACAATTTTTGGAGTAGTTCAATTGAAGATAAGGGGTGGTAAGAAGAGAACCTATAGGAGAAATGAAAAGAGAAAGAAAAAGAGACGGAGAGAGAGGGAGAGAGGGAGAGAGAGAGAGAGAGAGAGAGAGAAGGGGGGGGGGGGGGACTAGGAAGTTATGGAAGTATAGCGTGCACAGATATGTAATAGAAAATTACGATGACATCACCATCGCCTATACGGGTCCTGCTATACCAGCATGATATCAAATAGGTTAAGAGATCCCGATAAAAATGGTAAAAATAACAGTACCAGTCGCAGGGAAAAAGTACGTCAGAAAATCAATCTCTCTTCCTCTATTGGTTGCTTTGACAGACTGTCACTTCAACAACTTCTCTCATACACACACACACACACACACACACACACACACACACACACACACACATACACACACGCACACACACACGCATACGCACAAACATACACACACAGAGTAAATTACATTTTTATAAGAAGGTTTAAAATCACTCAGAGAACTCGACGAATTAGTTATTTCACTTACACGTGGTGTAGGAACTTGAGAGCGCATTTCCCTGAAGATGCAAATCAAATCTTTTCTAACCTTGAATACCAACAGTCATAATTATTTCGGCCTATGTAATCGTAAATCACGATTTCATCATCAACTTTACATGCTCAAGTGCAGAAACTTGAGGTGCTAAGAGACCAGTACAAATGTCTCTCTAAGAATTGGGATAGCTATACTTTGCTACTGATTTTTCCATTTCAGTTCAGGTATATAGGGCCTACATTTTTATTTCCATCCAGCAAAAGGTATTACGTATACAAAGTACGCCACTTTGTGAGAAGTACAGGTCATAAAATGGGATACAAAATATATATGAAATGAATTTCCGCTGATTTCAGCTACTCTCCTTTTTACAGCTAATCAAAAGGATACACTGCTACACAAAATATATATATATATACATATATATATATATATAAATATATATATATATATATATATATATATATATAAGTAACAAAGCTTTTTATCTTGCCAACACGTGGACTACCTTATCAACACACATATATGTATATATATATATATATATATATATATATGTATATATATATGTGTGTGTGTGTGTGAGTGCGTGTGTATGTATGTGTGTTTTACGACAGATTACAAAGAAGACAAGAAGACACTGACAAGAATTAAGATTTGTTCATTATTAGCTTACTCGTACGTCACTCTAAACAAGATGGAAAGATGGAAACATGGAAACATTTGCTATTTGTTCTTGAGTCGTAATGGATGACAAATTGGTTTTTAAGATTAGTGGAGCTATGAAGAGTAACAAAAGTGCTGGTAGCTGTGGTGATAATAGAACGTTGTGACGCAGTAGCAAGAATTGTTAAGTGGAGCAATAATAGTACTGACAGTTTTGTATACAAAAATAGGGTATATCAAATGAAACATTATCTGAAGGAGTCGTTGATGACGGTGTGTATGACAGTGATAAGAAATCTAAAAAAAAGAATAGTCGAGCAGGAATTTCTGATAAGACTAAGACACAAAAACGTGACGTATTGATTTGATAAATGCAGTGACCCATATTCATATCAGCTTCATTTGTGAACACTTAAAACCCACTTTCCTTCACACGCACATCCGTCTCAATGACCACTATTGTTTCCTAAAATGACACCCATGGCCATGACCACTTGACCTTGACCAGATATTGAACTTGAGAGATAGTGGAGTACGTATTTGTGTGACTTTATTTGTGTGTGTGTGTGTGTGTGTGTGTGTGTGTGTGTGTGCGTCTTTGTGCGTGGGTGTTTTCGATTCTCATCCAACATAATAAAAGCAGAGAGTCGATAAGCAAGACTGTCATAAGCTCGATATCGTTTAACTTTGACTGCCTACCTTTCTTGGTTTCGCAAGAGTGAGCTACAGCACCTGCATACATTCAAAGCAAAGATGGCTTCTACCATCGTACCTGCTCTAATCATGTTTTCCTTGTTGTCACTGTCAGGTAAGAATTACCTTATTTCACACTACAGTCACATTTTAAAATTCTATGATCATAATGGAAATGTACTGCACGACTTACTATGGTGAAGACTTGGGTTTTCGACATGGCTCACTGATTGGTCGATAGTATGCCATGCAACGCTTAATGTTTTGTTCATTTTACAGGTCAGCAATCATAGATTCTTAATTCTGATGAATCACCCATCACAATGCCTTTCACTTAATAAGACAACAAGTGACCCTTGTTCTGCCATGCTCCATTCTATATACCAATAGACTATTCTATGCACTATAGGTGCGTAATGATTATCTGCTGTTATATCTCACCTTGTCATCAAGAGTTTCAGCCTTGGTATGATTAGTATGCAGCACTTCAACCACTTACACATGCTACGTGTATTTCAATCGAGTGTATTGAATTATAATTGAGGTCACGCAGTATCCTTATGATATTATAAGCCCCCCTTTTTTAAACGAAAAAGTTCGTTCAAATCTTATCTAGTTGTAAGACAGTATCGTTATCAGATTGTTGTTACCTCCTCTCAAATAGAGGAGACATTTCTGGGTTTTGTAACAGCATACCTGCAATAATCAAATATGAATTATCACGACAAGCTAAGAAGTCGTTTCACGTAATTATGCTTACTTGTTGTAAGCCAGATACTGAACACGAGAACTTTCCCCTCTTTATGAAGACGTGGAAATAATTACTTAAACACTGTTAAATAAGATAAACCATAAGACATATACTGCGTTTATAACGAGTTTTCAAACACTTTGATCTGGAGAGAGAAAAAAACAACTAGTTCAACATTTTGAAACAAAACATTAGATCAATAACATGACATTGAACGATCATAGAAACGACATAGCAAGAAAGACAGACACTATTTCAGGAATACTAAACACACCTATAAGTTTATATTGCTCTATTTTCCATAATTTTCCCGTACATTTTGACACAATAACGTGAAGTATGCATAATAACAGAATGAACATATAACACTTGTTATCTATATGTAATTTGATCACTAACCTTAATACAGATAAAGCTCTTAGCCTTGATTTTGATTGATTATCTTCCTTCATCTGCATTATTAATTCTTTATTCTAGCTTGATACTACCTTATTTAAACTACGGGATCCTTGCTTGGGGTAATATAATATATCAGATATTATTTGATAAACTTTTTTTATTGCAAAAGAAAGCGCTCAGAATTGTTTTTAACCTACATACCCGAGAACTTATAGATGCTTTTGGTTTTTTTACCATAAAATCCAAAAAAATTAAAGATTTGTATGTGTTTCAACTTGGCCAGTTCATGTTTAATTATAACAACAATTTCTTACCCAATATATTTCACGACTCATTTCATCGAAACAGTCATGTACATAACTATCCCACGCGACGATCCGATGAATTCCATCTTCCATTAATGAGAACCGCACATGCCCAAAATACATTTCTTTATACCGGACCCAGACTTTGGAATAATCTAGATAATAGCTTAAAAGATTCCCCCAAATTTGTCACATTTGAATACAAATTCAGAAAATACCTACTCTCTACTTATAATTCTAGATAATTCAAATGTCTTTAATTCATGCTTGAGCTTTCATCTGTCCTGATGTCGCAGCACTTGGCGTGTTCTGTATGCAGACCTCTCTTCTTTCTTCTCTCCTCTTCCTTTCCTGTCTTTTGTTCCTCGTAGACTTGTATTGTTATCGTCTTCTCTCTTCTCGGTACTGTCTCGCGTCTTATATGTATGTGGGTAATTGAATATTTGTACGAATGTGTTGTCCTTGTCATATTTTCCCGGTACACGCGGTTCAATGAACAGTGTCCAGGCACTAGCATTGATACTTTATTTTTATTTTTTTTTCATTTTTTCCCGACCTACGTGTCTCAAAATAACTACATGTATATTTCTGCAAATGACTTAAATAATACATAATAAAAACAATAGCTATAAAAAACCTTGAATAATATAGTGTTTACTCATTATATATTTGGAGATCCACGTCCCACAAGCTTTGCTTTTTAGTGGATCACTATTTTCCAAAATCGAATTCATTTTCCGCACGCCCACGAAGAATATATGCATTGTTACTCCTTATTATTGTATATATATATATATATATATATATATATATACATGTTGTTATATAATTTATCTCGTATATTACATAAATCTTTTGCAAATGTTTGAACAATATCATTTCATGACATGTATACTTTGTACTATGTTTTGATTTTCGTTGATTGGAAATAAACTATGATTGAATTGAATTGAATTGATTGGTTGAATGTTAACTTCGAAAACGGAAATGATCAATGCACAATGAGATGAGACGTACAGATTTGGCTCATTCTTAATCAAACATTATAACGAATGCACATACTTTTATCTTGTTGAACCAGCCGGACGCTCAACACCTAGCCCGACAGTGCAGCCCTGTGAGGGAGATCTCTGTTCTCAAGCCTCCTGTTATGCGCACCCAACGGCCGAATGCCGCACAGTGGGATGCTCCGTTGAGTTCTTCAATCCAGCCGATCCGTCCGTCGCCGTTCAGTGTGACCGTACGTTTTGTGATTTGCAACGCACACACAGACAGACAGACACAGACAGACAGACAGACAGACACTCTAAATCCACGCATACTCACGCACCACACCGTCACAGACATTACACACTCGCACACCTACTATACATCTAGATTAACATTCTAATGTTCATTAATTTTTTTATAAAAAGGTTCTATAGGAAAGAAGACATTGAAAAGCTCTCCAACATCTCGTTATCGCGATTTAATGATGATAATAACAATGATGATGCTGATAGTAGTAGTAGTAGTAGTAGTAGTAGTAATAATAATAATAATAATAATAATAATAATAATAATAATAATAATAATAATGATAACAGTCTTTCTATGGATTGTTTTAACCTGGTCCAGGCACGCTACCGTGCGCTGAGAAGAGTTTTGTCAAGAATTCCTGAAGGTCAAGGATCAAAGGTCATCGAACTGTGATCAGTGTAAATTCATCTAGACATGTCCTGTCCATTGATAGTATAATATTTTGGTAGGAAGGGAAAACTGAATGGATGATAGTTTTCATGAAGTGGTGGCGTTAAACGGTCAGAGATCAAGGCCAAAGATCTCTGCACGTTTGCACAAAAAAAAATGTTATTTCCAGCTACTGCTTCGATAAGTATGTTTTCTTTCTTTCTTTTTCCTGTGCTCTGTAGCCATTGACTGCAGGTCTGGTGAGAGTGTGGCGAATTGCTTCGCGGATCCGTGCTCCGTGTCTGACTGCCCAGCGCACCCTGACGCTTTGTGCCGCCAGAACTACTGCGACGGTTGTCATGCCGAGTATTATTATCCCACCGACACGTTCACGGTTCTTGATTGCGATGGTATGGTCAATAAACACAACGCATCCCTTATAAATCTCTAAACCTTTGAATGAAGCTAGTGGCAGACACTGACTTGAAATAGAATATTATTTAAAAAAATCGACGTGTACTACCTCAAACTAACCAGTGGATGGGCTCTTCATAATATCGTGTTTATTCAACTACAGTACAATTATTCACGAATTTGTTCGTTCCTTATTTGTTCAATTCGACGAGTTGGACAACACGCGAACCATATACCGTAAAACCAGAATGACTTCGGTCACACTGCTTTCTTCAGTGCAGCATGATTAAAAAGAACGCGGAAAAAATCCCACGTAGGGAAACATAATTACTTATCATGATAATCACTATGTCCTTTGATCACTAACCTTTATACAGATAAAGGTTTAAGCCCTTGTAATTTTGATTGATTGAATTTTAATTTCGAAAAAGCGAGATGAGACGTACAGATATGGCTCTTTCATAGTCAAACATAAAACGGATGTCATACTTTTATCTTGTTGAAGCAGCCGGACGCTCAACACCTAGCCCGACGTTGCCCTGTGAGGAAGACCTCTGTTCTCAAGCCACCTGTTATGCGCACCCAACGGCCGAATGCCGCACAGTGGGATGCTCCGTCGAGTTCTTCAATCCAGCCGATCCGTCCGTCGCCGTTCAGTGTGACCGTACGTTTTGTGATTTGCAACGCACACACAGACAGACAGACACAGACAGACAGACAGACAGACACACTAAATCCACGCATACTCACGCACCACACCGTCACAGACATTACACACTCGCACACCTACTATACATTTAGATTAACATTCTAATGTTCATTTTTTATAAAAGGATTCTATAGGAAAGAAGACATTGAAAAGCTCTCCAACATCTCGTTATCGCGATTTAATGATAATAACAATGATGATGCTGATAGTATAGTAGTAGTAGTAATAGTAGTAATGATAATAATAATAATAATGATAACAGTCTTTCTATGGATTGTTTTAACCTGGTCCAGGCACGCTACCGTGCGCTGAGAAGAGTTTTGTCAAGAATTCCTGAAGGTCAAGGCTAAAAGATCATCGAACTGTGATCAGTGTAAATTCATCTAGAGATGTCCTGTCCATTGATAGTATAATATTTTGATTGGAAGGGAAAACTGAATGGATGATAGTTTTCATGAAGTGATAGCGTTAAACGGTCAGAGATCAAGGCCAAAGATCTCTGCACGTTTGCAAAAAAAAAAAATGTTATTTCCAGCTGCTGCTTCGATAAGTATGTTTTCTTTCTTTCTTTTTTTCTGTGCTCTGTAGCCATTGACTGCAGGTCTGGTGAGAGTGTGGCGAATTGCTTCGCGGATCCGTGCTCCGTGTCTGACTGCCCAGCGCACCCTGACGCTTTGTGCCGCCAGAACTACTGCGACGGTTGTCATGCCGAGCACTATTATCCCACCGACACTTTCACGGTTCTTGATTGCGATGGTATGGTCAAGAAACACAGCGCATCCCTAATAAATCTCTAAACCTGTAAATGAAGCTAGTGGCAGACTCTGACTTGAAATAGAATATTATCTTAAAAAATCGACGTGTACTACCTCAAACTAACCAGTGGATGGGCTCTTCATAATATCGTGTTTATTCAACTACAGTACAATTATCCACGAATTTGTTCATTCCTTATTTGTTCAATTCAACGAGTTAGACAACACGCGAGCCATATACCGAAAAACCAGAATGACTTCGGTCAAACTGCTTTCTTCAGTGCAGCATGATTAAAAAGAACGCGGAAAAAATCCCACGCAGGGAAACATAATTAATTGTCATGATATGTCCTTTGATCACTAACCTTTATGCAGATAAAGGTTTAAGCCCTTGTAATTTTGATTGATTGAATTTTAATTTCGAAAAAAACGAGATGAGACGTACAGATATGGCTCTTTCATAGTCAAACATAAAACGGATGTATATACTTTTATCTTGTTGAAGCAGCCGGACGCTCAACACCTAGCCCGACGTTGCCCTGTGAGGGAGACCTCTGCCCTCAAGCCACCTGTTATGCGCACCCAACGGCCGAATGCCGCACAGTGGGATGCTCCGTTGAGTTCTTCAATCCGGCCGATCCGTCCGTTGCCGTTCAGTGTGACCGTACGTTTTGTGACGTACACATAGACATTTACAGACGCAAACAAACACAGACAGACAGACAAACACAGACAGACATACAGACAGACAGACAAGCAGACAGACTCCCGCACTAAATCCACTCATACTCACGCACCCTTACTGTCACAGACATTAGACACTCACACACCTATACCATACATTTAGATTACTATTCTAATGCTTATTTTTTATTCATGGTTCTATTAGAAAGAAGACATTGAAAAGCTGTGAAACATCTCGTTATCACAATTTAATGATGATAATAATGGTAATGTATTCATACCGATGTGTTGGCTCAGTGAGTAGAGCGGCTGCCCTCACAATCGGGAGGCCGTGGGTTCAAACCCCGGCCGCGTCATACCAAAAGACGTTAAAAAATGGGAGTTGCTGCTACCTTGTTTGCTGTTCAACAGTTGAAAAGGTTAGAGCAACGTCGATCTGGCGCTGCTCAGTGGCTGCCGGGCCCACGATCAATTGGGCAAAATGAATTTCCATTCTTGGACAATAAAATTTGGAGTTTATATCCAAAACAATTATTATAATTATTAATAATGATAATAATAATAAAAATAATGATAATTAATGATAATCAATAACAATAATAAAAATAGTAATGATAATTAATAATAATAATAATAATAATAATAATGATAATAATAATAATAACTGAAATAATAAAGAGAACAGTCTCACTGTGGATTTTTTTAACCTGGTCCAGGTACGCTACCGTGCGCTGAAAAGAGTTTTGTCAAGAATTCCTGAAGTTCAAAGAATAAAGGTTATCGAATTGTTGATAAATTGGTATTGTCATCAATGTAAGTTCATCCTATAAAGGCCCAGTCACACCGCCGGAACTTTGCTGGAGCGTTCCTGGAGCGGTGAAAAAAAAAATCATCACCGCTCGTAACCGTTCACCACCGTTTAACAGAAGTTGGCCTCCGTTAAGGCAACGCCGTATACGCTCGGCCACCGCTCATGGTCCCTCCTACCGCTCCGAAAGTTTTGAGCTGCACAAAATATTGCGAGCGGTGAGGAGCGGACAATTTTCCGCTCCGGCAAAGTTCACCACCGCTCCAACAACGCCCAGTCAAAGTTTGGCACCGCTAGACGCAAGTTCGTGGACGCTTGGGTCCGCTAGGCCAACGCAGAAATCTTGAACGCTGGACCACCGCTGCTTCGCCAGCTTTGCCCGGGCGGTGATTAAACGTTGCACAAACTTTGGTGGAGCGGTTGTAAGCGTTTTACGAGCGTACACGGGATTGCTGGAACGGTGTCGGGCGTTGAAGCAGCGATCCATTGCGGTGATGAACTTTGGTTTGGCGTTGGTATGGAGGTGTCGGAGCGGGACCAGAATTTGGCTATAAATACGGGGAGAAATGGACCAGGAGCCCATTTGGAATCGAGCTGCCGTTGAGTGCAGACCTCATTTATATCGAATTTGCTCAAAGTTACAGTAAAACTGTACTACCATGGATGCTGAGAGACTTGCTATGATTGGTGCACTAGTCCAGCAGCAGAATCTTCTTGGAGGCTGCTGCCTTTCCTTCTCCAGCCTTCCTCTTCTTTTGTCCACTAGGCATGATGAACTTCAACTATCGACTTCTATCAAAAATCTATCAGAACTTCTATCAAAGCGATCCGTTCAGTTCCGTAGTCAAAAGCGGTATGCCGCTAAACCAACTTTAAACCCCCGCAGAGCCAACGCCTGCATGCGCAGAACGCCGCTCTATCAACGCTCGCGTCACCGCTAAACCAACGCTCGCTACCGCTCGCTACCGTTAAACCAACGCTAAAGCAACGCCGGCTTCAGCGGTGCACTGCTAAGGCAACACCTGTGTTATCGATTTTTTCCCATTTTGTGCGCGGTGACAAGCGTTGTCGAAATTCGGCCCCCTCTCCCTACCGTTCAAGGAACGCTCCAACAAAGTTCGGGCGGTGTGACCGGGCCTTAAGATGGCCATGGCAGTATGTTTTGGTAGGAAGGGAAAACTGAATGGATAATGATTTTCAGAAAACAACAAAGATCTCTGCGGATATATATATATATATATATCCAGCCACTGCTTCGATAAGTACATGTATATTTTGTTTTTCTTTTCTTTTTCTGTGCTATGTAGCCATTGACTGCAGGTCTGGTGAGGGTGTGGCGAATTGCTTTGCAGATCCGTGCTCCGTGTCTGACTGCCCAGCGCACCCTGACGCTTTGTGCCGCCAGAACTACTGCGACGGTTGTCATGCCGAGTACTACTATCCCACCGACACTTTCACTGTTCTGGATTGCGATGGTATGGGGTCAATAAAGACAGCGTATAAACCTTTAAAAGAAACTAGTGGTAGACAGTGATTTGAAAAAAAAAATGGAAAGAAAAAAAAATCGACGTGTGCTACGTCAAACAACTAACCAGTAGATGGGCTCTTCATGATATCGTGTTTATTCGATACGACTACAGTACAATTATCCACGATTTTCTTCGTTCCTTATCTGTTCAATTCAACGAGTTAAATAACACGCTAGCCATATACCGTAGAGCTAGAATTACTTCGATCAAACTGTTTTCTTATGTGCTGCAAGCGCTGATTGTAAATACTCCGTGAAAACCCATGGAGGACCTGACATTAATTGTAATTCATTGAATTGAAATGGAGCAATCTCATATGTATGAAGTTTATTATGAACTAAAGCGGATTAAAACCTGAGACAGATGCTCTCTGCTATGTCAAGTGTGTCTTTCACTCATTTACAGGAGATATTCTCTTAAAAAGAATTCCGCTTGGAATTGGTTGATTGAAAAAAAAAACCAGGAAAAGGGCCGCTGTGCGATTGGTCAACCAATGGTTGTCTACTTCCTTTTGTTACTACGTTTTCGCAAGTCTGTGAACAGAAGAAGAAAAGGATGAGTATGATATATTCACGGACAAGTATTTATCTTTTCGTATAGTCCCTACCTGCCCACCCGGCATTGTGGACCCCTGCTTGGAGGCTTCCTGCATGGCACACCCGACCGCGCTCTGTCGAACAAACTACGAGCAAGGCTGCATCGCTGAGTTCTACAATCCAGCCGACCCGTCAACCGCCGTTCAGTGTGACCGTAAGTTCCACATGTGAACATTCGTGTCTTGTAGCCTTCACATTCAGCCAAGCAATTCATTATTTCATTAACCCTAGCAGAGTTAAACTAGCCGATTTTGTATCTTCAAGTTAAGCTTATGCTGAAATAATTCATCACAGCAACATATGAATGAACAGCTTGCTTGAGAAATATCTATTAACATTTCATTGTATTTTGTGAGTAACACAAATCGATGTAGATTATTCAGTGCTGTTGTTGAAATAACTGCAATGTGCACGGCATGATTTTGGATCAAAGCATTATGTGTCATTTGTATCCTTTGCATGTAATTACTACTGCAAGAAATCAATAAGAATGGCTTTTGATAAAAGGGAATTATACTTTAATTGACAATCTGCCCCAGAAACATAATTTAAGTTTTCCATGTACCTACAGTCGATTCCAACAACCACTTCCTGCAATTACCGACATGTGCTGTTTCAATTTTGATATTTTTTTCAAGAATGGGATAAAAGAAACAACTTGCAAGTCTGTTTTCGAACCTTAACTCTGATTATTAAGCCATTGACTGCAAGTCCGGTGAAGGTGTTGTGATGTGTGGCCGTGATCCATGCTCCGCGTCTGGCTGCCAAGCGCACCCTGACGCTTTGTGCCGCCGAAACTACTGCGGCGGTTGCCTGGCTGAGTACTACTATCCCACCGACACGTTCACTGTTCTACATTGCAATGGTAGGCTTAAAAGTAAATTCTGTACTAAATCTTTGTATTGGAGAGCTTGAGGAAATGCCTGGAAATATGAAGGATATCTACACCGTCGTGTGTTAAATGAAACAGCTGACTCGCCATTCAGTCGATTCTTCTTACACCGTCGAGCTACTTGTCACATTTAGTCATAAAAAAAACCTCAAAATGCTAACATAATGATTTTGTGCCAATTATTCCGTCTACATGACTCTATTCATATATTGATATCAAATGAAGAAAACGACCTTGACGTATTTTTCATATTTGTGTTTTTGTCATATGGGCTTTTTATCAAACCTGTCTGTATATCTGTCGGTTCAACTTATCTTCAGTTATCCGCACAACTCTATCCATCTATGTAAGTCATAGAATTAAACGTAATAATATGATGATTTTCAAAGCAAGGAAACAAAATTGCACTGAAATTTAAGTAATTGAATTCAAATTGTAAAACCTGTCAGAGAATATACTGCGTATCAACTAAAGGTGAGTGAAATAAAACTGAGACAGATGTGATTCATTGAATTAAATTGGAGCAATCTTATATGTATGAAGTTTATTATGAACTAAAGCGGATTAAAAACTGAGACAGATGCTCTCTGCTATGTCAAGTGTGTCTTTCACTCATTTACGGGAGATATTCTCTTAAACAGAATTCTGCTTGGAATTGATTGATTAAAAAGAAAAGAAGGAAAGGAAAAGGCCAACTTTGCGGCTGGTCAACCAAAATTTCTTGACTTTTTTCATTACTGCATTTTCGCAAGCTTTTGTGAACAGACGAGGACATGACGACAATTATATTCATCTACATGTACTTTCGTATAGTCCCTACCTGCGTTGTGGACCCCTGTTTGGAGGCTTCCTGCATGGCACACCCTACCGCTATATGTCGAACAAACTACGAGCAAGGCTGCATCGCTGAGTTCTACAATCCCGCCGACCCGTCAACCGCCGTTCAGTGTGACCGTAAGTCCCACGTGTGAGCATTCGTGTTATGACGACTTCTCATTCATGCGGGCATCTTGTTCTTCAACCAAAGAGTGTTATTCTACTTTAAAGAAGATACTGAGTAGTACATAGGATGCTCACTCCATTCCCTTACGTTTCTCTACACAGAGGACTGGCGGAGGAGCATTCGGCTATCATGGGTTGAAGAAGTTATTATTCAGTGTCAGTTTGCTTTATTTTTTCTTTATGTCTCCCTACTGTAAAGTTTGATGTAAACCAAATATGCTTAGTCTTCCGACTTTTATTTGCTTTTTTTAATACAACCGAAATTAAATTGAATTGAATTGAATAATGGCTTTCTATAAAAGAGAATTATACTTTCTTTGACAATCTTCCCCAGAAACATAATTTAAGTTTTCCATATACCTACAGTCGATTCCAGCAACCACTTCCTACAATTACCGTCATGTGCTGTTTCAATTTGGATTTTTTTTTTCAAGAATCGGGTAAAAGAAATAACTTGCAACTCTGTTTTCGAACCTTAACTCTGATTAATTAGCCACTGACTGCAAGTCCGGTGAAGGTGTTGTGATGTGTGGCCGTGATCCGTGCTCCGCGTCTGGCTGCCCAGCGCACCCTGACGCCTTGTGCCGCCGGAACTACTGCGGCGGTTGCCTGGCTGAGTACTACTATCCCATCGACACGTTCACTGCTCTAGATTGCAATGGTAGGCTAAAAAGTATAAATCATCTTCTACATCTTTGTACTGGAGAGCTTGAGGTAATGGCTGGTATTATTAAGGATATCTACACCGCTATGTGTTAAATAAAATAGCTGACCCGTCATTCGGTCGGTTCTTCATATACCGGACATCGAGCCTAATAGCCTCGTCGCAATGCTACTTGTCACAATCTTTGTCATCAAAAAACTCAAAATGCTAACATAATGATTTTGTGCCAATTATGCCGTCTGCATGGCTCTATTCATCTATTGATATCAAATGAAGAAAACGACCTTTACGTATTTCTCCATAATTGTGTTTTTGTCGTCTGTTTCATCAGACTCGTCTGTATATCTGTCTGGTCAACTTATCTTCAGTTATCCGCAGAACTCTTTTCTAGAATTAAACGTAATATAAGATGACTTTCAAAGCAAGGAAATACAATTGAACTGAAATGGAATTGATTGAATTCTAATTGTAAACGCTGTCAGAGAATATAATGCATATTAACTGGAAGTGAAGTATAGAACTAAGACAGATACTCTCTGCTAATTATAGTAAGTCGGAATCTTAGCATCAATTAATGACACGTTATAAATAACTTTAATTTATAGATGTACATAATAACAATAATTGGCCATAATTCGGACATGGTATCACGAAACCATAGGATATTAAGGAAACTCAATAAATACCGTAGCATAGGAATAGTGTACATAAGACATGGTCAGTGTATTAGGCCTACCTGTCCGTGGTTTTGTTGATGTTTCTTCTGCTGTAGCCATTGGTAGCTGTTAGAAGTATGACTGGATGGTGTGTTTGATTAATGATGATTTAAGTTGAAACTGATACAATTTTACTTTGTCGAGTGTGCCTTTCTTTCAGTTACAGGAGAACTTATCATGAATAAAATTCTGATAGGAATTAATTGATTAAAAATAAGAAGAAAAAACCGCTGTGCGATGGGTCAACTAAATTTTTTTGACTTTCTTTCATTATTGCATTTTTTCAAGCCACTGTGAACAGATGAGGAAGAGGAATACGAATATATGATATATTCCCCGACATGTATTTATCTTTTCGTAGTCCCTGCGTGTCCTCCCGTTGTTGTGGACCCCTGTTTGGAGGCTTCCTGCCCGGCACACCCAACCGCACTCTGTCGCACAAACTACGAGCAAGGCTGCATCGCTGAGTTCTACAACCCAGCCGACCCGTCAACCGCCGTTCAGTGTGACCGTAAGTCCCATGTGTGAGCATTCATGTTATGCAGGCTTCTCATTATTCAACGTCCATTAAAAAGTAAATCATACACACCTCCAGTAAAACTTAATTCCGGACTACTTGTTCACTTACCTTATTAAAGTTGAAGTTAAGGAAATAAGTAAAATCAGGTAAACAGAATAACAGAACTCTCATTGTAAATCAGACAAAAAATTAATATAAAAACCAAACGATTTGCTTACTTTCACGAAAATTTATCGAATTATACAAATATACAAATACATCTATGCGAAAAGTAAAAATTAATGTCTATGATTTAGTAACCACAGTCTGTTTGTCCATACAGTAATCATTGCAACAGACTAGTTATATATTTTGATTGGAAGGAAGGATACAAATTATTCTAATGGAAATGGCGTAAAAAGGGAAATTTGGCGATTTCTTTAAAGTCCAGGTCGATGGGAGATTTTAAGGTGATAACATCACTACGAATTCTAATAATTTGCATCTATGGTTTGAGCTAGTGCGACTTTTGTGAAACAAAGGGAACTTTTAATTCCAAAACATTCATACTGTAGGCTTGATTCAAATGAGACCTGTACCACTCTGTTCATTATTTTAATATCATTTTGTGACTAAAAGCCCACTTTTGTGTGGAACTTTAGGAATACTTTATAATAAACAACAGCTACCTGCATGAGATCGACGTGATGGTATAGTGTGCCGTTTCCCCTTCTAATGACACTTTTCAAAACATGGGATGAAAAAAAAAAAACAACTTAAGGGCCCTTAATTTAGACAGACGCTCTTTTTTCGAACCTAAATCCTGATTAATTAGCCATCGACTGCAAGTCCGGTGAAGGTGTTGTGATGTGTGGCCTCGATCCGTGCTCCGTGTCTGACTGCCCAGCGCACCCTGGCGCTTTGTGCCGCCGAAACTACTGCGGCCATTGTGAGGCCGAGTACTACTTCCCCACCGACACTTTCACCGTTCTGGATTGCAATGGCGGGTTTTAATATTTTGTCCATACTATTTCATCCATTTGATATTAAGATGGAACGTAAGAGAGTCAGCTGGTATTTACCCTGGTAACTGTCCAGACCCGTGTCTGGAGTCATTGTAGACTAGCATGACTAGCATGATCAATGCAAAAAAAAAAAAAAAAATGCCGATGATAAAATCAACTGTCTACATGCAGGAAAAATCAGCATCATTCAAATCGGTCTTAACAATCAACTCAGTTTCATGACGTCAGCTGATATAACGTAATTTGATCCCCCTGCAATAGCTACTACAAAATGGAGGAATGCTCAACATCTTTAGCGTTCGGAGGCAGTCTTGGTGTTTCTGATGATTTCTTTCATCCCCCCACTATGACAAACAATAAAGACGAATTTTAATTTGGTTTTGCAATTTCATTATCATACGTAATGAAGAAATATACGACAGTGAGTTGTTTGCATTCTTGTACTATATGCACTTCGCTATATCTTTGATCGCTTTGTGATAATCTAGATTCACTGCCTTCCAAATTCCTTTCTTTTTTGTGAGAGATAATATTACTGTGCTGTTGAAATAAATGCAATTACAAACTTCTATATAATGTCATTTTGTTTCGTCGTTAATACAAAACATAAATGATGGCCCATACGCACAGCTTAGGCGCACTTATTTCAAAGTTTCCACTATTCTGCCCCTATGAAAATGTGCACATAGTCATATATATAAACTCTACAGTGTACATTGGTGTATGAATGACATGTTGGTACTAATTTCAATAACCTAGCCCTGTCCATGGAATGACGACACTTTGACGTCATCTTGTCTTCCGCTGAGATACGCCGTGTCTATCATCTTCAAGATCTTCGTTGCTGGAAGAGACGAGAGGAACAGGAGCAGATTTTGTTATTGTAGCTACTACTTTAACTATTCCTGTCGTTTACTGTGTGATCACCATAAGTTTACGTTGTATCTGGTATGATATTTTTGGACACAATGTTACGTCATAATCAATGATAATTAAGAGTTTGCCCTACTTGATGTAGTGCCAATTTGGGTAATGTTTCAACATGAGCTTGCAACGTTTATGAGTTGTGACCATAAGATAAAGTGGAATGATTATTCTCTTCCCTCATGGTACTTGCCCATTTTCATAATATTTCTCATATCAAACAGGCTAAGAGTATGCAATGACATTTATAAATGACATGTATCATCCTTTATATTGCATTACATTATATTATCATTTTTGTTGCATTTCTGTCGGACAAACACCTGAGACATACCAACTGTCCTATAAGATTCTATGCCTCTAGCAGTGGCGGATCCAGAGGGGGGCGCAAGAGGCGCACGCTCCCCACTTTATTTATCGTTAAAAACAAAACAAATAAAAAGTAACAAATTAAAAGAAACCCGAAAGTGGCGCCAGAAATATTAGTTGCGCCCCCCCCCCCCTTTACAGAATTCCTGGATCCGCCCCTGTCTAGTGAATCTTTAAAGTATACATGTACCAAGGGCGTAGCGAGGGGGGGTGTTTTGGGTGTTCAAACACCCCCCTTTGCCGAAATGGGGGTGTTTGAGGTGTTCAAACACCTCCCTTGGGCAAAAGGGAGGTGTTTGAGCTGTTCAACACCCCTCTTCAACAATGTTTAGATGTTAAAAAAATGAAACAAAAGCTGTCTTTACCGCTTTTATTTCCGTTTTGAATTCCGCCTTTCCTTTCTTTTGTGTTCATTTTCTTTCTCTCTCTCTCTCTTCCCTGCTTTGCTTTCTGGCCGAATCGCGAAGATACATTGCGCATAATGTTCACCGTTTACCGGTATTAGGGAGCTTTAGATTTTAGACGCGCGGACGTTCAAAGAGAAAAAACCGGCGATTTGAGCGTGCGCAGTAGCGCGGATCAAGTTACTGCGCACACTCAGATCATGTTTTTTTCTCTTTGAACGTCCGCGCGTCTAAAATCTAAAGCTCCCTAATATACCGTACGCGGTACCGTAAATTGTGTATGACGCATAATTATTATGTGTGTGCAATGCATGCTATACCGATTCTGTGACGCGCTTTGTGTATTATCGAAGCATCGACGTTTCTACTTCTTCTCTTCTTTCTTTTCCTCACCTTCTTGTCTTTTTTACTCCTTTTTTTCTTCATGTTTTTTCTTTTCCTTTTTTTTTGCGTTTTGGGGGCGACCACACCCATCGTCCCCCTGGCTACACGGGTGTGGTCTGGGTCAGGTTCTCCCATTTGTTTATACACAAAATGCGTCGGTTATTTACGTTATCCAATGCTGTTTTGCGCCCTTTTCAATAATTATGCATGGCAGGCGTTACACCAAAAACGGCGATCTATCCGGTCTTCCCCTCTCCATTATCTTTTGTAAAAGTAATTCATGAAATTGGGGTCTTAAGTCTTAACTATACTGATGCTTCATACATTTATTACTAGTAGTAACATTGGTTATACGAGCACAATTTCGCCGGCGGAGGGCAGGGGAGCTGAACCTTTCGGCGTTTTGCCAAATTATCAACTTCCTTATTTTCCCAAAATAAAGTGAGAAAAAACGCTACACAATGCACTGCCTCAAATTTTGATTTTTTGTTCTTAATAATTGAAGTTAATTTAAGCTAATTTGTGTGTGTGTGTGTGGGGGGGGATCCAGACTATTAACACTAATATAAAAACAAAAGCCTTTAGCTGCCACTTCCATTTCCGGAAAGTGAATAATTTTTATTCCTCCAAAGTTAAGCTACTATTACTCTGTCTCATGATTTGACCACAAATTTTGAAGATAAAATGATATGCAATAATTTGAATGAGTTTTGATAATATAATCATTAGACCCATTCATATCCGGGTTTTATTCTTTTCTTCCTTTTTTTTTTTTGTTGGCGGAGGCGCACAAAACTAAAAGTTCCTAATTTTTTCACGATCGACACTCCTAATAGCCCTGTCATGACGTGCCAGTATCAGCAGACCTATAAGTTAGTTCTGTTCTGTAGTGTCTGGTGTGGGAATATTAATAATAATAATAATAATAATAATAATTGCATTTATATTTTATTCGCCAACGCAGTGCATCTGTGCAAGACGAAAATGGGAAGTTGTTGCAATGAAAGATTTTTTGTAATGATTCAACTAGGTATCGACTAAGATTTTACACTTAATGTCTAAAATCATTTAATATCAAATTATTTGCATTTAATGCCCCTTTTTGAACACCTCCAAATACCGGGGGATGCATGTATGTTCTTGAGGGACGCACATTGCACCGTGCATTGCCCCCCCCCCCCACACACACACCATGGGCGTAAATCCCGGGGGATGGGGGGGGGGGGATATATCCCCCCCTGAAATGGAGGAGGGGGGATGGCCTGTACAATCATCCCCCCCCCCGAAATTTGAGGGAAAAAATGGAGGAAGCAGAAATGTGATTGCATCACTTTTGGCATATTGCATGACGTTCGTACGCCCGCCTCCAGACAGGTAACAGAGCTGAATAGTCTTGTAGGATAATGTATACATAATTTTCTCAAGCGCTCGCTCGCTTCGCTCGCTCGCAAAGACAGTAATATCGACATAAGGTATGACCCAGACGTTGACAACGTCAAATAGTATAGCCCTATAGGCCTACATTGTAAACATGTAAATCCAAAATTTCACCAAAAGTGTGCACCAGATCGCTTAATTTCAGGTCTGAAAATGCAAAATCTTCCTCGTCTGAGAGGGGGGTATCCCCCTCCCACACCCTCCCCCCATTCGGTCGCTCCGCTCCCTGGCACAGATATTCCAACTCCAAGTCCCTCCCCCACCCACCATCATTACAGAACGATGCCTCTGGGATGATTGCTTTATTAACTTAAATCAAGAAAATAGAAAAATACAATACCTACAGGAAGATAATACCGTTACGTTATTACATACAAAGAAATGGAGATCCATATTACCATTTCATTGAATATATTTGGGCCTTATTCAGGGCTATGCTACGTTTTTAAAGGGAGGGGGGGGGGGGTCAAAACCACCTGTCAGTCAAGAAGAAAGAAAATCAAAAGATAAGAGAAACAACAGCAAAAACTCCTCGTTCTTTCAAGGTCTGATTTTCCACCAAAAGTCGGCTGACAAGCAAAAGAAAAAACAAAAAACAAAAACAAAAAGTCTTCATATTTTTGCTGCCACTTCCCTCATACTTTATATTTCATGCAAAACAGTGGTACATTCGATCCCTGTTAAGTGTGTGTGTGTGTGGGGGGGGGGGCGCCAAGCTTCCCCCCCCCCCCCCGCATCCGCTCGTAAAAAAAGAATAAAAAACTTACCAAAATGGTAATTCAAGGGTTACTGGATAACTGCTTTTGAAATCGACATGAAAGGGGGATCAAGATATAAAATATTTTTCTAAGATTTCTTGTAACCATAATTAAAGAGGTATATAACGTGAAACATTGTGCAAAAAGTCCGGAGCCGACAAAATATTGCGATTCAGCATGATTCCTGGTTGGCATTCTGAATATAAGCAGGATGTGTGCAGTGTACTCAGAACATCCGAACGGCAAAAAGAGTCGCTGTAACGTTGCGCAATTTGATGTAGAATGTACACCTTTGTACCTTACGCTTCGTTTATATCAAAGCTAGATCATTAATGATTTTGCAGTGTTGCTTTACATACTAGTCTATATCAAAATGCCTTGCATTGCCAATAATAAGACTTGACCTGGGCTATTTCCTAACTTTTTCATGTATATAAAACACACACACACACAAACACAAACAATAATATTAGAGGATGTTCTGAAGTGCAGGTTTTGGATATCCTTCCCCCATTTGGTCACTTCGACGTCCCCTCGCTGGTCATACCTCCCCAAATCATGAACATAAACCGACACCATTGACTACCCTCTCAATTTCCAAAGCGTAAAAATATAGCTACAAAAGGCAGTTTTTGGAGTGCAAAATGTCAAAATTTTCAAGCTCACTCGGTCCGCTCGATCGCATTTAATCGCTATGCCATTCTCCTGATGTTGCTGCCAGTAATTGCCAGTAGTTGCGCCCGGTGCGCCCCCCTTATTATAAAGTATAGCTACAAACGGCAGTTTTGAGACTGAAAAATGTCAAAATTTTCAAGCTCACTCACTCCACTCGCTCACATTTAGTTGTTATGCTATTCTCCTGATGTCACTGCCAGTTATTGACAGCAGTTGCGCCCGTTGCACCCCCCTTAATTTCCAAAGCCAAAAAAGTATAGCTAAACGGCAGTTTTGGGACCGCAAAATATCAAAATTTTCAAGCTCACTCGCATTTAATCGCTATGCCATTCTGCTGATGTTGGTACCAGTAATTGCCATCAGTTGCGCCCGGTGCACCCCCCTCCCCTTAATTTCCAAAGTGAAAAAATACAGCTACACAAACGGCAGTTTTGGGACTGTAAAATGTCAAAATTTGCAGGCTCACTAGCTGCGCTCGCTCGCATATTATAATCTTTATGTTATTCTCCTAATGTTGCTGCCAGTAATTGCCAGCAGTTGCACCCGGTGCCCCCCTTAATTTCCAAAGCGAAAAAATATAGCTACAACCGGCAGTTTTGGGACTGCATGTAAAATGTCAAAATTTTCAAGATCGCTCGCTTCGCTCGCTCGCATAATAATCGTTATGTCATTCTCCTGATGTCGCTGGCAGTAATTGCCAGCAGTTGCGTCCGGAGCGCCCCCTGATTTCCAGAGCGAAAAAATATAGCTACACAAACGGCAGTTTTGGGACAGTAAAATGTCAAAATTTTCATGCTCGCTCGCTTCGCTCGCTCGCATTAATCGTGATGCCATTCTCCCGATGTTGCTGCCAGTAATTACCAGCAGTTGCGCCCGTTGCGCCCCCTTAATTTCCAAAGCGAAACAATATAGCTACAACCGGCAGTTTGGGGAATGTAAAATGTTAAAATTTTCAAGCTCGCTCGCTTCGCTCGCTCGCATATAATCGTTATGTCATTCTCCTGATGTCGCTGCCAGTAATTGCCAGCAGTTGCGCCCGGTGCGCCCCCTTAATTTCCAAAGCGAAAAAAATATCGCTACAACCGGCAGTTTGGAGACTGTTAAATGTCAAAATTTTCAAGATCGCTCGCTTCGCTCGCTCGCATATACTCGTTATGTCATTTTCCTGATGTCGTTGCCAGTAATTGCCAGCAGTTGCGTCCGGTGCGCCCACTTAATTTCCAAAGCGAAAAAATATAGCTACAAACGGCAGTTTGGGGACTGTAAAATGTCAAATTTTTCAACCTCGCTCGCTCCGCTCGCTCACATTCATTTCAATTGTTATGTAATTCTCCCGATGTTGCTGCCAGTAATTTGTCGTTTCACACCGTCATTCCATAATCCATAAGGAAAAAAATGACTGCGCAGTGGAATGTATCATATTCCGTTATGTATTGCAGTCCCCATTACAGTTTCCAGACTGACAGCACACGCACATACGCGCACACACACATACACACGCACGCACGCACAAGCATGCATACACACCCTCAAAATTACTTTTCCACGAGGTGCCCCCCGCCCCCCCCCCCCCCTGTCTTGACCAACCCGCCACGGTACGTTACTGGCTGCACCCGTCCGGTTATGGGCTTGTAAATCGTGGTGATGGTGACTATCGCCGATCACCGCCCCCCCCCCCCCCCCCCCCCACACTCCTCAGCACGGATTTACGCCGTTGACACACACACACTTGTTCAACGTCCGTTGGCAAAAGCATACGGATTTGGGAGCCCACAGACACGACGTATCAATTTTAGGCTACTGCATGAGAAACTTCTGCTGCGTCCGGGCTGTGTTTGGGCCACGGATTCACTCCCCGTATGGATGATGCGGGTGCTCTCTACAGCCATCGAGCGCACAACGAATTGACACCGTGCGTCTTTTACGAAAAAATATAAAAGACGCCCGGTGTCGGGGGGGGGGGGGGCACATTATGCCCCCTTACCAGATTTTCATTTGCCACTCCTTCGCCCTTTATCCGATTTCAACCAAATTTGGTGACTTTTCCTAAAATCTTATTGCGAACATTTTGATATATAATTCAGCTATATTTGATGTTGCTGGTTGCCATGGCAACCATAAACCGACAACCATGTCAGTCAGATTTTGCATCTTTTTTCTGTTCCCATTTTATTTAACAGCATTACAGTGGATGAAATGGGTGTTTCTTGGCTGAAATTTGTTGAACGAGTAAAATTTGAAGTAATTATGGTCCTGGAAAGTTTTTCTTATTATTTCCTGTGTTTTTATGTGACAAAGGCATAAAACAATAGATATAATAGAGATAATTGAAAACATATATAATACTTTCTAAAGATTGCCCTTCTATTTTGTGATATTTTGATTCCCTCATCCAAGCTATGCCTCTAACATCATTAGTTCTTCATATTTTCAATTTGTAATCTTGAAATTCCACTATTATGCAAATATGAAATGTCATAACTGTACATGTACCCATCCCAAACATTTCATCTCAGGTCTCATAATGTATTATTACGTTGACACGAATAGCGCCCCCATGTGGTGACCTTGAGAAATTTCAACCATAACAACTAATAAGATTCCACTTGTTTATCACTTGTGACAAATATGAAAATGATTGGTCTATGATAAGACATATATAATGGGGATAAAGAAATTGTGCAGAAAAATCATGTTTTTAGCACATTTCCTATGTATTTCTTTATATTTTGGAAACTAGCGCCCTCCATGGGTGACCTTGAGAAAATTCAAATGTACAGTCGTGTAGAGTATGAGTCACTCTACCCATGTGCCAAATATGACAATGATACATCAAATAATAAAAAAAGTTATAAAGGGGGGGGCACAATGTGCCCCCCCCCCCCCCCTGGGCCTGCGAGGGGTCAAAATAGCTTGGGCTTAATAGGGTTAAACACCCCCCTCTAAAAAATCCTGGCTACGCCTATGACATGTACCCTTGCCTGTCAACATGATAGATGTCTAGCGTATTGAGAATCAAAAGATAAATGCAAATACTCCTATATGCATGCCACAAGTTGGCATCCCACTATCACATAGGTATCAAAATGAGAATTGGGGAACCAAAGCATACATTGTGGATTGAATAACTTCCATAGTTTTTAAGCAATCAATTTAAAAATTGGTATCTATGATGATCTATAGGTGTAGTTATGCAAAACACTCTTTTTGTTTGTACTTGACAAAGCGTTGCCATGGTAACCGCATGTTTTCTTCGAAATATTGTGGAGTGAACAACTTCCACAGTTTTGAAGCAAATGAAATCAAATTTGGTAGGCATTATGGCCTTGAGGCATAGATGTGGACATCTTTGTTGGACAAAGCGTTGCCATGGTAACCATAATTTTATCAAAACATTGTGGATTGATTAACTTCCACATCATTCAAGCAATTAAGGTCAAATTTAGTATGTATGATGATCGGGAGGTGTAGTTATGCAAGACACCAATGTGTTAATGTAAGAAAAATGTGTTGCCGTGGTAACCACTCATTTTTTTATCAAAATAAACCATTCAAGCTATGAAGGTCAAATTTGGTGTGTATGATGGTCTTTAAGTGTAGTGATGCTGGGGGAAAGCATGTTTCCATTTGCTGTAAGTTTTATACTCAGCGTCAACTCTGTAATTGTACAGTAAACTAAAATTATTCTGTTTCCAATTCGACAAGTGCACAAACTTGGTTTCATCGTCATTGCCTTCATGACATCACCTACTTAGCAACACTAGGGGCGGGGGTATCAATCATCTTCAGTGATAATTCCAGTTACTGATGGTATAACATCTTTTGCTTAAAATGTGCAATGATTCGACTGCTCATCCCTTAAGGGTGAAGGTTTTGGTCACGATGTAAGTGACTTTATTCTGTATCTTGATATACTAGTACCTTTGTCTGGCTAACTTAATAAACTTGTTATGATCATAGGTTGCGTTCGTCTATGTGTAATTCATTTGTCCAGCTCTCGGAGCATGTGACCAGGTCCTGTCTTAAAGTGACACAGAGAAAGAAAATATATAATAGAATATTTTTCATAAAGATTGGGATTTAGCTCAGCAAACTGTGTTGTTAATACACACGAGCAATAATTATGATAGGTTGTGTTAACGATCTAGGGACCTATGCAATACAAACTTTGCTCTGTAGTGGGTTCCTTACATTTTATGATTGTAAAATTGTCTTTTCTCTAGATTACGACGCCATATCTTGTCTTGTGTTCTATCGATTGTACTATTATATTTATGTTTGATAAGTGGAACAACAATGAATCAATTCAAAAGCAAACTCAAAATTTTTGAAGATACATGTACCACGAAGAAGCAATCGCTAATCACTCGTCAATGGACACCATCGCCGCAGATGGTACAGCGCCATCATTCGGTCATTCTTCTCGCAATGATTTACTCGTTCGGCAGACGACAGATAACCAACGCATTGTCACTTCAAGACATTAACATCGTAATTCAAGTGAGCATGTGTCGATTCAGCAAGCATTCATTAGCAATTGTTGAATCTATCAACACATCCATCAGTACATGCATCAATATATCTACAAATGCTCTGTAAAAATCGACGGTAGAACGGACTTGATATCAACTACCTCTACTTGTACGCTATCATCATGATATACACTACTAATTACAAATCACAGTGAGATATACGAACATGCACTGCCCGCTAGGTGGAAGATGGTAATAATATACCCTTTTGTTGGAAAATGGCGACATGCGATTCTATTACTCTCAGGTGACACTTACATATCAATTACCCGTGCCTGGAACGTATACATTTCGCGCATTTCGCTGTCGGCAATCAAAAGGTCAATTCGGAAAAGTCGCTCCAGCGAGCAATACATTCTTTTCCCACCACCTTACACATACAAAGGTGAATATATCTATCTATATAATTCTCTCATAAATCTAACGATGGAGTTGTCTGTAAGGGGCTTCTCAAAAGCAGGGAAGATCGTGATGGCAAAAATGGAGGAATAAAAAGAAAAAAAAATCTAACTATATTTCTGTTCTGAACATATTTCACAGCTGGTGAACAGCAAATCTCTCTCTCTCTCTCTCTCTCTCTCTCTCTCTCTCTCTATATATATATATATATATATATATATATATATATATATATATATATATATATATATATATTTAGTTATGCAATACGTGTTTCATAAAACCGCGCTGCATATCACATTTCCTTTGAGTAAATCACGGGTGAGGTAACAACTGAGAATGCATCTCACGGTAACCGCTTGACTACAGACGTCATTCATGAAATTGGAAGGCTTTGATGTGATGCCGCTGTAACGATATTTTCTCTGGATATAGACAGAGGCGAAAGACAGGTTTTGTCATGTAAGACTCCATACAAGCAGTTTGTCCACATGCATGGTTTTGTTCAGTTTCATCCGATAGAGGAGAACATTATTGCCCACAGCTATGAGAGCGAAATAAATGGGAAATAGTCATTAAGCGCTAACAAGAAATCTCCGTCGTTATTCGCGTCTCATGCGGCGTTGTTTTCGGTTGTCTGTGACATAAACTTCCCACGGCATTGCTAGAATTCTTTCTGTTATGTCTATATCAATATTCATCTTCATTCTTAATATAGCCTTTATGACTTCGAACCTGCGTATTTCTCGGCCGTTTTATCAGAATCATACAATTAAGTCGCCATTTCAGTTTCCATAAACCATTAATTATCTGGGCCACAGAGAACCCATGAAAGAGGAGAAGGTGATGTTTGACAGTACGGACAGTGATGGCATGTTTCAATAGTGAAAAACGCCACTGATCAGTCCCAAAACTAGAAGAGATTTGTCATGACTCCTGGAATCTACAATTGGCCCTCGAAAAAAGCAACAGAAACGGTCTATTTACAGATCCCATTTACATCCAGTGACGTCATTGAAGATTCCTTTACGCTAAATTCTCCGCCGCTCCGTAACCCACCGGGCAAAATCAATCTGTCGTGTAATTTTTCGCGACCGTCCTAAATGTGCACAAGCAATCAATAAGTCGCTGCCATGCATAAAGCAAAGAGCAGAATTTTTAGGGGAAACAACAACAGTTCTTGTAAATTTTGCTTCTAGACATTGGAAGTATTTGCCAAAATCGCTAGTACAGAAGTGACCTTGAAATTTTCTCTTACATTCCTCTCTCTCTCTCTCTCTCTCTCTCTTTTGTGGCAACAATCAATTATAGTACAAAGTGCAAAACCTTGAAAGTAAATTAAACAGAAATACCATGACATTGGCTTTATTTACCTTTGGAAGGGCGGCGATTAGGCCTAATACTAATGACTAATGACCGAGTTCTTATCTAAAGACATGAGCCCCATAAGAAGAAAAAGAAGTAAACCCCAAGTCAAGACTCAGATATAAATGAATATATCATACAACAAAACAAGTGCATAAACAGCATCTCTCTCTCTCTCTCTCTCTCTCTCTCTCTCTCTCCCTCTCTCTCTCTCTATGTATTTTATATATATATGTAGACACATACACACACACACACACACACACACACACATTTGGCAGTGCTTTCATCGTCGAGAGGTATGATGAGGGTGTTTTAAAGCATTTTTTTTCGGGGGGGGGGGGGTTGTCAATATGAATCAGTTGTTGTGTAAAGTGTCCGTTTGTTGCATTTCTTTTCTTTATGTCTCCCTGTAAAGTTGTAAAGCTGTAAAGTTTGATGTAAACCAAATATGGTTAGTCTTCGGACTTTTATTTGGTGTTTTTTGATAAAACCGAAATTGAATTGAATTGAATTTCAGCAACAATATCGTAAGACCGGCAGTATTAGGACTCCAAGTCTGTGACACTTAACAGAATTAAAACCACAACATTCCACAAATCCTCTTACTAACAGATAAAAACACACTAATAAGGAAGACAAAAATATCTAAAAAAGCAGTCAACGGAGAGGAAGGGATATTTAGTATAATGAGAGAGGGAGGGAGAGCTGTAAGGGCTTGGGCTGCGAAACTACAAGACGCCATTGAGTTCCAATTCAAATGGCGTTGCCCGCCCTTCATGCTTCCGTTCTCTGGCGGTATGGTGGGGGGGGGGGGATAGGGGATGAGGGATAGGGTGGAGGATGGGAGAATGGGTCGGGGAATGGGATTGGGGATGGAAGAGAAAGGAGGGGTAGGAGATGCCGCACAACCATTAGCATATTGTGGCTCGATCTCCGAAGACTGCAGCTGAAGACACTCGCGTTACAAATCGACAGCTTGCTCTGAGGATAGCGTCTGGAAGAGAGTGATCGCAGGAGCCATAACAGCGTGAAAAGAAGAATCAATCTCCCAGCTTTTGTTTAACCCTTTATCTCTGTTATCGTCGAATATTTTCTATCTGTGTCTATGCCCCCTCCCCCTCCCCGTTTTTTTCTCTCTCTCATATTCTTTTATTAATTTGTAAGATATGCAAAATGCAGTGTAGATCATAAATCATATCCAGAAAGAAAATACGTGTACAATTAAGTAGAATAACCAAGAACAGAACACATGATTTGCACGGTTGACAGAAAGTGAAGTATAGAAAAGAGTGGTCTACTGAAAAGCAGCGCTTGTAGAACGTGGATCACTAAAAAACTAATATGTATCTAAGTATATCATCCCAAATCTATACATGTGCACCTAAAATACAGCAATACGTCATCATTATAAACAGTAACTACTTTAAAGTACAAAAAAATACAAATTCAGATTAAGCTAACAATGTTACAACCTGCACTATTCGCTGAACCGTGTGTGTACCCAGGAAATAAGGTGAAAAAAAAACACGCAATAGGCCCTATATACATACATACACACACACACACACACACACACACACACACATACACACACACTTGTATCTATCTGTCTACTATTACATCTATTTAATTATCTTGCACGTAACCCTTGGCTGTCTGCCCCATCTTCTGTACATGTATTTCTCTGCAGCCTTCTTGCCTGTTTAACAACTGATTTTGATTTGATTTGATTTTGACGTGCGTTGTTGGTTTTTACATTATCATTGTACATGTTCACACATTGTTCGCAGCATACGTTGAAATGAGTTACTTACAAAGTAATTTTATCTCTATTGGATTTACAACGAATTTACAATATACAGTACTATTCTGCCTCAAAGGAAGTACGTTCAGACTAGACAGACAAAATTATGTAAATCAACTAACGAAGATATATGCACATACACGTAAAACAAACATTTCCTAATAAGCACCATTTTGGACTTCATTTCATGAAATTGGCGTTTTTTTATCTCTGATGCCCAATGTTAACGTGCATGGTCAGTTAATGGTCATCAGTCTTGCAGTCATGATGTCCATCGGCTTGTCTGTTAATGTGTGAGTGTGTGTGCGTTTGTGTGTGTGTGTGTGTGTGTGTGTGTGTGCGCGCGCGCGCTCGGCATGCGTGTACTCAAATCCAAATACGAAGGTCCTCAGAAATAGGTAGTAAGTAAACTTAAAAAAGTCCTATCGTTGTATTTGTTTTTGCTTGAGATATTATTCATATCAATCAAAATCAATATCATATGCATCACTAAACAATGCAAAAACTGCGAGTATCAGTCTCTGACTGTCTAAGATGAATATGATGATGGTGTAACCAAAGCCTTCTTCATCAGCAGCATGATCAGCACATGGCTGTGTCTCGCCATACGGCCCGGGGCAACGAAGCGCCCCTCAGTCAGGCGTGAGAGCACTGTGAATGCCTCAAATTTCGTCGAACTAAGCGCGGGCTGCATGCTCACCCGTCTGCATAATCTCTTCAACAGAGATGTCTTCCTTTCTTGTCTATCTTATTTTTTTTTCTCTCTCTCTCATTTTGATGATATTGTTGTTATTGTCTGTGAGGAGACGAAATGAAGATACTCCACTCAACGGCTCATCTCAGATCTCGGCCAAAGACACTTGGTTTCGAAATCGATCGCATCACTGGCTGCAGAAGAACTGGAAAGATGGGTTGTTGTAGTGAGGGGAAAGGTGGGGGGGGGGGGGGGAGGGGTTGAGATAGCCTTTGGAAGAATCTGGAGTCTACAGACAATCCTCTGTGCAGTGGGGGCTGTGTCCGGGAATATGTGCACACAGCATAGTTATCGTGGTAGCCATATTGTTACGCTTGCACGATGACAGTTTTGCGTTATCACAGTGTGTGTTTTGCCATATCTTCAACCGTATAGTAGTGTCAACCGTGGAATACCACAAGCATGATGATGCCTGAACATTAATCTGTAAATGAAAAAAAAAGGGCATGTTAACGAACCTTCACAAACAACGAACTGTCGGAATAACGATTTTTTTTTTTCATTTTCGTATTAACGAACCTTCTGAATAACGAACCTTATTTCATTTTCGGAGTAACGAACCTTCGGAATAACGAACTTTATCTCATTTTCGGAATTACAAACCATCGGATTAACACACCTTCGAAGTAGCGAAATGAAACCGTGCTAACTGGCGTAATAGCATAGAGACTCCAGCTCGCAAGGGAAAATTGGCGTGGAACATCAAATAATTATGATCGTAATTGGCAAATTCCTTACAGGGATGAGAGGAATATGAGGTATGGAATGTGATAGAGAAAACATCGATGCGATAAAAAGACCAAACTGCCTGCAGACATGGTAGAAACGACGATATGTGCATTACGCACGCAAGCACGCACGCACACACACGCACGTACGCACGCACGCACACACACACACACACACACACACACACTCACACACTCACACACATGCAAAATCTATAATTTGGGGAGCAAAAACAAAAGCTCAAGTAACCCCGTTGTTTTGGTTGTATTCCAACAGAGTTTGAACATCAACACGCGTATCCCAGAAGAAACGGAATAGGAGTGAGTGGCTAGGAGCTGCGAAGAAAATGATATGACATTGATACAACGCAATGGGTCAGCATTCAGCAAACGACTTAAAAAATCATCTCGTTTAAGAATCCATCTCATTGCCATACTGTAAAAAATGAAGCACTGACATTATTATTCGGACAATGGTGACCATCCGTCTCTTCTCCCATCGTGGTTAACTTCTACCATTAATTCACTGCATCCAAATGAAGCGAGGAATGACTGATTAAAAAGCAATACCATAGTAGGGCAAGGGGAACGGAATGGCATGACATGAGGGCCATCGATTACCATGATCCTCTAGATATCTTGACTTGGCACTACAAGGAATGGACTAAACACTTCATGCCCATGGCGTATGGTTAAGATAATAAGAGAACCCCCCAAAAAGACTAAAATAATATATGAAGATGAAAAAGACGACGAAAGAGAAGACGAAATCAAGGGAGACAAAGAAGAATCAGCAGATGAAGAAGGAAAAAGAAAGAAGGAAGAAACCGAGACAATTAGAAGAAGCGAAAGAAGAAGGAAGAACCGAAGGAGGAGGAGAAGGAAGAAGAGGAGAAGGAGGAGGAAGAAGAGGTTTGTGTTATATCCGTGCAAGCCATAACGTCCCAATCCCGGTAATTATTCGGCGGGAGATCATAACCGAGAAAACGTGGTCGTCTGACATTTTGCGTCTTCTTTTTTTTTGCGGGGCTTTTGCAGGGGGTGAGGGATTGCCAACTCGATATTGCCCATCCACATGACGAGAGAAAGAGGAGGGGGAGGGGGGGGGGGGGGGGGGGAGGAGAGGAAGAGGAAGATGTTGGAAGCCCGATCCCCCTTTTCCTCCTCACTCTTATATCCTTCGTCTGCAGACTGGTTTAGATACATTTCGTTTCGTCACAAAGCAGCCCCCAACCTTCTTCCTTTCTCAGTCCCGTCCGTTTCCCCTGAACCGCAACACCCATAGGTCAAGACATGATGCGGAATTGATATCCATTCACTTGTCAATCCACCGATGCTCCGGTGGTGTCTGATCCCGCCAAAAAGTCTTGTCGCCCATAACCTGCTCCTCGGCCTCCCGTGAAACCTGCATATACCCTCTCTCCCTCTCTTCCAGCACGGGGGAACGGAGGATAGGTGATCGAATTGAGAAGGGCAGAAAATATGGCGGCATCCATATTACAGGCAAATCTAATTCGAGCTAATATCCTCCTTCCCTCCGGGTCTGATATTACTCTAATGAGGCAGGGTGTTACGTCTTCCCTAATATCAGTGCACGTCGTAATCCTCCTGAGCGGATAAGACATATTATTTTTATCATCATTATTATTAATCCGCTCTCTCCGAGTTACTGTGATCCCCCACAGGCTTAGAATGTGGTACCCTGGATCCCACAAGCAATGGATTAAATAGAGGGAAGAAACACGAAAACAAAGTGTAATCCTCCTATGACTACAACATAGGACAGAGTTGCACTTTATCACTCACAAAATTCCTTCTAGCAAGAATAAAAGGAGATACGTTAAGCAACTTTAAGTATTCTCTTGTATGATTGATTCATTGCTTGATTGATTGGTTTTTATTGCTGTAAATGTAACAGAGCCAATTGAAAAAAAAACAACAATTGAGAAAAATGTTGTTTGAATCTTACAGTTGAAAAGGCTAAGTGATTAATTCACGTATACGACATTATTCCATGACAATATAAAATGAAAATGTACCTGGTGCTTAAAGGTCATATCAAACCACTCTAATTGTCACAGATATACAAGAGACAATCATCATAAGCAAACGCTTGAGGAGATAATGGCCTCAGAAATAGTTCTCTAGACAATACGACAAATTAAAGGGACACTCGCGTCACCACTCACTCAGAGGAGAGAAAAATAAAAGAAATGAAGAGAAGCAGAGGTGCTTCGTGCAAAAAAGGACATCTTTATCATACGATTGCTTGTTAGATTTGAGTAGTTTCGGCGGTTGGTAGCCTTGCAATGATGCCATGTCATCACGTTATTTCCCCTATCTCCTATCCCTTCTCGTCATGTATACTTAGAACTTCATAATCAAGCAGCCGCTGTTTTGTTGTTGCAGTAACCATAGTCTAGTCAAAGAGAGTTGCTTTTCAATCTTCCAATCTGTTTTCATATCATGATTATCTTGTTTTATATCAAAAATCTTAGTAGCTTTATATTTTATTTCAGCAGAATAAAATGAGTGAAAATAAAATAACTCAACAATGATGGAGATAGCGATAAGACTGAATGTGAATTACGTTCTATAATGTTCTCCAAAAATTCAACATGCTACGAAACACAAAATAAGGGAGAATTAAAATCATGAATCTGTCTGTATTGTGATTTTAACGTGATCATAGCAATGTATATACGAGCCCTGTATCTATATTACATGTAGTTGATAATCTAGTTTTAATCAACCTGTTGGCTCATTTTGATTTCTTTTCGAAGAATTTTGATTACCAATGATATACTGTCACATATTTTCTCGTCCCTGTTGTCCTGAGACACTTACAGAGTAGATTCGATTCTACTTGTATTACTTCCGCATCTATATCTCTCTATTTTTCCATATTTCCGTATCCTTTCCACGCATCCCATTATTTTTTCGATATACTTCTGTCGAGGATCGCTGGATCTGTTTTGCCTTTCTGCCCTTTGCAATGTCTTCCTATCATTACAGTCTTGTCTCGTTCTGTCTTGTATTTAAGTCCCCCTTTATAAGTTTTGTCGTCCCAGTCTCGTTTAATGTTCATTCGCCTGTGTATGTGTGTCTGTCTGTTACTCTGTCTTCTTATTGGGCTTCCAGACTTTTTTTTTTTATCTGACTTTATTCTCAATTTTTCCCCTTTTTGCATCAGATCATTTTCTATTGACATTCTGTACCTGAGGGGCCCACATTCTACAAGCATTGCCTTTTTAGTGGGTCCCTCCATTTTTCGATATTTTGTGTGATGTTATGTCGTCTATATCACTTCAGTTAATTTTCATTACAACATTATTTGTCAGTCCAAGGTTCCACAATTATGTTTTCTCAATTTACTTTGTTTTGATTATATGTAACCTTATTCTCTGTTCCCAAAGAAAGTGAAATGTTTATGTTCTTTTCGAAAAATGAAGTAAAGTTTGAATTGAATTGAATTAATGAAATGAAACTGAATTTAATTCTTCCAGCCAGGCTGCCATCATAAGTAATCCTACAAAAGGCTTTAGCGCGATATAGAAAACATCATTAACCATGTTAACTGTCCATCATCCACTAACTGAAGTCACTAACTTTACATCGAATGAGTGAAGGAGTACCATCAAGAGACTATCTTACTTACGAACAAAATGTGTAATGGTTGGATTCGGAGGCTAGACTTCGTCATCGAAAGCCTTCTACCCATTTCGATATATCTCCCAAGAGATAATCACGTTGTACCCATTTTTACGTCTAGACTTTCCCACGTATTTCAGTAGCAATTAGTTAAGAATTACAGATGCGTTCAAGACAATTAATGTACAGAGATATTCGTCTCCTACACCCTATACTCGCCTAGGTTTTGCCGATATGATGATAATACTCGAAATGCCGTCCTGCCAGTTTTCGTTACTTTTCGCTCCTCGTGTTCTCTCAGCCACTCCCATTCCAATATCCTCCGTTACATCTCTTTCTTCTGCATGGCCTTACTACATACTGGAAAACGACAAACATATTCTACGAATACTGAATGCTATATGGGACTTATACAGGTGCCATACTGTACGCGAAGAAAATGACCATTGATTATCTGTGAACACGGACAACGTCTTCATTATTTTCTGTTTTGGTTATCAGTATGTATTTCCCCCTGAGTCATTGCGGAACATCAATGCAATGTGTCATTGTCTTCAACGGAAAAAAAGAAAGTATGAAGAAATATACCTTAACCAACTGAAGTGAACAAGGAAATGTATCAATGAGGTTTGGAACTCCTATATTTCTGGAATGTTCGTCTACAAAGAGGAAAAACTTTATCACATTCTATCTTGTTATGGACAAAACTACAACAATGCTTTTAAAAAATAAAATCCGTATCCTTGCTTTCAGCAGTTATACATGGAACACAATTGTATGGCACCTTCACAACTTATCAATAATAAGGTCTTCTTTATCCAGGGTAGCCTCCGCAGTGTTCTGCACTGCTCTACCAGAGGGTCCTACCGTTATCAATACTTGTCAAGCACCTATTTATACACCTGAGTCAAGAGAGACATGGTGGACAAAAAAGTTTTTGTCCAAGGACGAAGACACTTGACGGGATTCGAACTCGTGACCTCTGATTGAAAGTCAGGAGCCTTATCGAATATGCCACTGGCCCCCTGTAGGGAAAAAAAAACTATATCAAAGAACACCTCAGAAAAGAAAATGTAAATGTTTAAAGACAAGTGCCACATCTCTTTGCCACTGATGCTAAGATAATCTTGGTTGAGATTCAAAACATAGCGTTCCGGTGGATGTGATGCTGGGATACCTCGAAGGAAATTTGATGAAGACCAAGAGGGAATGGAGATTGAGCGAAGACTTGCGTTGGCCTTTAAGATACGCTCGGAGTGAGCTAGATGAGCCGTACAGATAACTTCTTGCCTCTTTCGGATCCCCCGCATCCTCTTCTTCTTTTCGCTGCATCTGGGCCCCTCACGCCGCCGTGACAGCTTTGCACTCATCTAATTACACTGTCCCTGACATCGCCACTTTTCTTTTCAACACGGTCTCCTTCACCTTTCGCTTTTTTTTTCTTAGTTTGTCACTTTTTCCCCCTTTGAAGATTTCCGCTACTCATCCTTTTTTGCTAGTTTCACTCAGATACCGTGCTGAACCACCATGCTATATTTTACAACAAACTCTTGTGGAACAGTGCTATCATTGCATGTAAACGCGTACGTGAAAGAATGCTGTCTAGTGGTTTGCGCAAAGATATTTCAAATCTTTAGGCGTGTGCAACATAATGTAGCAGAAGTTATGGATTAGATAGGACTATAATACAACGGTCCCTGGTCACACGGCACTGTTTCAGACTAGTCAAGTGCTAGTAGGAAAAGCGAAATAAAGCCTGCTACCTCTACATGACGCCGCTTCAAGCCACATTCTCCATGTCAGTCAGTCAAAGCGGAAAATCAAGATGACGATATCAAGCGCAATGTTACATATTATCTCTTATTGCAGTGTGAGGAAGTAAATGAATTAACAGCCTAGTATATCTACGATATTTCATACCTGAAGAATTTTTAATACATTTTCCCAGACAAAAAAAAAAGAACAGAACGAAACCGTGGCACCATTGCCCCTTTTATTAAAAATGGAACACCGTAAGGATAAGAGAAAGCGAGGAGAAATGCAAGAGGCAGAGGAGAGAATGTGAGGATGGAGGCCTTGTACAGGATTGGGAGAAGGAACGACTTGAGAAAGAGATGAGCTAGAACAGTTTTGCAGGAAGGTGGGGGGATGGGTGATGGGGAGGATGGGGTCAAACTCTACGTCATGTAAAGTTATGGAACATTCTACCAAAATAAGGGCAGAATATGGTAGCAGCGAAAATAATGCGTCACCATGTTTCCAAGATTTAACGCTTTAGATATATTTCTAGATGTTTCATGAAATCATTCATGATAAACTTTGTCATGTTTATAAGGGCAAGTTGCCATGATGAAAACGAGTGCAGTATAAAGGGCACCTGCCAGCATTGTGTGGACTTTTTATCAGTCATTTAGCTGAGTCTTCGTTGAGTGTACATATACAGCAGAAGAAAAAAAAACAAAAACAAAAACAAAACAAAACAAAACAAAAACCAGAGCGGTTGAAAAGTCATAGCATTGATGATGAACACGCGCCGGGGAAATAAAAGAGAATTCTCACACGGTTCCCGCCCATTTGTAATGTTCAGTTAACTGTTGGCGTTCATGCGTCACATCCATTTATGGGAGAAGGCAGAAATAGCGATGCTTTGCTCATGTTCAAGTAATATAATGGCATCCTGCAATGTTCCTGCTCTCAGAGAGTCTTGTACATGTGCTCCTCATAATGAATTGAGGCTAAGTGTCTATATTTCCTGCTCTCAATAACTAGTATTAGTCATGATAACTGTCGGAATACATAAAGTGGTTTATACTGCGTTCCTCTTGTTGTTTTGTTATAGGTATTTCTATACCACTACTTGGTGTGAGGCCCTATTGTGCATTCAAATGGCGTTTTGGATGGTTTACTTTTTTGTTTGTTGTTTTTTTCTTCGACACTTCTTTTTTTTTACCCTCTCGCTGTTGTATAATGTAAAACCCGATAATGGAAAGGCCTTTCTCTGCGCTGGTTTTTCTTCTTGTCTCGTCCCCTTCTTTCTATTTTCCCCAGCGCACGTCGTGGAAGTGACACGCATGTGATCCAAGACACGTTGAAGTCGGGAAAAGTCACGAACATGACATTTCGCCCATTTGGGTTAGCAAGTAGACAAAATTGTGTCAAGACCGGGTTGAAAAAAAAAGCGTGAATCCCCGTGCTCAGCGGAAGAAGCGGTAAAGGGAAGAAAAAAAAATAAATGAAAGCGGAAGGGAAGACAAACAATCAGAAAAAAGCTGATGATGAAAAAGAGGCGGTACAAGAATAACTACGACAAAGAAGATAAATAAACAAGAAAAATAGTAAACAAGAAAGATAAAGTTGTCTCGTCTTCCTCATTTCCTTCAAGCACAAAAAAGAAGGAAGAGTGGATCATTGTAGAAGAGGTGAAAGCAGAGACAAAAACAAAAACAAACCAGACGACATACACACAAGCAGATAGAATAAAAATTCAAGTACCTCTTTCTGAGCAGAATCTAAAATGTGAAATACATGTAAAAGCAAAAGGTGTGCAGATGCAGTGTAAACGTTGTCTCTGAAAGTGTTTTGTTCTACTATACATCGCTAATCAGGCTGTTTTGTCTTGTTTTGTATCGGTGTTATTACGATGAACTGACTGCAGGTTCAATTACAATAGTCTATTTGCTTGGGCTTTCTCGCCTGTCGAAAGCCACCGTTAATGTACTGCTGAATTTTCCTCTAAAATCACTTTCTTCAAAGAGGGAAGGTGTGACAGTTGCTTCACTAGCCCAGCTGCACGACGACTGCACGCGGTCAATAGTAGTGATGCATGGATAAGATCATTATTCTGAGGTCAAGGCGTTCTACGTTTCTGGGGCATACCAACGAAACAGACGTGTTTTGGGAATATTGCCGAGAGAATTATAATTTGTAAGAAAATCACATCAGCGTCTAATCTTACTTATGTCTCGATGAATCGGCTCCTTAAAATTTCACGAGTGATGTCATGATAATTATGTTCATCGAATACTGTCCATATTTCATATCTACTATATGCTCTGATTTGCTGATGTTGTTTGCTCTGTTTACAAGTGGCAACACACAGCGGCTTGTCTGTGAGAGCGATAGTCTGCGGTTCATCCATGCCCTGTCTACTTCAGATAGTCTTATCAGATATGAGAAATTTAGGACGGCATTACGTTAACTCGAGACCAACGCAAGATCATTTCCAATTCTACAATATGCCTTGGAATAAACTCACAGAACTCTGAAAATTTGTCCTCGATTCACTTGATCTAGAAAAGATTGAAATTCTATTCTTGTTATTATTAAAGGTGTTATCTACCATTGGGGGCAGTGATTTCCAAAAATGTTCGAATTATCACATTTGGTGCGTATGTGTAAGTCAGTTGTATCACAAAACATCCTATACCATATAAGGAGATATCACGATATTTCTCAATAAACCATAACTGTAGACGGTTTATTCTAGAAATAATCTTATTACAAGTATCGTTCACTTTTTGTATATCTAACAATATTTAACATAAATTACACTGATTAACATTTCTACATTGCTTGTTTCTATCCCTAACTCACATTTGAGAACTATTTTGAAGCACTAAAACTGGGTCTTTGTTTCATCTGCAAATGGTAAATCATGCATTTAAACCTGTCGAAAGGGGTCAATCGACAATTAAAGAGAATGAATACAAATGGCTAAGAATAGAAAAAGGGGTTGTGTTCCTCTCGGTGGCCTGGTGCCAAAGCTAAAGAAAAAGAAAGAAAAAAAAGTACCAATTTTACATCGAAGCAACGGATGCAGCAATATTGAAAGGGACAGGGACTCTGACATTTCCAGCTAGCACGTTCCCTCATCAAAGTGCAAGATGATGACCTTTGGAGAGATGTGAAAATGGACGAAACTCTCTGTCACCTTTTGCATGAATAATAATGGGGGAAGTAAAGTCGTCACTCCTAGGTGTTAACCGCGGCTGATTTTCAATATCGCACTTTAACACACAAATACGAGTGCTGGGTAGCATGAGTATACGGTGCAAACTGCCTTCGCAACCGACAAATAGACGAAAAACAAAAAAACAAAAACAAAAAGGTGTGTACGATGTAGAACTGAACAACATATTGGGACAGAATAGCTAGCTGGTCATTATATAAACAAGAGCTTGCAGTGGCAGCCTCCCCTCCCGAAGTTGCGTTATTTTCAACACATTTATCCGTTTTATCTATTATTTTTCATCCTGATGAGTGGATCGATAGAATTACGAGGACCTGCATTGTACAGGAAGGATAGAATGAAGAAAACATTTTCATAATTCGACCGTTCTGTTTAAAAATGTATGCTTTTCGAGACTGGCTACATAAGTTTCTACAGCAGTAGACAGAGCGTGCATTATCTGACGGGAAAACACTCCACGACAAGTGTATCAAAGTACGTTGAACTTTGAAAGCCATACAGAAGACGTGAGTATTTCTATGCAGAATGCTTGCTAGCTGACGGAGAACTTATTTTCCTTCCTAGCCTTCATCATCAAGAATCCCTTCAGAAATAAAAAAAGGAAATAGAATGAATATGATACCAATTCAGTCCAATAAAGCTTAAAGCTTACTGGGCAGATAGCGCAGCTGACGTCATAGTGTTCAAGGTGAGCGGCACTTGCGGACAAGGAATGTAGGGCTAGGCAGGCCGGGGGTGCCGTATCGCACATTCGATTCAGTAGCACATGAAAGTCACTAGCGAATGCTTTGCTACGTCTAGTCTGTTCGTTTACAGCGTGCATCACACGGTAGACCGTATGGAAATTTCGGCTTCGCGCCTTGTTTGACTCCATGACGTAAGTGATTGATCACCATTAAAAGCGGGTAGGGCGCCATCTCGGCCAAGCGACCAAGAAACTTAGACACTGTTTGATATGGCCTTTCTGTGGTAAGAAGATGGCCTATTCTTGGATGGCTGGTTTATGTTGAGGGCTTTTTTATTGTAAGGGATGAGTCGTGGCATATTCCCCTCTCTCTAACATATCACCTCATGGGATCTGCAGTATTATTGTCAATAAATTACCTAAGGTATCCTTTAAGTTCTACCTCTTAGCTAGTAAGGCTATTATTTAAGATGAGCATAATACAAGAAGTCGTCCTGTGGGAGAACAATCTCGAAATCAGTGAATTCACTGACATTGACGATGTCTGATTAACTTTGACAGAGTTGTCTAAATTACCTCCTTTGTCTGATTTCGTTGACACTTATAATACTCTCCTGTTCAAATGGATTTACCATGTCAGCTTGCTCATGGAGGGAAATTCTAACAGAAAACGAATGCACCGTGTTTTTTTTTTAGAATACCGCTATAGGAGCATCCAGTCCCATACACGCACTGAATTTGAATTAGAATTGGATTGACTACCACAATCTCTTCCAAAATCTCGATTAAAGTCCGGTGGGTCATGAAATGTCATAGTGCTAAAATCTGGAAAACAAAAGGAAGAGGCAAAATGTGTATGGGACAGGACAATTACCCCCTCCCCGCCCCCGCCAAAAAAATAGCATAAAACAATAATTCAGAGAAAATGGGAGAAAGGATCGAAATGTCCGGTAAAGGAGAAATCGATGAGAAAACGAAGGAACACGAAGACTGAAAAAGATAAGAAAACATTCAAATCGAAACTCACAAAGCATTGTTGCTGTTGTTATTTTAACCAAACAATAAGAGAGCAAAATCTCAAAAAAGCTCTTTTCCTGTAGGAAATAAAACAAACTTCAACTCGGCCTCCTAAATGAAACAGAATCGGCAGAATGATAATTCAAATTATGGGGCCCAATTCTTCTTCCCCCTATGAAATTACGTCTGTTATGGATAACACGAAGAATTCCCAGTAAAATTCAATTGTTACAGATATTTGTGTGATGAAACTTTAATTTCGCTAGCCTCAATTCGACAGGGAAAACGCTATCTATGCCCATCGGTCAATTTGTCGGAAGGAGATTTTGGAAGATGTAACGACGCGGGAAGCTTGTTGAAGAGAGACAAAGGAAGATTGAGAGAGGTGGGGGGGGGGAGGGGAGGGAGAGAGAGAAGAGAAAAGAAGGGGAGTGAGGGGGAGAGAAATAGCAGAAAGATACAGTGAAGGTGAGGTGGAAAGAGAGAAACTGAAGAGGGAGCTCAAATTGATGTCATGAACTTGTGGAAAAATCATAGCGGTTTCAAGATGTGTGAATAATGAAACGTCGAAGCAGAAAACCTCAGATTCCCAATCTCTCTGGGGGGACAGATTTATCCTTCCAGGCACGGAGAATACCTCTTTCGTTTCTTTTTCTTTTTTTGTCTCAAAAAGATGGAGCACCCCTTATTTCCATGTTGTCGTTTGGGGATCTCGAAGAGAAATGTTGCTGATCGCAATCGGTTGCCTCCTAGAAAAATGTGTATAATTATAGCAGCGTGCAAGAAATTTGCGTACCGTGGATAGCTGAGAAATTGTACCTCGCCTCGTACAGAGTCATTACGATGATATGCAAACAGAAGTGAAGTGGTCCCGTTTAACATCCAACTGCACCCCAGGGAAGACATGCTATTGTAGCTGAATATGGGCTATCCAGCCATCTTCTCGGATGGAAATTAAACAAAACAACAAAGTCATGTATCGCCATGAATTTTGACTGCTCTGTGTTCTGAAGTGTTGCAAATATGCTTGAGGCAATTTAAGAGGCAACTTAACAAGGCAGCAGAAATTAAGCAAATGCATTGCTTTTTACAGAAAACATTCACACGTTGTCTGAAATATGATGTACGTGTTGTTTTTCTTCCAGAAAAAAAAAAATTGAGTCATCTCATCGGGGAAAAAAGATAGATATTGGAAGGGTGAATTATACAACGATTTTTGTTTCCCCTGCAGACATCAACGAGAACATGTATCTCTTTCTGTTTTTGCCCGGGATAGCCTAAAAGTCCTTGTCTAAGGATGCACTGCGGAAAAGGGGGAATAATGTCTGACATTTTTGCTATTATTCTTTGGCATGCAGTCAAAACTAATGCAACGTTGGTCGTCAGCAAGTGAACAAACATGTGATTCAAAATGTCTTTAACTAAATGATCAGTATTGAAAGCCGCAGTATGTGTATGACAGTATATGCCTTCGTATGATGACATGCCTGCCGGTCCCCATATGCAATAAATAGGAATGAGAGTAAATAAAATTATTACAATCTACAGGAATTTTTCCATGCATCTTCCGTACGTCGCTACCGGAAGGTGCTCACAAACATAGAAAAGCTCCTACTTTCCCGATGAAATAGGAAAATTCCATTAACAGGGGTCGATGACAAATATGCGTTGGATTCTGGAGTGCGATATATATAGACGTGTGTGTGTGTGCGAGTGTGTGTGTGAGCGATAAAGAGGATGAGGATGAGGGAGGGGTGATAACGTCACAGAATTTTCAAACCTTTTGCATTGTACCTTGTACACTATGCGGCAATTCATCATTCAAGCGTTGATAAATTGATTTCTCTGTTTTTGCTCTTTGTTGTTTCTTAAAAGAATGTCGTCCTTGCTCTAAAGTTTCCTACGATTCTCAACTGTTTTTTCAACCCAAGGCCCACTTTGGCTCCTATATATGTATAATTATATATATGTATGGATATATATATATATATTGTGGTCCAATAAGACTGAATACGATTCTTATTTCATTTTTGGCCGCCATTGCGCTCCACCTGCCAGAGCTTCGCGACCAACTGGTTGAGAAGCAGCGCATCTGTCAAAAGCAGAAGCAGCGGGAAAATTTCTTTGGAAAATGTTAAACTACAACATTGTTGCATGCGCATAATCCTTCTTCTTCTTCTTTTTTTAAAATCTTATGAATATTTTCACTCAGGAAGCTCTTAAATGCTTATGAGCGAGGTACCAAGGGACCAACAGCTTCATATTCCCTGCAAAGAACTAAACATTGTGCTCTTGGGCAGTCACGCCTCTCCATGTCTGTCTTGGTCCTTGTTTACATGGATATTCAATGTTTATGCTAACTTCTTTGACGAATATAGTAACAAACAATCGTCATGCTTATTCGGTATTTTCCGGATTTCAGAGAGCGTACTTTGATTTCCTATGAAAAATGCATGGGACCCTTTGCCCTTGTGACTTCGCGGGTCTTAATTTGCAGATTGATCTGTTTGTTATTGATCCAATCATTCGCCGACCTTGTTTGTCCTTCACCTTAGAAATGCCAGATGCTATTTGCATCTTTCACGTGGTGGGAGGGACATCGAATAACGTAAAAGGGATGATGAAGGATAAACTGATAATGAAAGATTTCTGTAGGAGCACAGGACAAGAAGAAACTACAACGGACAAACATTAATGTGTTTCATATCTAAAATACAAACATACATTCTCTTTTTTTTTTCAGACTAACCAACAGGATATCCAGTATCTCTGATATCAATTTAAACACACTTACAATATATTACTTAGTTGAATAAGTGAAGAGTTTGTTCGCAAAAACCGATAAGTCCATATTTGCCAAATGGAGATATTTGCGATTAAACGTCTGGACAAATAAAGAGAGTAATAAGAAAATTTGTGCTTCTTTTGACCATAACTTCAAAAATGTACCTTTATATGTAGTGACCAATATATCATTTAAAGGGTATTATTTTGTACTTTATGACAGAGACAGTACTTCAAAATCTTCAAAAATGGACTTATCGGTTTTTGCGAACAAACTCTTCAAGTCTAACGAAATTTTTATTTTCCTTGACATTCGTGTTCTTTTTCTTATATCATCCGATAAACAAATTCATGACAGTGTTGTCTGTAGCGAACTGATACATGGGGTGGCTGAGGTCTAAACTATAAATCAGCACCACCGTATTTGGAATGACGAACAGGTAGATTGAATAGTTCCATGGCATTTGCTCCTGCGACAATTGTTCTCACGAAATATCTAAGTCAAACATAAAGTCTTATACCCACAAACATAACCCTAACCCTAATCGTAATCTTCACATCACACTTTAATAACCTAAAACCATGTCACAGCCCTAACCCTAACCCTAAGCCTTTGGAGAAAATAAGACCGGAGCAATTGTCGCGGAGCAGATGTCGTGTCAGCAGCTGAAATACAGTTGAAAACAACAACAAAAGGTATCACATATTGCACACTTCTAAAACATTCTTAACTCAATAACTTTCACAATATATTCACATTTTCTGTTCAAAATCCTTTGTTTAGAAATTACATGGAAAACGGCAACTGAAAAGCTTCACGTAGGCCTGCTTAAAATTAATCACTCTTGCAACTCCAGCGTGGGCTCCTCATTTTGAAAATACCACTTATTTAAATTAAATTGGACGATGACCTTGAAGTAAATAGTCCATCAGATGGTACAGAAACGTTAATGAATTCGAATTCACATTATAATGGTTTAATCACACCAGCTCTTTTTATGTGACACCTGCACAGAACAAATTACAACAGCTCCGATGAATGTGGCGCGAAGGCTATACAACCAACTACCTTTGATAGTGTTCCCATCATGACATAGCAGTTTTTCATCGTTGACAATATTGATGACAATGGAGAATAAATAATTGTGTGACATGAGACAAGATGTAGAGTACTAGTATGTAAGTTGGTAAAATTCGTTGAATAGCAGCTAGCAATATTGTCGCATAGAATGCACTATTCTCGCACAGACTACACTTGTTAACACGCTGGGCCAAACTTTAGGAATTAACTACGTGATGATCTAACAAATACACCATAATAGTATGCAGTATTTGCATGTGGTGCATATGCTGTATTTAAGCAAAACGTAAAGAAAGAGTCACTTGGTTCTTAGATAGTGTTATATTCATAGGTATCATTAAACTAAGGTCCAGGGTTACCATGTCAACACTGCGGAACATTTACAACGCAGAGCCACTGTGGTCGTTCCAAACACCTCTCTTAGGTGATTACACTTTGTACCCAGTGCCGTCATTGAACTCGACTGTCGTGAGAAAAGGTGGTAAAAAACAGGCACAAGATTTAAAAAGAAAGCCGTTTAAGTGACGTGGAAGAAGCAAACGAACCTGAAAGTGACACCCTCGCAGAAAACTACTATCACAACTTTTTTTGGAGACAACAACCACACAGGCATGATAATGGTAAAAAGAAGAAGAAAAAAAAGAAACAAACAGAGGAAGGCAAGAGAAAGACAATGAATACATTCAACATCCCACACGCACACAATGCATACATACATACATATATCTATCTATCTGTCTATATATATATATATATATATATATATATATATATATATATATATATATATGAGTATATACAGGGGAGAGAAAGAAAGATATTGTTACGCGTGTGTCCTTTGTTTGTGTTTATGTGACATCAGCATCTTCATCTTCTCACCAAACTCCTCTGAGAGCCATACGTGGACACAACCCTCCACCTCCCTTCTCACTGTCAAGCAACCTTGTCAAAGAAAAGACGAGGAAAAAAGGAGAGAAAATGAAGCAGAAAAAATCACTACGCAGACGATGTGTCTTCTCGAACAACACATCGCTACGTCAATATTCCCCCGTGGGCCGAGGCGAGGGGTGAGCTCTGTTTGAAGTCAGCTCATTGAGTGACATTTGCACTGGGCACGAGTCTTCTTCGCATCATTCAGGTCCGGTTCTCAGATGCGACTTCTATCTTCTTATTTCTAGGGGGGGTGGGGGGGGGGGGAGGGGTTGTCGTGACTTCATCCCATTCCTACCCTTCCGTAAGTCTTACTCAACAATACAGAGTCGCCTGTCAGAGGTACTGAGGAAGCGAGTGCGTGAGAGTTTAAGGGGGGAGAGGTGGAAAAGGCCGGAGAGGCGCCTTATATTGACACCTATGTTCGGGCGGGAAAAAAAAAGCAGACAACAACGATAGAGAGTTGATGTTGAGATTGACAGTTGAGACGACGCAATAATTGCGAAGCACACACAGCACGAAGTTACACATCTACACTTGTTTGATTATCTTGCCATGAACAGTGCCCACACAGTATGGACCGAGCTACTTATGGTCGAAAAAAAAAAGAGGAAAAAGATAGAAAGTTAAAGAAAAGCTTTGTCAGTACATTTAAAGAGGTTCAAATTTCATTTGTGGTTTTCACTGTGACGCCTGCGACATTTTGTCTCAAGCGCTACCATGAAAACCACACGAGAACCAGACAAAAGAAAAATAAAGTGAAAAGAATCCCTCGACATAATGATGCCTGTAAATCACTTAAATCTAAAAATATCTAAGAATATCTAAGAATATACAAAGGAGAACAGAAAAATGAGATGGAAGGAGAGAGGGGGAGGGAGAAAAGCCTTGGAATTATAAACGAATGAACAATACAGACAGGTAAGGAGACAAAGTGGTATCAGAAAGAGACACAGGAATGTTACAGACATTTTGGAAAATGAAATAAAGATGTTCCTCACATTACGCAATCCTTTCGGTTTGAATCCCTATTCTCATATTGTTTGCTACTGGAACTTTTGGAAGTGGAGAAGCCACGAAAAAGCAACATGCGCATGCGCCATATTGGAAAGAAATTCGATCAAGCATGTCTACGTCAGTCTGGATTTAGAGGTATAAGGTAGCGAAAAGCGTCACGTAAACTTGGAAGGCTTAAGTTTTGATAATTGAAACGAACTACAAAACTTTAAGTCAGACGAGTCGGGAAGATATAAAAGGTAACAACAACAACAACAACAACAGACGAACTTTCATTACACTAGCGCCAGTACCCATGTTGCTGGAGTAATGTCAAGTTCATTCCAATTTTGATGTTGAGGTGCACCATACGGCGATTCGTGCAGCCCGCTTCTGGGCTCGCAGCAGACGGTTTCCGCACTTGGACACGGCAAATACTACATCGGAGATACAGCAAACAATGCAATCAGCACTGGCTCGGTTAATTTAACCGCCAAAAGCCACCACCACACTACAGTGGGATTGGGGAGATAACATTTGCTCGGAGCAACGGCCACATTTGACGATCGAGACCGATTTACTCCTTATCAAAGCCGATTCGGCCGTCTGGTTGCCATGAGCGAAGCAATGAACCTGCGTATGGTACACCACCACGGCCTGTGAACCTCGAACAAGCAGGCGGTTTTGGAAGCAAGTGATGATTATTCAATATCACCAGAAATTGTGACGAGTTTATTCTGGCGCCTTGGTGTCATTGTACAGTGCATAGACAGTGCATTTGGGACTAAAGTGTGCTAGAATCTGTCCAGTAAGGAAGTATAGACGTTCTCTTCAGAGGAAAAAAAAATATCAGCAACACAGACGTTGCACGTTGGTTTTCTTGTACGTTACTCACAGTCGTCGGATCTACGTGAGAAACGGGAATACACACAGACCGAGGGAACTGTCTGATTCCAAAGATTTGGGTAAGTTTTGCAAGAGTTTTTCATCTAAATTCAGATTCTTTTGACCGTCGCTATAATAAAAAAAAAGTTAGACCTCAGAAAATCAGAAAATGCCCTTACGTGTGTGTGCGTGTGTGTGTGTGTGGGGGGGGGGGGTCTGTGGACCCATTGTCAGTGTAAGTTGCCCTCCTTTTCTTTATTTTTTTTAAACGTCCACCAGTGATGGTTGTTTTCAATACCCTGAAACTGCTTCAACTGCCCTTTTTGATAGAATTAAAGGGAATAAGTGTTCCAGTCTTCCACTTTCCCATGGAGTTCACTTTACCATGGACGGTGAATTTGGGACTTTCTTCGTCAATCTGAACAAATTTCAGACATGCGCATGATTATCATACTTCATCGGCTGGTAGTTTTGTCGTGAAAACGCCCTGTCACTTTTTCCCTTCTTCCCACAGTAAGACATTTGGGCTATGACCATTGTTGTAATTATCATGACGACAACGAAATGATGTTATTTGCTATTTTGGATAAAACCATTCATCAAACATGTTATACATTCATTCAGTTTGCATGAATGTGCGAAGTGAAGTGTAAAAAAAAGTTATTATTCTCATGTGAATATTACTGCTTTCCTATGTGAACCAGTTTCACCTAACCCATGATTTCCAAGCCCAGTAGTGTCGATGTAGGTTTGAGTTCTCCTAGGTGGAAAACAAAAACATGCTAATGCCTACAAAATAAAGAAAAATACACTGCCAATGTTTATCCGATTGAACCTAACACCATTCCCCCGTAACAGTGCAAGTAAGCACTGGGAAAAAATAACCCTTGGAACGTCGGCTCGAATCTGAATAGGGGCTATGCTCGAGTTGTGTGTATATGTGTGTGTGCGTGGCCTCTCTGTGTACGTATGGCATTCTACACATAATGTGGGAATCATAATACAGTAAAACCTGTCTATAGCGTCCAACCAAAGGAGACGGAAAAAGTGGCTGTCACAGACAGATAAATAATAAAAATAATAGTGACCTCTTAAAAAGTGCTGAAGTCCATCAAAAATGATGCTCATGGCGCTGAATGAAGGTAGCCTCTATAAACGGGGTCTTTGCCATTGCCTTTTTCTCGGGGGAATTGTTTTGAGTGGCCGTATACGGCAGGTGACCACTGTACACAGATAGGGGGCCACTAAGGTAGGTTTGACTGTATTATGAATCACAACATTTGAAGGTTTAAGATGCATGTGAATGTGTTAGTCGTATATTCAGTGTAATTGGTCATGAGGAGTCATGGTGATGTGAAAAAATGTATTGAAGCATATAATATTTGAATTGCTTGGGCTCTTGAAACCAGTCTTCTGAAACTTTTCAAGGTATAAAGAGTCACTATGTATACATGGAAGAGATCATTATAAGATATTCTGGTTGGCCGTCTTAAATTTAGAGAGGAAATTGGTCCTGAAAAAGAAATTACCCCCACCACGGCTCCAAAAAAAAAAAAGACAACTTTACATATTGCGCTACGGCTGTCTTTCCAGCTATAACGAGTATCAGTGGATAACTGTTGTAAGCCAGACAAGCCGATCTTGCTTTTAAAAGGATCTCAAAAGGCCCTTTAATTGGGTGTGCTTCTACTCGAAAATAAGAATGCATCAAAAGATGACGGAAAGACAGGATTCTTACGAGACCTGTCAAGGGAATTATGGAATCTGTGCAGGATTTTCGACGCTCTGTCCTCGAAAAGTGCAGTGCGATCTTTTGAAAATGCGCGTGATTTGGATTTTCTAGTATGCGGGAGCTCTTTCAAAATGTCATACACATATGACAGCAGAAAAACAAACACAAGAACAGAAAGTACGTTGCCATGGGTCGAAACGTGTTGGAAAGAGCAGTTGTTAGAAAATTTACGCGAGCACAAACACACCAGAGATTACAAGCATCAGTGAACAAAACGAAACAAAACAAAAACAAATATACATTATACAAAGAGCTTAACTTATCAAAAGATATAATCGATTTTAAAATTCCTTAACACACAGGCTACAATAGACTTATGATAGAAATCAACTTTATAATCAATTTTAATTCTTTACGAAATAGGGCCAAAAAGTAACAAATTAACGCAGACGAATGCAAACATAAACACACGAGCGCCAAGCGAACGATGTAGCATCAACTCTTGATATTTTCATTGTTTATTATCGTTTACAATATTTACGGTATCGTTTGAGCAGAATGTTTCTTAGGCACTCGAAAAAAAAAATGAAATTCTGTGAATAAATTTGGGCTTTCTTGGTGGTGTGGAAATAGAGCGCCATAAAGTCCCACCCACGACTCCAGGTTTGAAAGAATAGCTATTTTACCGATGTCGTTCCGTGAAACCAATGAGAGTTCCCCCCCCCCCCCGAAAGATTGGATGCTCCCCCCAGTCCGTGGCTCGTGAACGTTGAAAACAGGGATTTGCTTCCGTAGACGCGGGAACTCGCGAAATGTATGGGATGTTCCCTTCTTCCCTTTTCTCTCTCTTTATCTTTCTATCAGTCTATTCTCTTTTCTCCCTCTCTCTCTCTCTCTCTCTCTCTCTGTCCCTTGCTCTCCTCCCATGTTTCCTGGTGGTCGTGACTTTAATATGCATCTGACTCTTTGGGGCGATACGATGTGGCGTGTTTCGTGATATATCGGCCTGGCATTTCCGGCTGACGATGACATATTTTTCAGAAAATATCACTCGTACGTGGAAGCATCTTGAGCACACACTTCACGCATGATCTCGTTTGACTGCCTCATTAGTCTTCATTTGTTGTTTTGTTTTTTAATGTTGACTTTTTTTTTTGCATTTTGTTTTTTGGTGAGCGGTAAAGATTTCAGCTTCATGGGTACTTGAGAAAAAGCCCTTCCTCATAAATGTATCATGGTTCCGTGAACTGTGCATCAGCCATGCATGCCCGTGGAATCATGACATTTATACTGAGACCGCATATGCGCACATGCAATATGAATGAGGAGAGTCCCAAAACGACGAAAAGACAGTGTAAGCAACTGTGATTATGATGTCGTAGTGTGTTAGATAAGTACACATTTATAGCATCTGTCAGTGAGAATTAAAGGGTTTAAGAAAGGCTCGTATCATAGTTTAAAGTGGTTTTGATATCACCTGCTATCTATATTTAAAGGGGATGGCTAGTAACTGATCAGTGGGAATCAGTGGGAATGCTGGGGGATGATTGTTCCAATCCTCTTGGGATTCATTTAAGAGAACATTATATATCTATTGTTGTGTGAAAATTATTTGCTTCAGAATGGTCTCATATTCAAGTAATGTGCAGTTAATAGTTAACGATCGCCCCGTCACTGAAAGGCATGCTAACCTGGAAACATTAAACTGCACATTACTTGAATATGAGACCATTCTGAAGCAAATAATTTGCACACAACAATAGACATATAATGTACTCTTAAATGAATACCACAAGGATTAGAACAATCATCCCCCAGCATTCCCACTAATTCCCATTGATCAGTTACTAGCCATCCCCTTTAAGTTGCCCATGATAATGGCGCGACGTTATTTGACCGACCATGATTTTCAGTATGCCCCCAATAACCCCTGTTGCAATAGAAATAGTGACAATGTTGTAAAACAACAACAATAACAACAACAATAATAATAACAACAACAATAACAACACTAAAAACATCACGACTTGAAGGTTTCCATTGTAAAATCTCATGCTGAATCTGAAGCCATCATTGTTTGTCATATGGACGTCAATCCTATCGTGTCTGTAACACTCAAGATGCTTGGTCTTGGTCTGTTTAATCGTATCTTCTTCAAGATAATTCGGCTGTCTTTTTTTTTTCTTTTTTACAAAAAGAGGTCCGAGGGGCACTTTGACTTACAAATAAAATCCTCCTACACGATCCCCATCTTGCAGTTGTCGACGAAATTGGCCCAGATTGGTGATGGCGGACTTAAAAATTCAATTTCATGGAAATGGAAGGCGTAGGCGTACGTAGACGGACACACAGTTCAGGAAACGATTTGAATATCTATACAAAGGACGGACGAAATGACCAGGAACCAACTAATGTTTACTAGGTCATATAAGATAATTCCGTGCGCTACTTTATATAATATGCTGTCGCCCTACAAAAACCTTATCGGGCAATCTCTCTGAACAACCCCCTGGCGGAAACTACAATAAACGATCTTGTTTTTCCCTTCCTGCGATCATTTTATTCTAGGTGCAGTTATTACGACGAAAATAGAAGTGATAACAGTAAGAATAGTAATAATTATGATATTATGCATTATATGTGATATATGATATATGATATATTTTATGTTATATGTGATTCTATTAATAAATCAATACAGAAATAACAAGTAAATTGTTAATCGGAGTGGAACACGGATGTTTGATATATGCTGATTCCATCGGAGGAAAGGTACGTAACGCTTGAAAACCTTGTCGTTTGTTGCTCTGGATGGTTTGATTATAAAAGAAGTGCATTATGTGTTGGTTAAATGAAGGCCAGAGTGATAAAGTGATAAAGTGAGTGCAAAGTTGTTATGTTGGGGCTTGATTGTGCAGACACATGAAAGATATGGCCAGGGTTTTTAATAGTATGGAATGTTTCACATGGAGGAAAATGGATGCGTTTCCCTGAGGGTGTCACGTGGGCTTCTTTCCATCAATAATAACATCACCAACATTGATATTATGAAATAATGATATCAGACCCAACGGTTATTAGTTTTCAGACTCGAAGAAACTGTGACAGTGACCACGCAGTATTACAGGAGAGGTACTTATATATTGCAACTTCACCATTAAATTGTGCAAGAATATCAGACAATCAGACAATTATTCTCCTGCTGCTAAAAGAGAAATAGCTCTGCTGGTAAATTCAAAATGATAAGATCAGCAGATCTCAGCTAGATCAAACTTATTAAACTTGCATGGTTTTAATTTCAGTATTGCACTGGTAATGTTATTTTAAGACATTAACATCCCCTCTGATCTGGTATTCAGATTAAAAGGATTTTAGGAGGCGGAAATGATAATATCCCATATACATGATGCCGAGCAATTCTACTTTGCGATGAACTGTGGGGGGAAAATGCTTATTAAGACTTTCATCGTCACTGGCAATTACACTACGTTGAGACCCATTGGACAGGTAGGGGTAGCGAGTATTAGAGGGTTACGTTGTAGCTAGGCGCCTCTTCTCTGCAGCGGCAAACCGTATATGCACTTTCTTTCCCCCCATCAAAACCTGTAATCCCATATGGCGTTAAAAATGTCGAGAGGTTGCGTCATTAACCATTAACGCGTCAAGTTTCATCAGGTTGGGATAGGCCGCCAGGACAAATATTGATCTGTTTTAATTGCACGTCCTTAGCTTTCATTTAAAGGGAGGAGGGGGGAGTTTGAAGATTGCTGGCTATACTTTGCAAATCCATCTGTATGTATCAATATCTCCGGCTGAATATCTCAGTTTTCATTTCGCTGAATTCCCCATGATCACAGTGTAAGTGCTACACACACACACAACGCTCTGGCTTGCATGGGCTGGGAATATTCGTTGTAATAGATTCAATATTGATAACTTTATGATTTCTATTTTAGAGTATGAATTTATGATTAATGTGGAAACAGATGAAAAAAAATGACTACATGACTTAATAACTTAAAACAATGCAGGGTGGATTAAGAACATGACTTGTGGCTGGATTCATACGGCTTATTTCTGAACCGTCATGCAATAATTATGATTGTGAATTTTTGCATGAACAAAACATTAAAAAAAATGCCCTTCTTTCACTGTAACGATTGCAACTTGCGCTGTCACGCACCATTCTATATTTCATGTACTCTACATGCACAACCAGCCCCCGCCCTGGTAAAATAAAACTGCATTTGGTATATTGACAATATGCATTAATCTCGCGTATAAGTCTCGTACAGTGCATTGCAGATCACGCACTACAAATATGATTTGGCTTTTCACAATGTGTACCCGCAGGTTGCGTCATTATGTATGTGCAGTTCTATATCGTTTACAACTATCAGTATTAGATTTGTTGCAGTATCATGTACTCTCTGGTTATCAATGTCAACAAATTAAAACGCAGAGTACTTCTTGACTGTCGTATAATCTTACACATATAAATACATAAATAGATAGATACATATGTATATACAATATGTAATATACAATCATATATACATCATACATACATGTATGTATGTATGCATTTTACATAGATATATATATGTATATACAATATGTAATGTGTTATATATATATATATATATATATATATATATATATATATATATACATATATATACACACACACATATAACATACATATATAAATATTTCACAATAAAGGAAAAGACACACAATACAGGAAATTAAATGCCACTGACTTGTACAATATACAGTTGTATATAACCTCTCGGATAAAGTAAAAGAACACGTGAAGTTTACAATACTGTGGTCAGTTTCGTTCTTTTCCTTGTTTTGACGGTCACATTTCAAATTACTTCGAAAATAAAAATCGATGCATCGAATGCAGCGCGTCTCTCAATATGTCGCTTGAAATATGAAACTCCCAACGACGCAGATCACGTAGCCGGAGGTTGGATTGATGACGCGCATATCTATAGATTCCTGTATTATAATATTCGATGTATCAAATGAATGTTAAACCATTGGAGAAGATGGCAAAGCGAAGGTGGGTCATTTTCTTTGAGACTTTCTACGAACAATGCCTGCGGAGCATAACGGCTACAAATAATGTGCAAAAAAAATCTGTGGAAAAGCCAAGGTAGGTTGCAGGGAGGTATTATAGGATTTATCCATGAGATCACTACAGGCGTCCGCTGTGGCTATGGACACATAGCACAAGATATTGAATGGCGTCAGCCATTGCTGGCGGGAACCGATTGCGCAGTGTGGTAAATCTACGGGAATTCTCACAACTCGGAAGCTAGGAGTTAAAGCGATGCAGGGAGTGTGATTGACCCTTTCCCTGCCTGGAACTAATGGACAGCATGTTCAACGCTATGGGGTTTCTTTGCCAAATCAGCACTCAAAACACATGAAGGGTTAAGTGAGAGAGAAAAAAAACTCATCGTAAATGCGAAATGTGGTTCGAAGGGTGTGCTATTAAAGGCACACTATTGGCAATAGACTGAGCGTACTGCAATATTCGACAGCTGGGAACGAAATTATTCTCCGGTGGGAAAGTGGATGTGAGTAAAAATTGGTTGATGACTCATTGATCGTGGGGTTAAGGAGGAAGGAATTTTTGGAGGAGGCGGTTAATGATCGAGACTCTTGTCTCTCTTTTCTCGCATCCATGGGCATCGCTTGAGTGCATAACGTCTGTACTTTTGTTTTCGCGGCATAATACAGTTTGCAGTTGCGCGGGAACTTTATCATCTGTAGGCTACACGTGTACTATCTGATCTCAAGGTTGACTGTTGACATTCCTCGATGGTTTTCAATCTGTTCCTTTCAAAACGCTAAAGTTAGTATTCCGTGACAAAGGGGTTTTCGAGATGATTCCACAAATATAAACACAAGTGTCATCGTTGATATTTCCTCGATGGCATTTCGTCTTTTGTAAATGCATTTGTACACCCTAGCATATGTATTTTGTAATCATAAGTGTTTTGTGATAACTTTTATATGCATGGAAGATGGATGTGGAAGTACTCATTTTTATATTGTATGTTTACAGGGTTGTGTTGCAAAAAGAAAATCAAACACTTTGTTGTTTTCATAGTGATTTTTAAACATGCTAAAAACATATCAAAAACATAATGAGTATAGAGTAATATAAAGTAATTAAAAATCAGTCATATCCATTTGATTGGGTGAATAAAACTCTTACTAAGCGGGGTAATTGCATCTTTGTATTCAATAATCGATTTACTCAGGGGCCTGGCAAAGAAGAACATAATATATGTATTTGTTTATGATATGAGAAAACGTAACGAAAGAACAAATGATTAGGATCTATCATTCACGGTCATGTGCGTGTGTGTGTGTGTGTGTGTGGTTTGCATGTGTGTTTGCGTTCGTCTGTGTGCCCGTGATGTGTTTGGGAGGTTTGCATCGAAAGTTTTCGCGCACGATTTGCACGCGCGATCAAATTCTGCCTGAATGTTGGTGCTTGCACTCTAGCTGTCTTGTACGTGTGTGTTTTGGCGGGCCATTCTGTTTTGTGGAGCTACATACTGGATAAGGGAACGTGCTTTGGCATTTTGCTTTTATTCTGTCTTATCTGAAAGATTCGCCGGAACAACGATGCATTATGGTACTCCAGACGTGCCCTGCTCTCGACCTCTTCCTGCTAGGTATCGCTCGCCTCACGAATCAATGGCTTTTAGGGAGCAGAACGGCACATGTCAAGATTTACTGTTGGCTGAGATGTTTGAAGAGCAAGTAGTGTCTGTCTTGGTTTTCGACAAACAGTGGTACTTGCGCCCCTTCAGTTCATCAATGTGTCTTTTCATTGCGCCAAGCTCTGAATGAATGACAGATTTCCTTAAATGAGAGATTGAAACATATGCAAGTTTAGTGTTACACAATGCATTTTTTTTTTTGTAGTGTAATAAATATGCAGCTTTTTTTTAAATCGAAGTAGGCATACACAGGTTGTAAGAAGAACCAGTGCCACAACATTAAAACGTTTGGTGAATAAGTTTTTTTTTTCGTATATGATACCAAAGTAAAATGCTGGCAAACACAACACTTTGTACGTATTTGTATAGTATACCACACTAATAAGTGCTGTCTTCCAAATTTTTAGTGAAATTTTTCGAATAGGCCTACATCTACTCACAGAATGCCAGCTTTAACTCAGAAAAAGTAAGAGTAAGGTCTGGTTGTCTAAAGTGCATATACGATAAGGTTTATGATAATGTAATGAGACTTACAACTTTGATATGATTTCATTTGATTTATTTCTGCATTCAATCAGATGTAATTCAAATATAAATTTCAAAAGTAAAAAACCAAAGAATAGCAAGTGCAGTGAAATAAATCGATAATAGTACACAAATAGATACACTTACAACTTTGATGACAACTATTATTCAAACGGGGAAATCTTGTCGAGGAAGATATGAAAATCGAGCTGAATTGAATGTTCACATGCTGCTGACAGGAAAATCTGTTTTGCCGTTTCAAATGCTTGTTTTTGAGTACCGCTTATTTTTGTTGGGCTTTAGAGCAGAAAAGTATATACCAGGCGTCCTTTCAGGGTACGTTTCTTTCTTCTGATCATAATCATCGCTATTTGAGTATAAACTATGACTGTTTCCAAGGGGAGGAAAAGGAAATGGAAACTTGAGAGGAAGGAATGATATCCATTCGTAAAGCCTAGAGGTATACAGGGAAATTATAATATTATATTGCTTAAGGCATCGGTATTTGACGTCAGGATTTAAAGCCTCATCCCGTATAATGTAATAGCGTAATGTCATTCAGGACCACGAGGCAGGATAATCCATGAACTCTTGGGCAAGGTAGGCAGCGTTCGACGTGCAATTCCACAAAATGTTCGTATTGATGTACATAAGAAAATAAAAAAAAAAAAGAAAGTCATGGATTTTTTTTTTTAAATTGTACCTGATTTCACTAAAAAATAATGGCCATGTCGGTCTCGCAATCACTCATGCCGTGAAGCTGGATAGGGCGACTATAAACCATCAATTCACAACACTCCCATTGATTTACTCGCTATAAATATCGTGAAACTCGTGCTTCTGGTGGATGACTTTCATTAACAACTGCAACATATTATATTATGTTGTTCTGTTTTAGAGGGTACCAGTTATCTTTCTGTTTCTTAAATCTTACGACAAAAAAAGAGAGAAGTTTCGTGAAGTTCTGTGTGTATACGTCAATGGGAGACTTGTAGGCGTGCGGCATCATCATCTCACTTAATAATATGCGTAATCATGATTACAGGTGACATCGCTGTTTCCCAAAATCGCATTTAGATATTACTTATACGATTTATGGGCTCGATCTTGTTAATCTGGTAATGCCAATGTCCCTGTGCTCCTATTTCTAGTTGCGTCCGTGTGTGTATTTGTGTGATGGCATGTGCGTGCATATGTATGTATGTATGTATGTGTGTGTGCGTGTGTGTGCGTGTGTGTGTGTGTGAGTGTGTCACTGTCTGTCTATCTGTTTGTGCCTGTAAATTGCACAATTCTCATCATGGCGCCATCTGATTTAAAAGCATACAACGCCACATTCAGCATGCCCCTTTCAAGCATGTGACGGGAATGTGCGTGCACCATAATCCAATCATAGTGTGTAAACACTGGCACGTTAACGTGCATGAAGGGTGGTGTATGAGTATGCTCTACATTATTTCAGTGCGATGGGTTCCGAAGGTTATCATCATTAGTTAGGTTTTTTTTATCCCCCTCGGGCCCGGAACATTTTGGGGCCAACCGCACATTATAACTTCCGCATAATATCCATAAAAGATGGAATGTCATACCCGTCGCTGCCCGTGTACTTTGTGTGTTTAATACATCGTGGGGAAGGGCTAGATAAACGTGGGAAATAATGTATTGTAAGTCGGCCATGATCGCCAGTTATCATATCACAATGTTCCATGTTCGGCCGAGCGAGATGGGAGATACGAGAACGCGAGGACAAACATAATTTGGAGATCCTGTTGTCTTTTCATTTCCATGGCTGTTGACGGATCTTTGAAACGCCAAAGGGGAAGCTGTGAATGTTTGATATTTACCGCGACCCCGATGCACTTGGCGTACGGAGTGTTTTCAACACGGTTTGAGAGCAAAAATGCGATGGTATCTCAAAACGAAAAATCTGTAGATTATCTTGAGATACGCCTATAATTAAGCAAATATAAAACAAACATTGTCTTTACCTCAAGCTTAACAACGAACGGTCAAGCCGTAGTAACGCTAAGACTGCACCTCATTTGCTCGCAAGGATTGTGTTCAAAGTCGGTCACCCTGCTCACCATTTTGAAGTAGCTTGCAAGTTACAACGATGGTGCGAGCATAGGGAATAAAAGAATAAAGTTGAAGAAAAGCGTTTCTACGACACTAAGAATGAAGAAGACAAACACGAACAGAGCTGCATGGTTGATGTTCTCAATGACGACGCCATACTTTTTTTAACTTTACCTTGATTTACCGCTGAAAGTCCTTCACGAGAGTCATGGTCATGGTAGCTTGAAATAGCAATTTATGTCGAACGTACACAAATGAATTATGTTCTATCTTAAGTATGCACTTTATCAGGTTAAGCATATCCTTATATCAAAGACGAATAGGAGACGTGCGCATTTGAAGAAGAAACACACCACCATGCAACAATAGAACAGAAAGGGTTGTTTGGACTGAGATGCGTATAGGATACCAAATATCTTCACTTGACGTCCGGCAGGAATTGGACCGACGAGAGAATAGGGCAACTACTTTTACGTTTACAATCAAAAAGACGGCTTTTGATCACGCTTTAATTGTGATGACACGTTACATTAAAAAAAAAATTTTACCTTCTTGCTCCTGGACTCAGAGTATGCGCTTGAGACTAATACATAGCATGTGCACTGTTATCCGTATTGACTCAAAGAATTCAATCATTTCACCATGATCTGAGTACTACTAATTTATTACTCTGATGTTGTCGGCACCCGCAGCTCAGACAATTATGTCTCAAACTAGCAATTGCACTATATTAATGCCCCTAGTTCAAGGTCATACATCTATTAAGGTGAACCAATTTCTACATACATTGTCTGAATAATCCTCCTTTCGAAGAATTCTGCCGTCAGGCAATATGTCAGGTAGACAGTTTTGCGAGCTCGTACGGTGATGTTTCAAAGAAAGTGTCTATTTGTGAGTTTTGATAGTTTTCATAAGTGTCAGAGGTTGCGTAGAAATAAAAACCAAAAGAAAATGAAGAGAGAGAGAGAGAGAGAGAGAGAGAGAGAGAAGTTGGTGGTACGATCTAGTTGCAAAACCGTCAAACGTTTTCACCAGAAAAGTCGTCAGAATGAGCGATTTATAAGTTTGACGTTTAACAAGGAATGTTGCTATACTGTCTTCCTATATTCTTTTTAAATGATGACATTTAAACTAGACTGCCCCGCCCACCCCCCCCCCCCATATTGACTTTACGTGCGCTAGATGCCTTAAAAGTGTTTCACATTCACGTCACTATTCAGTGAAATATGGGGCATGAATTCAAAGGCATAATTGGTGAAACTAGGACTAGATTCTTGCAAAAGAAGATGTGACACGGTCCATTTTTAGACCATTGGATTTTTCTTTTGTTTTACCACTGACTTGTTATCGCATGAAAAATGAATGGACGTTGTCAGTTTTAACTTCTATTCTCGTATAGAATCGATACCTTCATGTCACTCTAAAATTCAACGCATTTATCTTTTTATTTTCAAAGTGCTCGCCAAAACAACGAAGAAAACGAGTAAGCTGTTGCGATCGCTCATCGCAGCTTTTACATTCCTGTCCTTCATGTCATGTTTTATTTGGGTTTTTGTGTAAACAAAAACACAAGAATGCATGTTTAAGAAAAAAAAAATGTCCTTTTGAAGCATTAAAAACAAAACTTTCCTAAAAAGTAAAATCCAACCCAAAATTTAGTGTTCATCCCTGTCCATCCCCTTCCCAGTTATCTTACTCCAATCTAACTTTTCACTCCAGGACTTCTTTCTCCACCCCCAACCTGACATCCTATAATCTCTGAGCAATACAACTGACGCTGAAGTAGGCCTATCTGACCTAAATCTACCTGCCGACTCGGTGCTAAAGGGCTTTATACGGGAAGCAAGATCAATCTCATCTCCCCCTACTAACCCTTGTTTGACCCTCGATCTACCCGGATGTAGCTACACAAAAATAAAGACATAATTTGTGTGCTTCCATTCTCGACTACTTCACCAACTTTCTATGTAGACATCTTCTGAAATGGTGTCTTGTCCTATTCAGTATGATTGGTTTCGCGTTAGCTTCAAGAGCTGATCCACGCCATTACGAAATTCACTTTCAGACTTTTTTTTTTGGGGGGGGGGTCTATTCAGTGGGAAACGAATATAGTTAACATGATAACGTTAATGATTGCTATTGTTTTTTTACTATGTTGTGGATGAATTCACACTTCATAGTGTATGTGTGTGTGTGCATGTGTATTTGTGTTTGTCTGTATTTGTATTGTATGTGTATAGGGAGTAGCAGAAAATACTCCAATCTGCCAATGCTCTTGTCTGAAGCTCCGTTTTGATGGAACCTTTTCAATCAGAGTTACAGCGACAACGTCCAGACAATTCTTTTTTTTTTTTTTTTAACCGTACCTGTTTAAACGGTCCCTGCAAAGTGCTGTCGCGGTAACTTCAAATTCTACCCTAGCCAGCTAGGGTAATTACCCCGACATTACCCCTACACAACTCCGACATCACCCTGACAACCCTTAAAACGTTCTCGAGGTAACGTTCCTTTTATATACTCAACACACATGCGCAATAGTCCAAACAGAATGACACACCGCACACCGATCACGTGCATAGATTGTTACCACACTCCCTTAGCGAATGAACGTGTTAAGCTGTTATGCAAAACTTACCCGGAGAAGGTTTTCGTTGTGTGTCTGTTAAAACGGTACCCCTCGCTCTCTCCTGCGTCCCCCCCCCCCCCCCCGCCCCCGGCGAGGAATATTGTTCTCCGGACGTTGTCCTGATGTTGTCGGGGTAAGGTCTGCTAAAACAGAACTATATTCTAATTTTTACATAGGAGGATTTTTTTTTTTTTTTTTTTTGCGTTTCAGGGTACTAGATACTTATTCCATACTTCTATAAATTTTCTCGAGATATCTTCTCAGATCACTTTTTAGTCCTCTGAAGCTGAATTCCAGCAATTGTGTTCAACAACAGATATTTTATTCATCATTCTGCCTTATGCCTGACATGGCCTCTGATGAGATGATGGAGGGATAATCCGGTTAAAGCAATGCAGGTTTGTATGTATGTTACTATGTCTGTAACAGAACCTAACCGAGAATGAAATGACGTCACAAGACAAAACATGACATGAATTTATAGGGCACAGCTGCTTCTCAGAATGATGTTCCTTCGTGCTGTCAAGAACAAATCACACATTTTGCTTACATATTGATGCCCAAGGAATATGGGTTCACCTTTAGATTTGAAAGACGTTTGCTGATGGTGAGCTCTTTATCTGTTTTTTTTTTCTTCTAGCAAAGATGTGCCGAAAATTTGAAGCTGCACAACTAAATGCTTGGTCAACCAAGGCTGGTTCTTGTTTTCCTTGTAGATTTGATAATGAAGCAATTATGACATGAGCTGCAGATGTAACTCTATGACTAATATCGGTTTCCCAGTTTATTTTACCCCGTAGGACCAGGAGCATGGCAAACTAATGATCCATGTACGGGAACAAGGACTGAAAATAAAGAGTTTCAAGTCTGTTTTGAAGAATTGAGACACGGAAAAGACCTGGGGATGATGAAAGGTGTGTGTGTGTGTGTGTGTGTGTGTGTCCATCGACGTCTACATGTAGACCTTTCATTAGCTTTTTCTTGTAGCGGGGGAAAAGCCATGTTGGGTTTATGTCATCAAACTGGTGACGAGGTGCCAACTTAATCCAGGGGTGGTGTCCTTGAGAATATTCTGATGTTGCCGATGATTAACATTTGATACAGCCTGATCCATAAAAAAAGAAGCGTTTCACTGCTGGCAATTATCAGCGACTCGTATATGGGTACTCATTACAAAGTTGTGTATAGAGTTCATCGTATTTTTCCCCGTTTGCATCACACGTTCGAGCAAATGACGGTCTTTTGTGAGAACTGCGTAGTTCATTTCCGATAATTGCAAGCCAGGTATGGCGGAGGCGACATAATCGTGCCGTTCTGGTGTTCAATACTGATCACATTAATGGCAATGGAATATCATCTTTGCCTTGACGCCCGGGGCAGTTATCTGCACTTTACAACATTACCACTCCCGTGAGAACTTTCTCTATTTTTTAATACGAGGAAAAAGGTCAACGTCTATTACGGGTTTAGTATTTAAACGCACAAGGCTGAAGTAGCCTATATACGTTCATAGTGAAAAATTGAGAAAATTAAATCTAACCCATTTTTCTATTCTGTGTGGCAACGGTGGCGACACACACACACACACACACACACACACACACCCACACACACACACACACACACTCTCTCTCTCTCTCCCACACACACATACACACTGAGTCAAATAGATAATCATATTATTCGAATGTCAAATAATCGTTGTGACCATTGTTATATGTACTGATGACCATTAGGTAACATTACTGTCATAACTGTTAACCCATGAAAATTAGTAATTACATTTACAATGTGTCATGTTACTCTGATGTACATATCATGATTAATTGTAATTGCTTGTATATGATTAAATGATTTAAATCCTAGAATAAAAAAAGGTCAGCATGCAAAAAAATAACACATTAAGAAGCTTAAGAGGAACTAATCTTCTTTGATTTTAATTTCAGATTACTATGATTGTGATAGGTCCATCGAGGAACCGTATTATGATTTACTCGCACGAAAGTTTGCATGTGTTTTTGAATCAATCACCGTGAAATATTTTCTATGGCCCTGCCTCTCCGAGCTACAGCTGACGATCAAAAGTACAGTGTATTTCTTGATACTCTTCCTCTCATTGCATTCTCTCTTCACTGTCACTGGCTCACCGAAGTTGCTTTTAATCTAAATTATCTGATCTTCACCATCCTTTCCTTCCATCAAGAGAGAGAGAGAAAGAGAGGGAGGGGGAAGAAAGAAAGAGTGTGTTTGACAGAAATGCTCCCAGTCAAACGAGGAGAATCGAACAAGGCACGTTTAATTCATTATTCATGGCAACATAACGGCGAGGCATCCGTATACTTCGGAGCGCTTATGTTTAATTGATGATGTAGTGTGTGTTGACCGGCACTAGTGTAGTGACTATCAAGCAGACTATAGGTGGGGGAAAAAAAAGCTACTTAGACCCCGTTTACAGTGCGAGGCTCGGCCGCGGCTCGGCCGCGGCCGTGCCAGCCCCGCTTCAGTGTAAACGCGCAAAAGGCCAAATGCGAGGCCAAAATTGGCCTCGCATTTGGCCTCGCTCTGGAGGTAGTCTCGGCCGCGGCCGAGCCCGGCCTTTTCTTGGTGTAAACGCAAACTGGGCCAAATGCGCGGCCAATTGCGCGGCCAATTTTAGTCTGGCTTCCAAACCCTCTGCCTGTATCTTTTGCTATTCAGGATATTAACCCCCTCAACGTCGAAAACTAGTATAGTTTAAGGTGGTTTTGTCCTGCAAAGGATTTGTTCCTTCGGCAAAGGCCTTTGCCCGAACGGCGACTTCGTCGCCACGGACTTCATTTGGCAAAGGGTCTGAAAACCAGACAATACCAAATTGCGTTTGTTTACAAGCAGAGCGCCACTGCACTACGACAAAATATTTAGAGGTTTGAATCAAAAGCGCGGCCGAGCCCGGCAGTGTAAACGGACAAAATTGCGGGGCCCGGCCTCGCAATTGAGGCTGGGCTCGGCCGCGGCTCGGCCCAGCCCCGCACTGTAAACGGGGTCCTAGAGAGGGCCGGAAGTGACTTTGGCTAACACCCTCGTCTTGAGAGGGTCGGGAGAGCAGACGATGACCGCGCTTGAAGATGGTAGCGTAAAAACACGTCTTAGAGAATTAACGTCAATTTTGTCTTTAATCTTATACTAACACGCACGCACACACACACACACACACACACACACACACACACACACACACACCCACCTACACAACCATAACACATAACACATACATACATACATACTTTTACAAACTGGTATTTCCATCTCTAAATTAAGTGTTACTTTTTTTTCCTAGTATTCGATGAATTTGATATCGCTCACTAACAAAGTTAACGTCCATTTTCACACACACAGACATACACACACTATCACACATCTTCACACACGCACACAAACGTATATAACCAGAAGGCATACATACGGATACATACATACGTACATACATACATACATACCTTTTTTAAGACGTGCAGCAAATTTTAAGGAAAATATGAGCTTCTAACAAGTATCTAATTCTCGTATGAAAAGATCGTGCTTTTATAGGGAAAAATTCCAATGAATCGACAACTCTTCTCTATAAGATTAAATCTCTACATATAGATACTTACATACTGTCTCCTTTTTCATGTCTTATTCCGCAAAAAAAAAAAGAACATAAGACAGCTGTCCTTTACAGCACTGCTGCACGAAAAAAAAAATCTACCTCAAAGTATGAAGTACAAAGGAGATAGAATATCTATAATGGTGATGATGATGTTGATTGATACAAGTAATGCTCAGAAAATTCTAAAGATGTTGAGATTGTGAGGATTTGAGATGATTTATCACGATGAATAATACATAAATATCTCCAGCTTCCAAGGACAGAGACTGAATGGGCACTCTGTCTTTTTCCGTATTCAGCCTAATTCAAGGTGAAGAGAATCTCGCTGAACATACTTCGTGATTGTTAATAATTTATGCTCCCAAATGCTGTGCTCAGAAGAGAAACTACTACCCTTTGGTGTAGGCCAATAACTTGGATATGCCGAGGAGGTATCATCTTGGATCTACATTGTTTCAGGCGAACTTCTGTGTCCCCTTGTCGTATGCGTTTCTGATAACACTGATGGACTTTGTTAACAAATGACACTGCCTCACTGAACGTGCGTGGGTGTTTGACTAGTCGTTCATCCTTAAATACTCTACATCAATCAAGGGCTCATACGATAGTCTTGTTCAATGTTGATATGCAATCAGCGTCAGTCGATCTGAAATTTGTCTCCATGTCTCCACTCAAAAGTAATAATTTAAACCACCACGCTTTCAATTGACAATTGTGAAATATGTTGTACCTTCCAGCTACTCAATGTTGAACTGCTATAGTTTCACACGATTTTTGTGAACATATCCATCAAGCCACTGTGTCTATCGATTATAAGTCTCCCAGATGTTCGAAAATGTCGTATGTCATGATAAACAAAGTGAATGAAGGCAGACACTCCAGAACCTTCTCCAGCAGCCATGACACATATATTTACAATACATAATTTTATTTGATAACGGAGATCTCGCCATCTTAAATACTGTACTCCAGTGTGCTAGTATGCAAGGCCCTACAATTATCATTACACTAGCAGTGCCATGGACCCATTTCCTTTCTAAATAATGATGAAACAGCATTTATATATCGCCATTTATCTGTGGAAATATTCAAAGGCGTCCAGCTCCCACGTTATTATGTCACACATCATTCACAAAGTTGCTGAAAAAATGGGTCTTCAGTTACCAGGTTTGAAGGTATCGAGGTTGGTACAATTTCGAAGTGGGATTGAGTCATGAGAGACAAAGTTAATGAGAAAAAAAAATAGACCTTCGATAAAAAACACACTTGAAGAGGATTCGAACCCGTGTATCTTGAGTCCAAAGTTGTTGTTTTTTTTTCCACAGAACCACAGTGTTCACAGTTTCCTTGAGAAAATCTGTGGAATCCGTATTTAGATATAGAAAAAATAGTGTCTACACAGGTGTCTTAAGAAGGGAATGCACTAATAGCTTCCTTTTTGGAAAGGATATTTTGTACGATAAAAATACATCTGATCTTTCAGAGTCTCAGCTAACTCAATTGCCCCCAACGATCCACGTCCACGTCATAAGTGACCACACATTTACATTCTCGCTTTATAGCGTCTATTAGGCTCCACTGGTTCCATTAGTAGTTCAAGAGGAGTGAGGAGTTTTCGAAAACACGAACTGCACGACAAACTACTACAACGTATATAGCTCTGTTATCCTAAATGGAATAGGATAGAGAAACAGAGAGAGAGAGAGAGAGAGAGGGAGGGAGGGAGAGAGAGAGAGAAGTTGGGGGGGGGGGTGGGACATTAAGCCGTTAATTTCAACGTCTTTGATACATAGCCCAAGAAAGGGATAAAAAGTGACAAGAAATAATCGTCGGAAACTTTTTTTCTGCTTTCTCTCCATTTCTTTTTCTTGCTCACACACATGCACAATACACACACACACATACACACGCATGTTATATCTTTATACAAACCTTATACTTTGAAATTCCGATAGGGAGGTAGATAGGTTCGGTGTAATAATGTCAGAGGTAAAATTGTCAGAGGTAAAAATGTCAGAAGTAAAAATGTCAGAGGTAAAAATGTCAGAGGTAAAAATGTCAAGTAACAATTTCAGGGGTAAAAATGTCAGGGGTAAAAATGTCAGAGATAAAGATGTCAAAAGTAAAAATGTCAGAAGTGATAATGCCAGAGGTAAAAATGTCAGAGGTAAAAATGTCAGAGGTAAACTTATCAGAAGTAAGAATGTCAGAGGTAAAAATGTCAGAAGTAAAAATGTCAGAGGTAAAAATGTCAGAGGTAAAAATGTCAAGTAACAATGTCAGGGGTAAAAATGTCAGGGGTAAAAATGTCAGAGATAAAGATGTCAAAAGTAAAAATGTCAGAAGTGATAATGCCAGAGGTAAAAATGTCAGAGGTAAAAATGTCAGAGGTAGAAATGTCAGAAGTAAGAATGTCAGAGGTAAAAATGTAACAAGTAAAAATGTCAGAGGTAAGAATGTCGAGGTAACAATGTCAGAAGTAAAATGTCAGAGGTAAAAATGTCAGAAGTGAAAATGTCAGAGGTAAAAATGTCAGAGGTAAAAATGTCAGAAGTAAAAATGACAGAGGTAAGAATGTCGAGGTAACAATGTCAGAAGTAAAAATGTCAGAGGTAAAACTGTCAGAGATGAAAATGTCAGAGATAAAAATGTCAGAAGTTAAAATGTCAGAGGTAAAAAATGTCAGAAGGGAGAATGTCACAGGTAAAAATGTCAGAGGTAAAAAAAAATATTTTGACCGCTGACATTTCGACCACTGATAACTTTACCGTTGACATTTTTACTTCTGACATATTTACCTCTGACATTTTTACCTCTGACATCTATACTTCTGACATTTTTACCTCTAACATTTTTACTTTGACATTAATTTTAATACCTCCGACATTTTTACTTCTGACATTTTTTCCTCTGACATTTCTACTTCTGACATTTTTACCTCTGACATTTTTACCTCTGACATTTTTACCTCTGACATTTTTACCTCTGACATTTTTACTTCTGACATTTTTACCTGGCACCGGTAGATAGGGAGGTAGATAAAAGATAATGTCAAAGCTCTGCATTCCACACTGATATTTCCTTATTTTGTAAGTTCTTTTTGGCTTTTCTGTTTACTTTCTGTTTATCAAAAACTACTCATCAATGGACTCCTCTCCAAAGGAACAAACAAAGAAATGATTGGCATGTTGAAATACCGAATCAATCAATCAATCAATCAATCAATCAATCAATCAATCAATCAATCAATCAATCAATAAACAATACTTCTAATATGAATAACAATAAGAATTACATTGATAATGCTTTCACAAGAAATTTCGGAGCAGTAGGACCCTAGCCGTAGTTACCATAATGACAAACAATAAGTAATCAAATAAGGAGAATGCAACTACCTTTGAATTCTAGATATCGTTTGAACGATGTTTGATGTCCATTTTGGTGTTCCAAAGGCGAACAAAATGGCAATGTTAAATTATTTAGTAGCTTGTGTGAAAGTGTCAAGTTTGTCCATAACGCAAATGTAGACACACGATCCCGACAGTTCAAAGAAAGTTTTCCTCACAGCATCACTCGCCAAAGAACTGTCTAATCGCACAAAAAAGGAAATAAACAACAAACAAAAAGTCGTAATGTGCCATTAGAGATATACCTTCTGCTGTTTCCAAACTTTCAGCGTATGAGTGAATGGTCAGAAAAAACAACGACAACAGAGTCACAGTGCTTGTGCATGTGTCCTTATCACATTTCTTTTAATAAATTGCAACTCTGTCACTCATAAGATGCTGATTGCTCAAGGCCATGCTCCTAATAGTGTACAGCCTGTCAATATTTCTGTACTTTAGTAGAAACATGACGGCCGAAGCGAATGATGTATATAAAGTTAACCGGAAACAGTGCGTAGGAATTTTTACGTTATTTTGAATGTATATGCGGGGGTGTGAAGCGAGAAATACGCCTCGGGATGGCCTTTCGAAAAAAAGAAAAGGATCGTAATCGCAAATTACTCCGACCAGTTACTTGACATAAAACGCCGCGCACCATTTAGCTTTCGGGGGCTCAATTTAAATTGTGTTACCGACTCGTTAAAGATAGGTAACGAATACCTTATAGCCTCATAATTTGATCTCCATCTGTGACAGTGTCACTCCCCCGCTTCGCCATCCTTTCACGGGTTAATAAAAGCAAAGAGCTGCCCCATTTATTTGTAAATTGTTTTACAATTTGATTAAAGCCCATGAATTTAGATATCAGCGGATGACAGTTGAACATTTCCGCATGCGACAAGAAAGTTGTGACAACTTGCGCTAGGTTTCCCCATAGCTTTCGTGGTCTCTGGTTATCTTGTTATAGCTCTCTTGAGTGATTTAGGAGAGTGAACAGTAAAATTGATAAATCAGAGATGAAATTTGCATGATGATTTTAAACGATCACTTAGATTATCATGACTGGAATGAACAAAGGTTATTGCACGATCAACGCTTCATCCTCTAACTTTGCAAACCAACCGACCTTGCTTGTTTCTCTTGATGTCGTTGGAGAGCTCACAATCAAAGTAATAGTAAAACAGGAGTAAATATATGAAACAAGTTTTCAACAAGTGTTTTCCCGTTACAGAGATGGAATCTATACTTCTATAATCTATATAGCAAAACATTATCATATTCCAATAACTACTATTTCCCACCTTGCATCCGAAAAATTACGATCTAAATTTCCAATGCAAAAAACGACCCGTTACTAATCATCTGTATATTATTTCTATACCATTGTAGAACCAGGCCCCTTCTTAGACTTTGCACACGCACACACACACACACACACACACACACACACACACACAACACTTTTAAACTAACCTGGGAATTGAGGGAATATAATTCCGTAAAACAGGTTGATTAAAGCTTTTCTTCTTCATAGACTGAAAATGAATTCCATATAACACTTTGGAATGAAACAAACACAGTGGAAAAAGTTTCATTGAAAAAAAAAAACAACATTGAGGATGTAGGATATAAGGGACGTTGTTCGGAATACATGTTATAATTATCATGGATCAAAGCAACATCTTTGTACGTGCCTATAACCCATGCCATGCATATAACAATATTTAAGATGGTAATATGGCTTTACAAATTTTCATCTGGACTTGACATTCTCTGTTGACTTTCTTTAAAGGAACACCGATAGGAAGAAGAAGTCATATTCCTCACATTAAATTGTTCTAGAGTTCACATCAGTAAGTAATAATCGTATTGATAATATGTAACTAGTGATGCCCATATTAAGGGTGGTTGTCGTTTTTAGATCCCTGAGAAAAATAGATACTTCACAATAATTTTTTTTTTGATTAAGAACAAACCAATGGGAGATTCATAGATGCTATCTTGAGAAGTTAAGGTCCAACTGAATTACGATGTCCTTATGGGACAATGCAACTGGATGTGTTTCGCCACAACTTCAATGAGCATTAGCCAATTAGCCCTCTCCCCCTTTGCACTCAGTTTAACATTATCATCACATAGGCCTACCAAATAGATGTGTAACAGCACAAATTGACATCGACCTCTGATTTTATTCTATTTTTTTAGATAGAAGATGCGGAGGTTGAGGGACACCCTCCAGATGGCTCGCCAGTGTCTATTCATTCTGGTCTTAAACCTGACCCCAGGTTGCTCCAGTTCATTAAATATCCGCCATCAGGCTCGATTGATCAATACGGGGGCACGCGTGGTCTAACACATGCCAGGCATCATTCCAAAATACTCTTCCAGCGCACGGCCAATGGCGTGTGTGCGCGCGCGCGTGTGATCTTCGTCGCAAAACAAAGCATTGAGGTGGCGACGAGCTCCTCTTTGATTTCATTACACCGAACTGTTGACTTGTCTGCTAGACTCGTTGCTCTGTACGCGTGATTCGATTTGGAGAGCACGGATCAGCGGCCCGTTGACTCCTTTTTGCAGATTGGGTCTCGAGAATCGGAGTGGATACACATTTTTCGTATCACACGGTGAAGGGAAAGGTGTCACATTTACCAGCGCAAAAACACAGGCGTGTTTATTGCATGTGTTGTTGTTGTTTTTTTCTCACGCAGGAGATGAAAACGTTTATTGGCGAGCCATATTTAATCTTTAACCAGCTCCTAAAAAAGAATAATCACTTATCCAGACAAAACGAGAAAAAGGTGCGCTTATGTGATATCCCGATCTACCAAAGATCATATCCGTCAAAAACGCAGCAACTACTCTCGAGGATGAAGATTTTGTGAAACAGTCACTTGTGTTTTCTCGTTCACCAGTATTTTCTGACAGAAGACCTACACAAGAGTATTCTGTTTGTTTGTTCCGTCCTCATAGCATAGTACCTACTTATAAATCAAATAAGCCTTTAGAAGGTATATCATAGATGTTTTATAGGCGAATACAAGCTAGATGTTTTAAAGGCGAATACAAGCTAGATGTTTTTTAGGCGAATACAAGCTGAACGTATTCGCAGATGTGGACAAAAAGTGATTACAAATTTTATCAGAATAACAACAAAAAGGACAGAAGAATTGGTGCGAAAAAAAGACACTGTTAATCCACTCATCCAGACTTTTTCAAGGAAAAAATCTGAAAATAACGATTAGATAAATGTAAATAAAGCATATTAAAAAAAAAAGGCGGCAACCAAATAGAAATGAATGGTTACCATTTTGTTAGATGGGAAAGGGCCGCCACAGAACTATTTGGGTAATGTTATAAGCCGACATTGATGTTCAGACAAAGAAGAAGCACTTTCAGGACAAAGAGAAAGAGAGGGAGGGGGATTAAGAAAGAGTGGAGAAAGAACGGGTTTTTATGATTACGCTTCTCGTATGCTTATCAGATTTCTTCTGAACGAAATCGTTAAAGGATGGAGTTGCACCATACGATCTCTTCTAACTATCCAGACACCGAAATGATGACAACGATGATGAAAAATAAGATGATAATCCGAGGTTAAATAATATCCTTCCATATTAAGACGTCCTCCTACACTCTCAGAAGCATTTACTTGAAATCTACAGACAGAAATCCAATACTCTCCTTCCTCCTTCCCCCCCCCCCTCTTTACAAATGATATAAAAGATATATCATGCATTCAGCACAGGCCTGCGCGCGCCTTGGACACTGCAGTAATGGCGAACTTGGCTGCCAAGTCTTATTGGTCTCTATACACGAATGTCTTCTCGACCCGCCTTCGTTAATGTGGCCGAGAAATGTCACACTATCAGTTAGTGAGATTGCACTGTCGGGTGAGAGAATGTATAGCGCCGTTTACGGCTCCCAGAGGGAGTGGCCTTTGCCAACGACAATGCAAAGATGAAAGAGTGAGTGAGTGTGTGAAATAAAGAGATAGATAGATAGATAGATAGATAGATAGATAGATAGATAGACATATAGACAGAGAGAGAGAGGGAGAGAGAGAGAGGGGGGGGGGGGGAAGAGAGACAGAAACAGACAGACAGAGAAACAGATGAACAAACATACAAGTGAAGTGTAATGGTAATAGCATCGTACAGACATTCAAAATTGTTCGGAACAAACCAAACCAGTCCTGAATGGGCGATTCTTTCTTTCTTTCTTCTTTTAAAGGAGAATTTCTGAAGACACCTGACAATATTGAAAGGAAGGAAGAGATTCATAGGACTTTTGTTTTGGTCACCCCTTGTGTGTCTGAAATGTTGTGGGCCTCGATGTCGACTTGATTAGAACTACTGTATTTGTCCTTTTTTTTCAATAATGTTTTTCCAATAATCAGACAAAAAGTAAATAAACTAGGCGCATGTATTTGGCTTTTAACTTGTACTTTATCTGACTGGTTTCACCCGAAATCCTATCACTTTCTTATATGTTTTTTTATTCTCGAAGGGATGACAGCTTAGAAATAAAAACAACAACATCCTTACACAGAGTTGTAGCTTTGACTTCAACAGAGAAGAATCATAAGAACAAGAACAAGAACAATGCTGTACTGTCAGTGATATGTGGAGCATTGTAATATCAGCGTTTGACGTCTATCTCTTGTTTACATGCTCCTCGAATCCAGCAATATCTAGGATTTTATTCGAACCGCACAGCGGTTATCACCACGAGTGGCTTCGACGAGCCGCAGCCATCGGAAGCGCCAAGATGCAGCCTCCTCAGCGAGGTGGATGCATCCTGGTAATATTAAGAGATCTCGGAAAAAACACTATTAACACAGCGACAACGAAGATAGCGAAACCTCTACTAATCTATGTCAGACTAAATGACAAGCGGAGCGTTTAATTCAAAAGAGCATTTCATTGTTTTGCAACTAATAAAAAAAAAGTATATACTGGTGAAGTATTAGTAGCTCCATGGCTAGATTCACTTTGATTTTTTTTTTTCTAAGAAAGGAGTCAGAAAACAATTAGAAAATCTGCAACTTTGTGCTTCCGGCTGCGAACTAGTTCCGGTGGTACTGAACTTTTCTGCGTTGCATGGATAACTGTTTGTTGGCTTAAATTTGACCATCGCGTAAGCCCACGCTACACCCTCGTGTTCCTGTTTACTATTGTGTCTCGCCCTCTCTTTTTGTTTACACTTGCCAGCATCAAAACGCTCTCTATTCGTAAAAACAAAATGAACTTCAACAGAGCCAACAAGATCTCCGGAGATCTATACAACTGTCACGTATATAGAGTACTTTTCCCGCGGCTACTTGCACCGATTGCAAGGTTGCAAATAGCGGGAGAATCACAACCTACACAGATCTCAACTTTACACAACAGAGCACAACAAACCAAAGAAAACAACATTCTTTTTTTTTTCTTATCTCACTCTTCTATGTTCTTCTCAGCAACATGTACATTTCATCATTCTTGACAACGATCGCCACAACTGAATGTACGAAGATAAGGTGTCAATATCCCCCCCCCCCCCCCAAAAAAAAAAAAGAGCAACCCGGCAACATAAACCTCTGTTACTCTGGTCTTGAAAAGGAATCTTGTTATTTTGTCATTCCGTATATTTCTCCCTTTTCTCATCAGTATCTAATTGGGATCATTTGATAAATGTAACAGGGTCTTGGTAAAAAAATAAAATTTTCCGCCGTTGTCAGTAAAGCCTGCCACATTCTTCGACATCTTTTTTCGATCTCTTTGCCGGTATTTTCAAAGAAAAAAAAAAGAGAAACATACACTTCACTTTCATATAATACAATGTTCTCCCTTCATAAAGAAGAGATTTAATTCGTAATGAAATCAATCAATTGAGACTTGATGTTGGAACTGGTCTTAATGACAGTTGACTATTTAAAAATATAATTTTGTTTGAATGTTAATAAAAATGAACAAAAAATGGCATAACACCTTACCCGAGAGGGAAAAGAAAGGAAAAATGTACCGATTGTAATGCTGCATGTCATGGGGTAAAGCGGAACAGCTTTGGCGATATTGCAGCTGCATGCGCACGCAGCCACAATTTCGACTGATAAGCAAGCCCGTCTGGTATGGCACCTGCTGATCAAATCAATTTCTTGGGTCGCTATGTTCGCGGAAGACATCGAAAAATCTTGAAAAATATCGTGGAAATACGAAATTATTGTGCATGGGGTGAAAAGTGCACTGCTAAAGCCTGAACCTAAAGGAGATAACGCACTCTTGCGGTGACATAGCGTGCGACTAGAAGTGCATCCATCGTGCAAAGTTAAGTTAGATTAATCTAGACGCACCGAGATGCACACACTTTAGATGGCGCAGACGTCGTATGACACTTTTATTCCTTTCTCCTTGAGTCGTTGCCGCCAAGCGATGTGGCAAAATGCGATACGTGAGAAAAAAAAAGAACAAAAAAGAAGGAGGAGAAGAAAGAGCAGAAACGGTGTGACTAACCACCGAAAACATGATCTAAAAACGGAAGGCCCGAGCCTTTCGTTTAAATGTCGTCCCTGCAAACACCATCTCCGAAGATAAAAGCTTTCAAGAAGAAAACACTGGAATTGTTATCGAAACGTGCGATGTGATCCGATCTGGTTTGGGTATAAGCCTTGTATTACATCTATTCTATTGCTCCTAGTTTCTAGTGCTGGAGAACATTCTCTAGTGGCATACGAACTTATTTAATGTTACTCGGTCTCAGTTTCTTAAATGTCTTTGATTCGTGGAAAGAATTATGGCCTTGATGTATTTAAACTAATGAATCTAGAATAGACAAACAGCCGCATCAGGATCTCTGCTTGAGCTAGATGACCTCTGACCTTTACCCCGCCGCTAAACCTGATGCTCTGTTTAATAATTGCGATCATACTTTCACATTTATCCATCATGAAATCATCATGAAATTTGTATTCAAGCTCTGAATCTCAGTCCTCGCACTGTATACCCAAGTCACCCTATTTCAGCGACTAAAGTGCAAGTACTAGAGATGCACTTTCCGATGGGTTGCGCGAGTCCCGCCCAGAAGCGCTCCCCTAGCGCTCCCTCAGTATGAAGCGAGGTAGACCACTTAGTTGATTTTATACTCTGCAGCGTTGTCACATGGTTAAGGTATGTCGAGATATATACCACAAGTTCATTTCGATAGACAGCTTGGTACACCAAGCTTTTGAACTAACATACATGTTCGGCCGCGTTTCAAAATAATATGTGAACAAGAAAACTTCGCATTTCAATTGCATTTTCATTTAAGTTATCTTGAAGAGATTTTCACTTGGAAGCTATTCCATGTATCGCTTTTCCGCATGAAAGGAGTCTGACTGCTCAAAATCTATGTAGAATTGTCTCCACTTTATATTGATTAAGTATACGTAGGCCTATTGGTGCGAGAAAAATTGATACTTTAAATAATGAGAAAAGGTAAATTTTTGATGAAGTACCGAATCTCAATCAGAAAAGGCGTCTCATGCAACTCATGGTGCGCAAGCAACCCTGACAAAGATTAAAAACACTTTTCTGATCTGTTGCAGGCTTTCGTCATCATTTATTTATGAAAGATTTTGCGGCATGAAATAAATTCAATGTGCATTGGGTTAGCAAGGCGACTTTGCATGAGACCTGCTACCTGAAATAATCACATATTGATGGAGTCGGGCGAAAGGCATCATGGATTCCCCCCCCCCCCCCCCCCCGCCATCCCCAACCCGGAAGAAACATCAATATTTCGATTGACCTGGAGGTCGTAGGAATGGGGGAATTGTGATCATGCGCAGGACTCCCCCCCCCCTCTCTCTCTCTCTCTCTCTCTTTCCTTTGGCCTGTCTATTCCATCGTCCTCTGCCTATCTCTTCTTTTAGTTCTTCACATTGTTAATGCCACAACGAGTCCATTGAAATCCTGCAACAAGAACACCTGCGTATCGAGTAAAGGTAAATTAGGACGAATACCACTGTACGAAGTACAATGGCAGAATTCTCACTTCAACCCGAGTCACTTGCACAATATTGGGACGAGATTTTACTTTTGGGTCGCGCAGCGTCATCCAGGTAAATCTTATAGGCAAAAATAATGTTTGTAATGAATCAATTCTAAGTTTGGTATTTTAGAACGAAGACTTCTCCTGAATGTCTGGTATATTACAACGACCGGTCGTCACCCTTACTGAATTCAGTAATCTCTTGTTTAAGAAGAGTTTGAGGAGTGTCTTTACAATATTGATATTATTTGCAATTGATCCTGGAGTTATCGAACTCGTTGCGGCAAATCGTGACCACGCGGAGTTCTTCTTCCACATATTATTTTACGTTTTTCAGTTTATTTGCATTCATGTCATGACACGAAAGCGACTATCCTTCCGCGTGGGGATCGCGTTTATGTAAGTACTTTTTTTTTTTACATACACATTTACTGTGGAAGTAACTTGGTATATTTACTGGCAAATTATGTTCGATTTGAAACAAGTAAAAGAGGGGGAATTGAGGCTGCACTATAATTGGTTTGAGGAAGTGAAAACGAAAGGTCAAAGACGACTTGAGGCAGGGGCGGATCCAGGAATTCCGTAAAGGGGGGGGGGGGGAGGGGCGCAGTTTATATTTCCGGCACTACCGGGTTTAATCATTGTGGGATTTCATGCATACTTTCATTCAAACAAACACACACACACACACACACACACACACACACACACACACGCACACACAACACACAAAATTGAAAGGAGGGCGTTCATTTTTTTTCTTAAAACAAGAAAATGAGATCAAGGGGCGCCCGGTGCCCCTCCCCCCTGGATCCGCCACTGCTTAAGGGAACATGGCATTTAATGACAGTAGGTCGTGCGATTCATCTTTCATACAGATCATTTTATCCAATCATTTATAAATCTGATGTATTAATTGCAATAGTGATGGGGTGATGCAGATCACGAGCAAGTGTTAAAGTAATTTTCTCTTCAATTCCAGTTCCATTCAGCTAAATGAAATCAAATTCAATAAAGCGATGAACTCTATCGAACTGGTGTATCAAATTCAAGCGGTTGAACTGTGCATGATCTTTTCATAGGAATAGCAAATTGGATACAAATTGCATGTACATACCCTACTGTATTAAAAAAAGAATAATTGAAACATGATAACGTGTACCATTAATTCGAGCTGTAGGACCTACACAGTAAGTATTATTAAGCTTGCTCATGAAAGCAGACAGAGTTTTGAATTTTAAACGCTTCCAGACTTTGAAAATAGGACAAGAGGTATGTGACTTTAGAAAAACCTTTCAATAACAAACGAAAATGTTCCTAACAAAATATTTTTGTTTGTTTTTTTTTCGGATAGAATCAAATTTTATTGAGTTCATTTCAGCATCATTGAATGTGGCCTTGTTGATCGGTGGTGATGAATAATTGATAAGTTTGACTCTGTACTTGCATATATTTTCATTATCAACATCAATCTAATAATCAGTCTTCAACAATTAATCGGTAGTTCATGAAGCTCCGTTGCAGCTATTATGTCAAGGTCACGTTACGGTTTCTCTGATATGCTCAGGAGAGGAAGGGGAGAATGACCGATATTTAGTTTTGTTTCATTTGTTTCCTACTAAAAGAATATGATATTGTAAAAGAAAAACCCAAACATACACAAAGAAGATTTTTTTTCATGGTTATGAACTTATAAATCTATTCAGGACGATTACAGAGTGAAAAATAATCCGTATGGTATCCAAGTTGTTGTTTTTTATGTTCTTTTTTCGAAAATTGATCGCTCAGAATATCGTATTATGTTCGCCAATCGATGCGTTTGTTTCGGCAGAACGGATCTTTTACCACCGCAGAGCATACTTCTCCAATTTATGCTCGATGGATGGAGTCAGAGTATCGACAATAGTCACTACGGACCTGTCCTTTAGAAGGACCGTAGATCTAGACTGTCGCGGAAACTGATACCTCCATTATTTACAATGGCGATAGAGACGTCGCACGTCGGCGCGTACATCATCGCACCATTTCAGTTTTGTAAGTGGCCGAAGCACGTTTATGGCAGGTCCATTTGACATATTCTCTGATCTCAAGGATTGCATGTACAGGATCAAGAATTCTACATCCTGATATAACAAAAGTGGGAATAAATGTCAAAAGGCCTTGTCATAAGCATGGCGTCACGTGCAAATTTGCGGGGGGAAAATTTGTCGAGTAGCATGAATAATGGAGACGACATGCCCGGAATGTAGGCCTCAGAATTGACCGCTCTGCTTCCACTCAATTCCCCCGCCACCTGTTCAACACCACAACTGTGTATCTTAACCTCTGCATATAAAAGATTGCACATGGTGGATCGGCGTGTGTGTGTGTGTGTGTGTGTGTATGTGTGTGTATATGGATAGGTAGTTCGGTAGGTTTGAGGCGGTAAGGGGGGATATGGGGTGTATGGGGTTGAATTCGAGCAATATCGACTTGAATGTAGATCTTCAAAGAACAAAACAACAACGAAGGATCTTTGGAGCTTATGCGAATGCCATAGGTTAACATTCATCGTTGTTGCCATCATAGTCACTTGTGAGTGCTTTTCTAAGGCAAAACGTGAAAAGTGTGGAAGACAAGACGGCTCGCTAAAATCTGACACAGCAGACGACCAAGGATTATGCTCACACTTAAAGGTGAGTTGCAGTAGCTAGTCTACTAGGCTGACACTTGCACGACTTTTGGCCACGATTTTGTCGTGGCAAGTCGTGCCATTTGGGGGCACGAACTGGGAGGCTCCCGCACTGTTCACGACTAGTTCACACATAGTTCACGACGAGTTCACGACGACTTCACGAATGCGTGCCCATCAGTGTCCACATTGACACGAACTGGCACGACGAGTTTACGCATAGTTCGCGCATAGTTTGCGCATAGTTTACGCACTTCCCGCATTGGCACGACGAGTTTGCGCAATTCGGACCTGGCAGCTGCTCTAGCCATTTTTGAAGAGCAGTAGAAAAGGCTGGAAGAGGCTGGAAGAGGCAGAAGAGTAAGAAAAGGCAACCCCACCTCGAAGAAAGACGCAAAGGAGAGTGTGGGTCAGGGAATGGTTGGTCCAGGAAGCCCTATATATATAACGCGAGCGCCATTGTCGCGCAGTAGTCGTGAACTGCTCATGAACTGTTTGTGAACTCGTCGTGAACTGCTCGTGCCATGCGCAAACTGTTCGTAAACTAGTCGTGAATTGCTCGTGTCATCAATGCGTGAAGTACACGTGACCGTGTCAATGGGAAGGCACGACCACGCTGCGACGCGCACCAATTCGTGAACACGTCGTGAACTACTCGTGAACTCGACGTGAGCTGTTCGTAAACTATACGTGGCAGTCCGTGACAGTCGTGGCATGGCGCGCACTGCCACGCACTGGCACGCATATCCTCCCGCATCGTCCCGACGAGTTCACGACGAGTTCACGAACAGTTTGCGCATAGTTCAAGACCCGGTCGCGAAATTTTGAACATTTCAAAATTCTCATCCCGACATGGCACGCAGTCAGCCTTGCTTTATCCACAGAATGCGAAATTATTCTACATTAACCTATACCCCCCCCAAAAAAAAAAGAAGAAAAAAGATATAATTCCTAATTCCCGCACACTTTTCTCATCATATTCTCTTTCGTCGTTTTTTCTCCCTTTCTCCATTTTCTATTTTTATGTGGATGAATATATACCGACTAGCACCTAATAGCTAAAAATATTAAAAGAGAATGATGATGAGCTTGTCTCTTCGCGCAGCGATGTGTAGAAGACATGTCTCCAGACGTTCGGAATCGTTCGGAAGCAGACGGCAGTGTGGTAGCGCAGTGCATCTTGTATTCTTCACAGCAAAGTCGACGTGACGGAACGCAGTCTCCGCTCCGCTGAGCTGAGAGAGGGATGTAAAGAATCAACAACACAACAACAACAACAACAACAACGAGGGAGAGCGACTGAAGTGCACGGTCGACCGGAGCGACCGGAGAGAAAATTACGTGATGAGGATTGCCTTTGGAAGACATTGCGCTTGGTACCAGATTGGTGCGTACAAGTATGGTTCAAAATCTGAAATCGCGCTTCATACCTGCTGATGGTCATACCATGAGAAGTTGGATATTATGAATACATTGTATGTCACGTTAGTGTCTTTGATGTCAGTAGGTTTCAGACTCATTCGATCGTGGGAATGAATATCTACTACCTATTATGAACTGCCCTGTGATATCACGTAATGGGCATATGCACGCAAACACCCGTTCCATGGTAATACCGTAATCATACTTGCTCCATCAGGTGGAAATATATGATGATATAAAGAAAGGATAAGGTTTCATCAAACTCCATGTTAATCTTTGTCGTGTGGAAAAGCCATTTCTTGATAAGATAAGGACAAAGAACCTAGGGAAGAAACACAGTTGTGGTTGCTCAATTTGCTGGAGCAAACTTAGTGTCTCTGTTTTCCTGATATTGTCACATTAATCTTGTTGGGAATTTTCTGCTACTTCCAATCATGCGTACACTGGCATCAGCTCCCATCTTTGTCACTTAATTCTCTTTTCGTTTTCCGTCATTTGCTCAGCCACTGCTACACCCGATAGCAATTTGACCGACTTTTTTTAGTTAGCTGTCATGCTATTGTCTGGGAGATATAAATCATTAAACAGCCCCACTTATCCCATTGATAGTCACCGCATGATTGCAACGACGCGTGACAAGAGAATTACCATTAACTCATCGAAGATGAATTGAAGGGTTTTGTGTGTGTGTGTGTGGGGGGGGGGGTGGTGAGTTGGTTCCTCGGACGGAATTAGTTTGCGGACGTAGGTGAGCTATCATCTTTCAGTTGACAAGCACAGACTGTGAATACACCGTTATCTTTAATTTGATGTTACAAATTGATCTGGATGGCGTTTGTCGGAAGTCATTGGACGGCTGAGAGAAGAGATGTGACAAACTGTGCAAGAGAGTCATCGTGGACATCATCAGAGAAAAGGGGTTTCACCGGCCGTAAAAAAACCCATCTATCATTTCCATCTTCATCGCCGAAATCCGACTACTCATTACACTGTTCTGTCTGCAGGTGATTTTAATAGGATGACCTTTGGTCGAGAGGATATGAACCAAAGTCCATCATTTACTCTCGGCTTCAGTGATGGTTGGCGCGTGTCGACTTCGACTGAGATGATATGTATACCTTGATCTTTCATTACACATAGCTGTATGAAATATTCCCTGGCACGGCATATTATGCAAATTACACCAACTGTCTCTGGACATTGATTTCTCCTCCCCACCCCTTCCCCACTCCCATACATGGGGTCGGCTTGCACATACAAGTACTCAGAGTCATCGTCAAGTGTATTATTCATGGTCTTTAAGTTCAATTTAAAATGTCAGCGTGCTCAATCGGCAGAAGTAAAGTTTTCTTATCATTCTCGAATTTTAGACGGAAACAGGTGGCTTAAAGGTAAAAAGCGAAAGAAAATGAAGCAGAAACAAACACAAACAGGCTCAAGCATTTTATCTGTCCAAAATATATACGTAGAGAGAAATGAGTAAATGCATAAGGAGATTTTAAAATGATTCCATTGCAGACGTAGGAAAAAAACAGAAAAAAAAGAAAGAAAATTGATGCCCTATATCACAATCAACTTCGAAATATATCTCTGCAAATAACATCAGTCAAACCCTAGATTTTTACTCCATGACGATGTGATCTAAACACAAGTACAAAAATAACAGGAAAGGAGTGTTGGCAGAGAAACATTTGCGAATTTTCCAAAGGTCAAATGTTTAATCCTTTGTGCTTGCTAATTAGTTAATATGAAGATTTTCTTCGTGATAATGACATTGGTAACTTGCTTGCTAGAAGTTTGTTTTCCCTTATAAACGGGGATTTTTAAATGCTAAACTCAAACGCATTCAAGATGGCTCACACAAACATGCAAATATCTGTGTGATACATGATGGTCAGTCTTAAATACAAAAAGAGAACGAATAAGCAGTGATAAAATATTGTGAAAAGGACAGTCAGTTATCTACACATTGTTGAAGTGTAGTAAACAGCTGTTGCACTTGGTCAAAAAAAGTTACTTTCTGAACGGTTATATTGTCCAAACAATTCATGTTGAATCACAAATTTGTCAATACAATATCATAGAAGAGCTATATCACCAATGTTTACTAAATTGCATTAAAAAGAACACGGACAGAATAAAGGGGATTATTTCTTCATTTTTGGACAGAATAATACTTACTGACTTAAACAAAATGTGAAACATTTGATTTTCATATAACTAGATTCATATACAGTACATGCATTCATTCATTAACCTAAAGCCATTACATGTTCATATCTACTGTGGATTGACAAGGACCTGAATATAAAGAGTTAGGTAGTATGACGGTGAAACATATATTTTTAAGTATCTTTCACAGTGTAACTAAAAAAATCCAGATGCATATACCATGTGAATTATAGCCTTTGGTCATTTTCAGTGTTTACATAATATATCAATTTTTTAAGGTATGATACATAAAAGTTCCGTCTCCTTCTGTATTATAGTTTTATCAAATCTGTTCAAATTTCTTCACAAAAGCAGTGATGTGACAGAATACTTTAAATATTTGCACATCATATCCACGTTGGATCCACTTCCAAAAATGAAAATGATTAATATTTGTTAAAACACGTTATTATTTTTTTCTGATTTACTCTCTCACACCAAGATTTGTCATATTTTCGGTTTGCTTCAGGTTGGTTGACAAACAATATGAGCTTCCGTGGATATATTATTAGCTCTGTAAAAAACTGCAAATAATACATCTATCATGTATTATGTACTGACTGAAATATTAATCATGTTCGTTATTATGCATAAATTCAAATTCTCATGATTCGTTTGATTCGTAATCTTCATATAATTTTAATTAAGGTGCTTATAACCATTTAATTTATGGCTGTTCTCCCAAATGGATTCAATAGTATATTTGTATAGGTAAGTCACAATTCTCTGATGGAAACAAAATTAATTATTGAATTGAATTGATTTGATTTGAATAATTACGTTTAAGCTCATTAATATTTTCAGTATAAATATCATCAGTCATTTCGCGTAAATTTACCGAAAATTCTATATCAAAGGACCTGCTATATCTTATCTAATTTTTATTGCAAATTTTTTTTCTCTCCAATTCGCAACACCTTTACTGTATTCGCTCTATAAGCTGAAATAGAAATACATTTAGTTGCACAAAGAGTTAACATTCGGATTGCACGTTGAGAATCTTATCTTAAAATATTGAGTGTCGACACGGTATCGTCTTTTTTTATTTTATTTTTCGCATTCATATCGAAACCAACTAGTAAAACTATTCAAACTACGATAATTCTTTTCAATATTCCATTGATTATTTGGCAGGGGTTTTTTTTTTTTTTTCGTTTCTTTCCTTGTTTGGGCAACGTGCTTAATTTGCAGCAATGCAAGGTGAGGTCACACACTTTGCTGATGATGCATTTCTCGTCACTTTAATGCGGAATCTTATCACTAGCCGCGACCGAACTGACAGAAGAACGAGAAGTTTAAGGCCTCGCGATCTTTTGTCGTTCTTTCACACTATCAGCAAAACTACTCGATCTTTGGATCGAGAATTTTGGATCACTAGTGCGCGTGCGCAAGGAAGAAGAAAGCGCGAGCAATGTGATGGCTAGTGATTGTGACGTAACAACGAACACATGTACAATACGATAGCCATGCGCTTCGGAGGCGCCGTCCGCAAACAGGTGGCTGACTGGTCACGTAACAAACTTCGCAAAGTTTTAGTTCCTAGCGGTCACACTGGCAAAAGATCGAGAACTTTGGCGGGGGTGCGGAAAATATCCTTAGTTTGAGTGGGAAGTTTGCGTTCACACTGGCAAAACTTTGAGGTGTTAAAGATCGCGGTCAAAAACTTTGCGATCTTTTGCCAGTGTAAGCGCTTACTAAGGTGAAATACATAATAATTGGGCTTTTTGGATCCACTTTTGCACAACAAAGTGAGGGCTGACGGATTGCTTATAGATACAAGTGCAGGACTTCAACATTGGACGTCTTGAGCAAAGGAATAATACACGTTACACTCGACCCTGACAAGTCCAATTTTGTGCTTTTGTATCGTTGCCGGTGTTGTGTAATTGCACTTAGGAGGCTCAGGTAGGTGAATGACCAGAATTTTCTTTGTTGTTTTTAAGAGCCAACGAGTGAATTTTATCAAAAAATAATAAGAATATAAATGAGAGAATGAATGAATACATTTACGAACTGACCACTATTTAGATACATGATTAAACCAAACTCCTTGATTTGTATAAATTAATTTCGTGTTCTTTTGAAAAATTGAATAAATTCTGAATTGAATTTGATCTGCACCAATGAATAATTGAGATGGAAGAAGAAAAAAAAATCAAGGAGGAAAAAAAAAAAAGAATGAAGACTGATAGAGGAAGCCAATCCAATACTTTCATTCAAGGAGAGTAACCGAAGAAGTCGAGGATGGCTGGGGGCAATCTAAACGCTGCTGATTTAAATTGGTAAACAGGCTACTTACGTCTGTCAGAAGGGATCCACCGAGGGACTGCCAAATGAAGACATCGGCGCTACGACGGACCGGCGAGACAGGGACCGACGTACGAACGTACGTACGTAGGCTGGCTGCGACAGAAATAGCGTGTCTATATTCACCCCCTCCCCTCCATCTCATTGGATTAGGTTTTTATATGTTTTTGTTTGTTTGTTTACAAAAGGATTCTTCTCCAGTGTTATTAATGACCGTCACCTGGATGTAAATTTATATTTACACACACTCACCCACACGCACGCACACAGACACACACACACACACACACACATATATATATATATATATATATATATATATATATATATATATACATACCTCTTAAAAGAAAACAAGGAGTTGCAGTAATGGTGATAATGTATCAGAATCGGGATGAAAAGTGACATATAGCACACAACACAAACACACACGCTCACATAAGCACACACGCTGTTTGAGCACACCAACCCATGCCACGTCGATCAGAGAGTGCAAAAATACGACTGGATTCAGCGTTGCGAACAAATAAGATGCATTGTGCTCTTTTTTCGATTTGGCTTCGCATGTCGCCGTTTTCTCCCTCCCTGAAGGGCGGGAGAGAGATCTTACAGATTCGTGAGGATGCATATGCATACGCACTCTCAGGAGAATCACATTAATGTCATGCTCTTCACACACCAACCCGCACTTTACGCTTAACAGCTTTTCATTGGAACAACAAATTTTAAAGCGCGCCCTCGCTCGATGATGCACGGTGATAAAAAGGAGTGTGACAGAAACAGATAGAAAAAATAGTGAGAAGAGACGGGGGATTACAGTGAAATGAAAGGAGAAAAAAAAAGACAAAAAGACATGAATACCGCTGTGATCCAATCAGTGCGTATGTTTACGACATTTACTTCATTTTCATAGCATTCACCGTATTCATCTTCATGTATGATACGAATTTCACCGTGCGCATAATATCTTCCTCTTGATATCTTATCTTTTTGTAACTATTTATCTATCTATATGCATTTATTTCTTTTGACTGATAATATGTTTGAACTATCTTTCTATTCATGCGTTCATCTACGGATCCATCATTTCGATTTCTCCCTATTTCCGCTTTCCTCTCACCCACCACGCCATGCTGCAGCGTGGAGACCATTCTAGAGGTGCAGTTTAAAGGTCGTATATCCCTTGTGCAAGGTCAGTGAATTTTGCATGGTTGAAGAATAATATCTCCCAACGTCGTGTATCAAATCTAATAGTAATACACCTCGAAGTTTTTGGTTTTTAAAGAAATGAAAAATTTACCTAATATCAAGCAAAAATGCGGTGCCCTTTTGTACCAAGAATAAAGTTGAACCATTTTCAGTACGAATAATATTCAATGGATATCTACAATATTGTATCCCCCTCCATCGCAAAGAAAATTCCCGTTTTATTATTCCGAGAAAAAGGTCTGGATTAGGTACCTCTACAATGTACCAGCTTATGTTATGAAAGAAATGCAATTTTCGGGGTTGCAGAAGAGACACACGACCTTTAACAGACGTGATTTTCCTGTTTTAATCCGGGAGATAAGCCAGCTGGTATACTCCGAAAGCCAGATGGGATCTCATCCCCGAAGCGTTTCTCGCTTCACATGATACATATTGGAGAGCATCTTTCTGATTATCGCAGGTGTCACCCTCGTCTCGGGGCGCCGGTCCGTGACGGTTCGTCGGGCTGCAGCGCTGCTCTCATGCCGACATTCTCCGACTGTTGTTGACCCAAATGACTCCCGTTTTCTGATACACCTCTTGATGGACGTATTACGGACACCTTTTGCCAAGACGCCCCCACCCTAGTTACACATACATTAGTAATGTATCGAAGAGAGAAGAGATAGAGATAAATAGAAGAAGAGAGGGGGATGATGGGGGGGGGGGGATCCAGGGAGGTAAGGAATAATTTTGTGGAGGGACAGAGAAACAGAGAGAGAGATGGATGGGGACAAAGGGATGAGAAAGGTGAGGGGTGCTGGTGTTTTCACTATAGTAATGGCGTTAATAGTGTGTGTGTGTGTGTGTGTGTGTGTGTGTGTGTGTGCGTGCGCGCGCGCGCCTGTGTGTATGTATAGGTCATTGTTTCAAAAAGTGCCATTTGCGCATTAAGAGTAGACTGCTAGATTCCCGTTTTAGAGTGTACTTCCGAAAAAAAAGGCAATGTCATAAATGAACAATTCATAGCGACTACTTCCTAAGTGGAAGAAGATTCAATCTTTCAAATCATGATGAAAGCAATTAATTTCCAGTCTTCGGCATAATATTGCTACAGTTTAAATCTAAAAAGGAATTATTTCTACATCCCAAGTACACTCACTGGAAACCAATTTGATGAAGAAGACTTAGAAGAGTTGCACTTTGATATAACTACAACTACTTGAGAAACATAATTTCGTGCTTACGTTTGATTGGTTCCTTCACATCGGCCGTCACAGTCATTATAATAACTGGGGGTTGCACAATCACAGTATACTTGTTCTCAATTCAGTGAACATGTATCTACAAATAGTTTCACTCGTTTGACCGAAAATATATAGTTTCTTCACAGTATTTGAAAACACTGTATTTTGCGAGAAATACCCATCCGTTATCCTACAAACGTTTCTTATGTATCATTCTCCTCGTGAAGTGTCCAAAATACTTGAGGAGTTGCTTTATATAAAGGGGTAACATCAATGACCATCCATCTCCTTCTCTTTGTCTTTGTATGCCATTGTATAGTACTATGTTTGTGATTCATATATTTCCCGCCGTCCTTCTTTCAATTGTCTGTAATATATACCTCTCACCTCTATCACTCTCCAAATTTGTTTGTGATCCTTTAGATCTGTGGCAGAGATCTTCTTTTTTATATGGCCAAGAACATTTTCCGGCGGTGGACTTCAAAGCCGGCTTGATGTCTATTTGATGGAAGAGTGAGCTGTGGGTCGCTGGGGGCAATCAAAAAAAGCGCATTGTCGCTTAAGCAGGCTAGCCAGATATTGAACTTCAAGGAGTTTTCTCCTCTTCTGGAATATAAAACCATTTCTCCATATACGCTCTTGACTATATTTTTGCGTGTGGGTCATGGGCAAGCAATACCCGTAGTTATGGTTCGCATTTTGATTTCACCCCCTGACCTTTTTTGCCCCATTACAATAATTTGCCGAGTTCGGAAAGTTGAGTTTTAAAGATTTTAAGCGATCTCTTTCAAAATACAATGCAATATCGATACCACAAAGAATGATTGGTCTTGCTTTATGGTATTCGGTATAAAGTTGTTCATTGTTCTTTTTAGGCATGGTTGGTATGTAGGTATAAAATGATCCACTGCACACGCTCTACGAAAATTCCGTTATCATAATAACAATTCTACATTTACGGAATATTTTACTCGGGAGACAAAAAGGACCCAACTGAAATAAATATCGGTCATCTCGGATGGAATTAACTTTTCGTTTATCACTTTTATACAATGGTTACATTCATGAAATGTGAAAATCCAAGCCCTAGACGCCGTTTTTCAATAAAGTACAGGATATGATACATACGAAACAACTAGAGAAGCACAATAACAAGACACGTGATACAAAATGAGAAAAATAACCTGCAATATGCTTAGCAATGCTTAGTAAGATATTTCTTGAAATCAAAATATTCATTTTGAATAAGTTTAGCGTATGTATCATCTTTACAAATAGGTTATCAATTTAGTAGTTCACACATTCGTTAATCTAACATAGATATTCTCCTACTTGTTAATCAACAAACAGGACTTTTTAAGGGCATATGAATTTACACATAAAGGTAAATTTCATGTGATTGCAAACCATTTTCTCAAAATCTCGTTAGCCTTACCAAATAATACACTTATATTACAAATTTTTCGAACAGACACTGTTCCTAATCATTAGACTAAGCCAAAACATTTTCACATATTACACAATTGCATAAGAATCTCACCCAGTCTTATGACAGATGTGTCGTTCATGAACGATCATAGAATAAAGAAGACAACAATTATACTATAAATTTCTGTAAAGATCGCCGGAAGAACACCAGACATCTTTTCAATAGGTGTCACAGAGTTGTTTTTGTTGTTGTTGTTGTTGTTGTTGTTGTTGTTGTTGTTGTCGAAGACCAGCAATCTGATGTTTTTTTTTTGTTTACCTAGCTTTAAGTAGGCTATATCAGAATGATTTTGCTTTCGACGGAATATCAAGCTAGGATTCCAATGTCGTCACGTATAAATGTTATATTCATTTCTTTCCTTTTGTGTCAGCCCTGCATCCTATGCGTGTCGCACAAAAGACATTTTTCCCATCCTTTTCCACTAGGCCTACATACAATAAAAAAGAAAACATTCATGCTAAAATTGCTTACAAATGGAAGCAGAATATTGTAATGTTCATTTTGCATGGGTGATGAACAATCATCGCTAACTAATCCAATAAGGGTATGTGGCTGCTCCTAATTATACTATTTTGGTGAAAGAAAATCCTGCAAATCCTGCAAAACTTAAAACTATTCAAGTTTCGTACGTTATGTCCAAACTTAGCATAATTCCACCATTCTGTTTGTACGTCGTTACTGCATCCGAAAATACTTGAATACAAAATTATATTGCACGTTAAGTGCGACTGCTTTGCAATACATATTATCGACATCGGTCTGAAGTCTGAATCAACGATAATGCTCCTCAATAACCATGCAATGCGTATCCCGTTCAGCTTGATTGAAAAAGATCCCAGTCTCACGGACGTGAAGTAATTGCGGGCGATTGGATTGTGATGGATCTGTGTGTTGCTAATGTCGGCATCAACATTACATAGAAATGCGAAAACGAGAAGTTTTCACTGTATGGATACCATTTTTTGATATTTTCTCACTTACCATTGTTTCGTGTACTGATACGAAACAGAAGTGTTCTCTCCCCTCAAAATAGCAGCAGCAGTAGCAACAACAACAAGAATAACGCCATGTACAACCCAACCGCTACAATCATCGGAAACCTTGAGTTGTTCATTTGCCTACAGATCACGTTATTACCTTGTTGAAAAGTGGTGCAAGACACGATATCATACTTTGTGACAGGAAGACATAAGGTTAGGAAAGGTGGACATGATAGCATAATGGTCCTATAAACTTCGTGCTATTACTGTTAATCAGTAAAAGGAACATTATTATACACAGAATCTTGGAGTAAAACCTTCACATTCATTCTACAGCGGTATTTCAATCGGTTTGAGATTATAACTCTCACCCTCACCCGAAAGAAAGAAAGAAAGAAGCAAACAAACAAAAACCCCAGTGTTGATGTCAAATAAATTAACTGCTAAGTACTAGCTCGTGTCATATTTCAGATCAGTGCCCTGTTACGTCTACTCTGGTCCAACAAACTGAACGATATTCAACCACTGTATGATAGTAATTCATTCGTGATCTTCTGATCACGGAGGAGGAGCAGGATTGGAAATTGGCAAACAGTGACGGTTAGTGCGCACAATAAAAGTAGTTCCGTTTCAATGTCTGTAGACGGCGACGCGACGCGCTACTAGAGAGTGCAAGCGGCTCCGTCCGTGTTTACCCAACGGAGGCCTCTGCGACCGTGACCAGTTTTGAAATTTCAACGGGACTGAAGGTTGTGAGGCTTCTCACCATGCGCGCTTCGATTTTCCCCCACCGTGCTTGCCGTCTTGAAATCGAAAGTTCCCCGTCAAGCCAGACGATAAAATGCTTTAAATGTGTATTATAAAGTCAGTTCGTGAAAAAAATACAGGCTAATTTGTCAAGTTCTTGATTTCCATCACATTTGAAAAGGTCAAGTCAAGCATTGTTTTACTAATGAGTGGTAATGAGGAATGGACTGGGGGGATCTAATAGCCACCGAAACCAGTTTAAACAAAACGACAACGGATGGGAACTGGCTGTTGCTGATTCATCCAATTCACAACAGTCCTGAATTTCTAGGGCGCGAAGGTCTTCTCCTCGCGGGTCGACGTCCCGACAAGTTGGGTGCAATGACTGCTCCTGGATCCTCTTGGAATCAACCGTGGTGAGGGGCTGGACCTCGATGAATTCGAGGCGTACAATGGCGAAGGATGCTGGTGCATTTCATTTACGTAATCGCCACACTGGCCAAAGTGGCGCACTTGAAACGTGGGGTAGCATGCCTACGTCACAGAGCTGAGCGATAGCTTCCCGCATTTGACCAGGTATAACCTTTTCCGAGTGCTGATGGACAACAGAGATTATTCTGCGAGCAAGTTAAAGGAGGGAATCGCAATATATTCACCTTTACGTGCAATGACGTCTCACGTTTGCATTAAAAAAGATGATATGACTCTCTCATCAATGAAAAAATAGCTGCTGTAGTATGCTTGCAGTGAAAGTAAACACACATACTCACACACACATATATGTATATATGTATGTATATATATATATATATATATATATATATATATATATATATATATATATATATATATTATATACATGTATATATACATATTGCATAAGTGCTAATTAGTGAGCTCTTCCTACAGAATTTTATATGATGTCAAGCTGCCGAGTGCTCAAGGAATTCCAATGCTCTTGAGAAAGTGTGAAACGAATTACACGACCAATAACTCGATGTCCTAGACTCCCATTTCATTAAAAAACACACAGCCCAAGTTTGATATGAACTTTTGCTGTTATGGCAAGTGTCATGGTGATGACAAGAATCAAGCTTTCCTACTGACTGTTACTACAAAAAGTTACTTTTGTAGGAAGAATTGCTATCCTAACATCTATTCTAGAATGATACCCTGGTCAGTACCTATTTGAATCGTGTTTTTGGTAGGTAAAGAAAGATGAAGTCGATAAAAAAAGTGAGTCGCAAAGAAGCTCTGCGAATTAAAAAATGAAAAATCATTATGCCATCAAAGATTTGTCCAAGAAACATAATGCTCTTAAATTTGACGATATTGTTCTAGAGACTTACACCAGATTGGAACCTCACATCTTTTGTGTATCTTTAGGATTTGGAAGAAAAAATTGTTTTCTACATGTTTTGGATTTTATAGTTTGACACCTTAGGACTGGCGTTCTGTGTTATGACTTGTTTGTTTCTCAGAGTCCAATGTACTGAGTATCAGTGTGTGGCTCAGATGGCGTCTTAAAGAATTAGACGTTCTATTGTGTGTGTGTGTGTGTGTGTGTGTGTGTGAGTGTGTGTGTGAGTGTGTGTGTGTGTGTGCGTGTGTGCGTGTGTGTGTGTGTGTGTGTGTGTGTGTGTGTGTGTGTGTGTGTGTGTGTGTGTGTGTGTGGCAGTGCTGTATGTGCATGAGTGAGTGAGTGTTAATAATTTCGTGAAGAATGCCATGAAGCGCTAAACATTCCAGCGGGGCGACACTGCGGTGCACTATCAGACATATGCGGCATTCGCATGAACACCAGCCTTTCGCCATGCAAGACGAATTGATCGCTCGATAAGAGACAGGTAAAATGGCGCACTCACAGTGAAAGTAATATCCGACAGCTTTTCCGTGATTGTCCTTGACGCCACAGAGCGCCTGCGGACATTGCCCTTAGGGGTGACGAGAGTAGGCGAGGATTACAGACAGTGCGTACTTCTCGCTCCTCACTCACTATAAGACGGTCACCATGTATTTGTCGACATCTCATCGTTTGAAGTGTGTGAACACGTCCTTTTTCGATATCATTTAATTGGCTATCGTAGAGTCACTGAGGCATTATGGAAAGTAACACGTAATGCATGACAATTTCAATGGCCGTAGTAATCAATTACATGTAGTAGAAGATCGAGAAACCACTTTTGTACGAGATGAATTTTGAAAAAAAAAATAAACGTGCAAGCAATTCACGAGCACAGATAGCGTATTGATATAATTAGGTCATAATCTACATGAGATATCAAACTGTTTTCGGCTTCATTTCTTCGGTTTAAAGAATCAAATCATTGTTAATGTACAGGTATTGGTTACCTTGAACATGATTTATTTAGAAAATGTCATGTCCCATAGTCTATTAAGTCGATATCACGTATTACATACGTATATTACATATTACGATACTACGTATTTCCAGTTTATTATTAATGTGACTTGCAACATAGAAAAACGTGACAGATATTCTACCCCCCCCCCCCCCCCGCCCCTTTCCCGGGAAAAATTAAGAATAAAAGGTCAGCAGATCAGTGTTGTTTATAATGTATTAAAAACAACATTTTTTAAAGCTTAAAGGGGTGGTATGGTTTTGGTTGAGATGAGGCTTCAGGTTTCCAACTTTTGTGTGAAATAATGAGGACCTCTTGTGAAATATGAAAAAGCATACCATTTTAAGAGAAATTCAAAGTTTATTTGACGAAAATTGATTTTGATATGGCTGAGATATTCAAATACAAATAGGTCCTAATAAACGATGGGACCCACCTTATATTGGGATCACTTTGTTTTACTTTGTTGTAGGATGTCACAGCCACATCCAAAACAAATCCAAAATCTTTGAATTCCTCTTAGAATTGTATGCTCTTTCATATTCCATTAGAGGTTTCTTATTATATCACATAAAAGTAAATAATTGAATCCCCAATCTCAACCAAAACTATGCTGTCACTTTAACAAGCTCTAACTCACCGACAAGAAGACAGAAAAGAAAAGAGATAAATATACACACATGTGCGCATATGGATAGATAGATAGACATGCAAGTACTTAGAGCATTTATACATTCTACATTCGGTATGCTTCTAAGTGTGTGATAATCGGATTAGGCTAATTTTCAGAAATCACCGTAGAACTTCTTTTTGCGAAGAGGACAAACTGATTAATTGTAAAAAACAATCCGTTGAAGCATCGACCGTTCAACTGTTGCCGAAAAACTGACGAAATATGCAAGGTGATTCAATCGGTTGACAGAAACGAAAGGGACAACATCTCTGCAAAGGGCACTTTTATTTTTCGTCATTAGTGGTGAGGATTAAAGATCAAATATCAAAAAAATTGCTTCAGCTAAAAATCTGCGGAAACTTTGACTGTTTTACAAAATATCAGTTGAAATTTAAGTGAGCATATTATATAACCCCTCTCAATGCATAGCCAGGAAGAAAGAGCCACGTTACTCCATGTCAGGAGAGAAAGAAAGAAAGAAAGAAAGTTAAACAATGTGGGAAATGATATGGTGCTACATTTAGATTCTACATGGTATCGTATTTCGGAAGTGCGACACCTCATTGAGTTTCCGTTACACCTCGTCTTGGAGGAAGAGGAGGAGGAGGAAGAAGAGGAGGAGGAGGAGGAGGAGAAGGAGGAGGAGAGAGAAACAAAATGAAGTTTAATCTTTCGGTTTTGATTCAAACGGCTTCAGTCACAGTCTGCTCGTTAAAATTCGACGACAAACACGTCGTCCTCGTGGGTGAGGATCGCGCCTTTTCCTGTTTGTGGAACGTGCCTATGCCGGCGAGTATCATACCCTGCTGCACCTACAGACGAGAGCGCCATCAATGTACCTCTGTAGCTAATGCGATGACCGACACTGCGTGCAATGAGACCGTACTCTCGAAAATACGAGGCAAGCTCTGCATGACAGTCCATTATACATGTATAATTATGTTTTTTTCCTCCCCTCATGGGAGACACTCCCCTGTAGTGCCACCTTTTAACCCATTGTATATCAAGGAACCGGGAACGGCTTTACGCTTTGGAGGCGAAGGGTAAATTTCCCATGTCGTTCTATCATTAAGGAGTTGTTTATAGAATAGTCGTTGATAAGCTAATCTGTTCATCATTTCAGAGTAAGTCTTTTCTGACCGAGACAGATTCACGTGCAAAACTTTTGCTTCCACAATGCAAACTCGGGCTCTGTTTTTGTGGTGAGAATAAAGTGATGCGCAAGGCTGTCTACAACGTTCACCATGATGCTGCTCACGTTTGTGAGAGACTTTAGCGCACCTCAGTAAGAGTCTGACCCATGCTAAATGAGCACGGCACTACCAATTTGCTAACCTTCCCATACCCATATGAGTCTTACTGGGTAACTTTCAAACCATGACGCATAATGTACCTGCTGCAACCTTTTTATAGATGTGATTGTCCGCTGTTAACAAAAAAAGACAATTTTACAGAGATTATACCGTGATTCATTCTCGTTTAACTCCTCTGATATCTTTGTCACATTCAAGTTGTTGTTAGAAAAATACAAGTTTTAAAACCCTCGATATCTCTCTTCATGTTATTAGTTTCAAATACAGGCTGTAGTTATTGAGTGAATGACTTGGAAATTACGAATACCGGTAGACGTTATAGAGAAACAGTCCAATGTGTTGATTTGATTTGAGTCTTTTATTGTTGTTGTTGTTTTAACGCATAAACGTAAAGTGATATGCGCGCTGTTACATTGGAGCTATATCTCGACTTAAAAAAAAGGAAACAAACAGACAAAGTGATCCCAATACAAACCAGACAGTATGTCACCGTCTACAACATGTGGAGAATTTTCATTGCCATCATGAGATTCCGTGTACAGCTTTATCTATTCTATTCCATGAGTGATCTGATCAATGCATGCCCTTTTGGAAATGATCCGCGAAACGTGGGCAGATGAGTAAAGAAGACCGACATTCCTCTTCCTCCCCAACCCCCTCCCCCTACGATTTCAGCTGTAATTGCTTGTGTACGAGCAGACTAAATCCATTAATACCTATGTAAAGGTTGATGTGTCTCCTCATCGTCTCCTCATTTCATATTGAGCTGTGCACAGGAGTGACTGATGATACGCGTCATGACGGCGTGCGTCGACGAAGCGTTGGTCTCCATTCAAGTCGGGCTCTGCACCTGTTCTCAGTGGATGCCTATTCAACGTTGAGCGCCTTTTTTGAAGAGTTGACAAAGATGAAAAGGTTTAGGCCATTGTGTGAGTCATCTGTTTCTATCCAGCCACAACCTGCCCCCCAATGAAACGAGACACGGCGTAGCTGTGATAGCGTTAGATAATTTCCAGGCCACGGCTCATTCGGGACTGCCCCTGATCATGATACCTTTATTCAATAAGTTTGGCGTGATAAGGGCACTATTAGCAACAAAACAAAACAAAACAATACTAAGGGGGAGGACCCAAACAGGTTCCCGGTTATCAACGATATGCTAATGAAAAACAAACCTCTAACCATTTGGAACCTTGCCCCTTATTTACTTGAAATCAAGCAGAGTTAAAGGGACTGTACAGTACTAGTTGAGGTGGAGATTCATGTTTTGAACATTCCTAAGCGAGATACTGAGAACCTCTGATGAAATATGAAAGAGCATGTAATTTTAAGAAGGATTCAACATTTGTTTGATGAAAATGGATTTTCAAATTGCTGAGATATCCAAAAAAGTGATAATAATAAAAGGCGACAGACCACGCCTTTTATTAGGATCTCTTTATTTCACCATGTTTTTGGATATCTCAGCCATTTCCAAACCGATTTTCATCAAATAAACTTTTGATACCCCTTAGAATTGCATGCTCTTTGACATCTCATAGAGTTGTTTCTGAATATCTCCCAAACATTAAAAGCTAAATCCTCACCTCGACCAGAACTGTACACACCCTTTAAAGTCACGACTCAGCGTGCGGAGGGTGTCTGGACTGGAATGATGTAGGCAGCATGTTGACAAGTTTGTCAGTACAACCTAAAAAATATTGTGCTCACTCTTCTACTTTTTAACTCAGCAGAACGAAATATTAAAAAGGCAGGGCGTGTAATTTGTTAAGTGTGGTGAACGCTTCAAAGAATATTAATTACGCACGAGAAGACTTAAAGAAGTAGTCTGCTTCCAAATAGATTTGATCAAATGATCAAAAGGTCAAATGTTTGTTAAAGTTCGAATGTTTTATCTTTTTCAGCACATTCTGTTTAAATGTGAGACGGTGTTTTGGAATCAAAGCTGATAACATTTTGATGAAGCATGTTACTACGAAATTTAAACTTGTCCTATTCTATTCAAATTCGTAATCTCCCAGGGGCGGATCCACGAATTCCGTAAAGGGGGGAGGGGGCAATGAATATTTCTGGTGCCACTTCCGAGTTTAATCAGCTGACAAGGAAATAAAGAAAAGGAGGCTCCCTCGTGCAAGTTTTCCTTTTCTCGTGTCACTTCCGGGTTTCATCGACCGACAAGCAACAACAACAACAAAAAAAAAGGCTTCATCGCAATTTTCTGGTGCCACGACAATCGGCTAACAAAAATAGTTTCTTTTTTAAATTCTTTTTATTTTTATTTTTATTTCTTTAAATAAAGTGTGGGTGCCCGGTGTGCTCCCAGGTGGATCTGCCACTGAAATCTCATCCACTCTCAGCTGAAACTGCGTCTAAACTAAAAAAGGATTTTCTCAAAACTGTTCTCAATTGACGGCTGTCTTTATTACCGATGTTATATAGGTTTTTATCAATTATCGTACTGGAAAGATTGGAGACTGTGGAATAGAATGACACCCCAAAATAAAGAAATGGATATCCAATGACTTCTCGAGGCTTTCGTAGTGTCGTGAGAAACACTACCGCGCCCAACAAGGAACAAAATGTTACCTTTTTATGACAAGTGACGACAGATACATCAATAATTGTGAAGAGAAGTATCCCAATTTTCCCCGTTCCGAGCCCATTTTCAAGCAAATGTTTCTTTCCGTGCCATCCTATATATATATATATATATATATATATATATATATATATATATATATATATATATATATAATATATATATATATATATATATATATATATATATATTTGCCAGGTATGAAGATGATATTGACACTCCGCTCATTCATTATGCACAAAGTTAACATTAATCTTCCTAAAAGTGCATCCAGAGATGCATCTGAGAGCAACGATGCAGAAAAGGAGGACACGGTTTCTCGACTGGGTTTGGCTATCTTTCTGATTGAAGTACGAAACAATGCAAACGACACTTGGCCTTTCGTATGGAGAGAGGGGCGTGCTTTATTTTTTCATCATTGTTACGATTTGATTTGCAGCCGCAACAAAAACAACCAAACAAACAAACAATCGACAAGATGTAACGATTCAGGAAGGACTAATGAAGACATAGCAAACTATAGAACCATAAGCGGCATGAAAATAGGTACCAGGAATACATGTACATGTATTGCATACGCTGAAAAAATAAACATTAAAAGTGTGGGAGCATGTGGAAGGTCATCTGACAACTAGCCTGACTCCAATAATTAATCTGCCAATAACGTACTAGAACATTTAAGGACATATCAAGGTAGCTGGAAATTTACCCGTCGTATTTCAAGGCTATTTTAGACTTCCCTGGATGCCAGTTAACCAGGGAAGGATTAATTTAAGATTTCGGTGAAGGACATGCAGATAAAAAAAAAAGAAAATCCTTCGCCATATACATTGTCATCTCATTTGTACGCACGCAATTAGGGATGGCACTTGACGTGATTGAAGCAGGTGTGAAATTATTTAGAAGGGAAAAATCGTCCAATTGGAAAAAGGAAATGATCATGTACTGTATATTTGATTTCCATGTACACGTACTTCCTGATGGGATAATGACCATGAATTGCATGAGGCTATTAGAAGGCAACTTACCGTTTCATTCAAAGCCGATTAAGCCTTTTTTTGTTTTCTTTACAACTTCCCACGACAATTTTGCCTGTGAAGGCCATTTATCTGTTTAAGGGCCAAGTTGATCAATGTTTTATGGAAGTCGTTTTGATGAATTGGATAATGGCACGGGGATACCAATTGAGGAGGACGGCATGAGGGATGTGGTGAGGTACGACATGGATGCTTGACTTTCACTCAAACGACGGACCACGAACATCACGGCAACCAGCTGAACAGGTTTTGCCCTCATTGCGGTGGGGGGGGGGGGGGGGGGGAGGAGGGGAGGGGGAGATGCCGTCATAGTGCCTTCACTCCATTAAGGCCATGATGTCGGCAACAATTTTCTCTCAATATCTGGACGCAACTCGGTAATGATACCGTGGGCCAATACAAATATAGCCCCGGATATTGCCTCAAAACGACCAGCGGCTGTCACAGTGAGTTAGGTTGATAGTTCGTTCCATCAGCCAAGGGCCAGCATCGCTCGAAGTGAAATACAGGAGCTCATGGAGCCGTGGCTCTCCGTGTGTTTACACGTCGATAGAGGAGGAAAAAAATCAAGGGACTATCACTCACACAGGTTTTTCTTCTTATGACAGAATGCGAAGGAAATGTCCATCGCATATGAAAATTGACGATTTCAGTATCTACTGTTCCACTACATTTCCAGACTGTTAGATAATCTTGGCCGTCGAATATTACCACATTGTGAAATGAGATCTAACAAATTTACGGAATAGACTTAAGCATGAAGGGAGGGGGCGTAAAACGTACTGGAGAACACAGGGATAAACCCAAATACACTCAAAGAAACACACCGTGAATGAATTTCCCTTGTAATATTCATTTAATATAATATGATGATGTAATATACTATGATATAATATAACATAATCTTATTGTTATAATATATAACATATTATTATATTAAATTTATCGTATGATATAATATAATATATTATATTATATTATACCACATTATATTGTATTATATTATATTATATTATATTATATTATATTATATTATATTATATTATATTATATTATATTATATTATATTATATTATATACATATATATTATTACTTTGTTTTTCTGTCTTTCTGATCTCTTTCTACCTCATTCTGATATTTTGCTGGAGAGAATTCTAACATTATGTCATCCACCGCGCTTTATGCCCTGACTCATTTCACTTTCATCATAGACATCCTTGAGACTGTAAAAAGAGATTTGTCCGGGGGTTTTTCATTTGTGGCTTTACAAATTAGAAAATCGTTTACCTATAGCTATTCAATGTAGTCCACCAACCAATATATTATGCATGTGGATGTCCTCCGGATATATATATATATTTTGTAACTTCTGAAAATATTACATCTCCGCTTCTTTCTAAATTCTTTCCCCCGACGAGTTTACCCAAAGAAAGGAATCGAGTGTGTCATAACGTTTGAAGCATGGTTCTTGATGCAAAATTTATGTTTTTGGTTGCCTTGATCAACCTTGCGCACCTTGAAATCGCCCAGCAGCAAGGGTATAAATAGAGAGTGAAAAATAATATATCATTTCCCTTTCTTTCTCTTTCTCTCTTTATCCTGTCAGGCATGTATGAGAGTTATCATTGACGTCAAAGCGAAGGAAAATGTGCTGAAGTTAAACGCAAAATATCATCACAGTACACTTCACGTTCAGACACATAAAGAGCAATGGTAGCCATGGTAACGATTTTCCATCTCAGGATGCGTATATTACGAATTTGCTATATCTGTATATTAGACCAGTTTATGTTCTGGGACAACAAAAGCAAATGGGCATGGGAAAAACGCTTACACCGAGCTAATTAGGTTCGATGGATGCCGCATCGCTCTTTTAGGCCTTCAAGGCTCAAAGAGCATCGTTCCACAGTTCTGCACAGCAGTCACGGGAGAGCGGCACCATTCATTATTTTGTGGGACACCGCAACAAGGGTAAAAACCATAATGTGCACGATGTCGATAATAAAGATTTCAATCATTGAACGTTACTCCTGACTGTCTTGACTGACTTCTTCGACGTCTGATGTCTGATGTTGCAAGCCTAAAGAGCAAGAAAAGATTTATATGATACTTTTATATACAGTGTCATAGTCTTTAAATTCCATTTTCGACATGATGTTTCACCACCCTTATTTCTCTTGGCACTTCTCCCGTCAAACTTAAAGAAGAAGATAACCAAGACGCTACTTATTGTAAACACAGTCGTGTAACCATTGCAGAAAACCTCTTCAAACTGAAGTGGTTTGCTTTTACAAGTTTCTCAATACAACTGCGGTGCTCCGTCTATAATAGCCAGTGTGAGTTTCTTATCACTGTTGTGAGAGCTTTGAATATAAAACCACTCACGGGATTTTGCAGTCATTTACATTCGTTCTTGTTTTTAAACCGTTTACTCTCTCATTTACACGATTCGTAACGATCAGAGTCTTTCTTTCATAGATAAATAAGATCTATTCTTAGATAATGAAAAAATCAAAGTGATGATAATAATTTCCATGATTATCATTACTGTCATCAGACCATTACTATGAAATCAATAGCTTCTTGTGATTTGGATGACTCTGTTATGTAGATGCACAGCAAGCTACTTAATGTCGATCTTTTTACCAACAGAGAACGGCTGCCGCGTTTTACATACTTTTTTTTCACATGATCAGTACATGTATGGTGATATGGGTTTCTTTTCTGTCAAACTAAAACGAGCAGTCGCGGAGAGATTCTATTTTTAAGTTCGTTTCTGTTGCTTTATATTTGTTTCTTTTTTTTTTGTTAGGAATATCAGTTGTATCAACATGACTTTTTTAAGCTGAGGAAAAAGTTCGACCCTGTTATGAATTAATTCTGTACTCAATTTGCCGGCGTTTATCACAAGATGTTCTTGAAGTGACGTGATTCTTGTATATCGTCGCTGATGTTGGATCCTCATGTCTAGAGACATGCATACAATACTTGATGTTGGACATTGTGTTTGAATAACTACTACCGATCAACTTTGAAAGAAATTCTCTATTATGCGTGCCCTGAAACGGCTGGACATCACGGCGTCTTCTTGATAAGAGTGTGCCCCGTTGCCATAGCAATCATGAATAAACGTTATGGCTATTGTTTGCAAAAACGAAACAAAAGAGAAAAAACACTGTTTTCACTGAATATGACCAGAGTATCTCTCTGTATATACAAATTTGCTCTCCCTTCTCCTTGTTACCTTTTCAACTGCGCACTTTGATTATGGCGTGTGACAATCTACAGTTCAGCAGTGATAATGTTAATATCATTGTTACCCCCCCCCCCCCCCTCCATGGGCCATAAAAATTGGCACTTTAAATATTTCCTCTTTCATCGCAAGGAAACTGATTATTTCTCTCACTCTTTCTTTCTTTCTTTTTTCTTAACTATTTTCATTCCCGCTAAGTGATCTGCAGGATAAGATCAATAATAAGAAAGTTCTTAAAATTACGTCAAACATCACTGACAGTAAATAACTCCAGCACCAAATAAACACTATGATTATTATAGTTTTTATAATTCTAATTCTTTGAGAGACGTTTCAATGGCTCGATAGCTCTGCACATCTGCACTTGTTGATAATACCAAGTTCAATAAACACCCGGTACAACTTTTGCCACTGAATTCGCGTCAGCATCGTTTCATATAACATTATCGGTAATCCTGCCCTTCGTTGTGAACCTTTTTGCCAGCCCGGCAAATTACGAAGTAGAAAAGGAAGGCCGCTGAATTCATGGAAACATGGGTTATCCGGCATAAATGCACAATATAGGCAATATAGTGATGGTACCTAGGATGGAGTTAACGGAGCAATGCTTACGTAAGATGTAGGCCTATGCGATGAAAGGGGGGGGGGGGAGGTACATAAGTACTGTATTGAAAGTATATGGAAAGCGAATCTTTTTCAGAGTTAACGTGTGAAAGTGACCGCTGTGGATGACGTAGCGTTGCAGCGTTGAGACGCTGACACAGCTTCCTGTGGTACAAACCTGATGGGAGAGACCCTATCTCACCAATTGGTGTCCAAGATTGATTGATTCCAAGAAGCAATCAGTCACGAGGACTGTAAATAAACTCATCAACATCAACTTTCATGTCCCTAGTCGGTATAATCACCCACACAGATTCTTACACCCCAACCAGTTCGTATCGGGGTGCGACGTTCCAATATCAGCTCTTTCTTCACTCCGGTATTTGTTGTATTCGATCCGGAGGATCGGGATGGTTTTTAATGTCATGAACGGCTGCCAGCCATTTTTCAAGAACTGGCAGGTGTTGGTATGGTAACTAGATAGGACTATGTTGGTATTTATATATCTTGTTCAATCTGATAGTCAACTCGACTTCCGGTGGAAAACGGTCAATAGGTAATTCACAACTCATTTGAGTCTCCTTTTCAGCTCCTTCGAGGAGTCCGGGAAACTCTCTACAATGGCGGAATGAGGAGGGGGGGGGGGGGGGCGCACCGGACGCGAGAAAACGAGAAAAAATGTGTACTTCCAAGCCTTTTCTTTATTTGCTTGTCATCCGATTCCCCCAGAACCCGGAAGTGGTAAGAGAAAATTCCTGTTAAAGGCCCCCCCCCCCTTTTTGTCTGCAATTAAACCCGGAAGTGGCACCAGAAATATAAACTGTTTGTGTAATATGCTTTCATATCACCTGCATCTTATTTCAAGTTTTAAATTCAAATTTCAGTTTAATTTCATATTTCTCAAGAAATTCGCATACAAAATGCAATTGTACAGTACAAAAACTATTAATACTTTTAAAAAGTCGTAATTATCCTTTTCGTCTTATGAAAAACGAATCTTTGTGTATCATTTCTGATTTGCGGAATAGCACTGGAGTGTGGAGTTTGAAAATACATGAAGTTTGCTTAACCAATGATCAGAGATAATCTTAATTTGTTCCACTTAAACCAATGTGATATTTTTGTCAATTCAGAATTCAATTGAATGAATTATGATGGTTCTTACGGAAACAAAAATAGTAGTGTCATCCGCGAACATTATTAATATGAGAATCAGTGATGAGTTCGTGTTGCCATTTATGTGTACTAAAACAGTGAGGGACTATTATTATAATCATAGCGCCTTTTGGGACCCCACATTGGGTATTTTACATGGATGAATCATGATCTTCTATACATACAAATTGTTGTCTTTCAGATAAATAGCTTTTACATTAAGAATAAGCTGGACCTCATATACCATAATTGTCTAATTTGAGAGTTTATGATCTATGGTATCAACGGCCTTGGTTAAATCCATAAATATCGCAATAACGAGCTCTTCTCGCATGAGTTGTTTTTTACTTTATCTATTAACTGTATGATAGCATGATTATTCAGTCGGACAATCGATTTTTTTTCCTGAAGCCAGACTGCTTTTGATTAACGGTGTTTGTAAATGTTAAAAGAACTAATCTTTTGTATATAATCTTTTTCTAAAACTTTTTATAAGAGGGAAATTATGAGATAAGGCGACAATCATTTTGTTACATATCTGCGTTTTATTATCGTTTTGTGTATGGGCATCACTTATGCAATCTTTTGCAAGTTAGGTCACATTTCATAATAATACAAAAGAAAAATATCGAATACAGTCCATTATAATATTGAAAAGGAGATGAAGTTTGCATCGAACCTCAAATGGAAGGGCGTAATGTCGTTACAAATCACGCGGACATCTCTTTATACGATGTATCGGTGGTATATTATATGCATAATTATTTCTTTTTTATAGTTTGCTTCGCCAGAAGCAATCATATCTGTATGGGGAGCTTACGTTCTCTCCCCCCCCCCCATACACACACACAAACACACTCATACACGCGCATTTTTTCTCCTCGTCTGCAACTCTAATTATAGATTAAAGGTTAGGATAGAGAATGACTTATATCATATATATATATATATATATATATATATATATATATATATATATATATACATATATTCATATATATATATTATATATATATATATATTCATATATATTCATATATATATATATATAAATATATATATATATATATATCATTACCGATAGTATCATCATCATGAATATCACGATAATTATTTCTACATGTAGAAACAGAAATTACGCAACAACAACAACAGCAGCAAATATTGAGAAAGTTGCGAACCTGCGTGATGTAATTCTTAGTGGAATCAAAAGGGCCGCCATATAATGAGAAATGTAATTTAATACATATGGTCCATAAGCCCTCCTCCTGAGCCCTCTACAATGCCCCCGAGTCATGAATATTTACAATATCAAGTACAGTTCGTTTTGAAAACCAACAATCACTACAGCAATGAATGAAACATAGGACAAATAAAAACACTATAGAGAGTCTTAATTCCGTTATATTGAACTTTTAATGTATTCTTTTTTTGGAGAACTTATGAATGCCTATATATAGCCATGAAAATTTAAAGTGAATTTCAAACAACAACAACAAAAGTTTGTTTTAATAAAATTTAAATAAAACTCTTGAATTTCAGTCGATATATCTTCTGTTCTATCTTCCAAATAATTATAAATCATTCTTAGCCCGTAGGAACGATGTTATCACTCTGGCTTTTAATCTCACCGCGCGACAACCCCTCCCCCGGGCTCCGTCCTTATCTTCAAACGAAATATGAAACTAAATTAATGCATGCTCTCGGTTTTTTGAATCGATGTTTTTCAAGATCTTGGCAAAGATCTGCGCTGCCTCCTATTTTGAAACACCTCAAGGTCAATTTGTCTGGAAATTTCTTGAGATCCACTTAGTCAATCTTTCATATTAGATGCTGTAGATCCCTTTCTCTGCGGCATGCTTTGTTCTGAATTGACTCCCGCGCCACCCCCTCCCCCCCCCCCCCACACACACACACTCTCAATTTAAAGTCCCGATCAACTTGATCAATTGTCGCACTCTCTGCATGATAAACTTTTAACGGATGACCTCAGTTAATTCATTACCGCGCTCTTTTAATCTCACTGTCACAACAAATGGGTAAACCGTATCATCCAAACGCATATGTCCATGCTTACAAACAGACAACGCATGATTCGTATATTATAGAGAGAGAATGAATGGATGAATGGACGCATGCATACACCATGATGTGACAGAATAGAAGAACTATCATGTGCATGGTTCAATTCAAGCTACCTTTGAATGACAATGACGAAAAACCCTTGTCTCATTTGCATTGTCACACTGAGCAGCGACGATATTCGTCGGCAGTCGTCATACTATAATCATAGAGTGAAAGTTCAGGAGACGAATTTTCATCGAACATTTTACTATTTTCACGAGTGTGTGCCTCATCAGTACCCCATTACTTATCACATATCATACATTACACTTTATATGTAAGGTGTCGCATCTATTTCGTGGGAGGATGGGAGACATTCATTGGGAACTGGAGGGGGGGGGGTGTGACAATTACAAAGTCACTAAATGCCCAGGACTTCCGTGGATGACGTTGCCCCTGCATTCCACCAGTAGCAGCAAAAAGAGTGCAAACGACAAATCGATCATGTTTGGCATACAGTTCAGTTTTTCTGAGTACATGTATATATAACGGGTAAATAAAAATAAAAGTGTTTGCTGATGGAAATATCATCATTTCTTTAAAAAAAAAACTGTTCATGGGTGAGTGTGTGTGTGTGTGCAAGAGAGAGAAAGAGAGAGAGAAACAAAACTTAATGTAAAATCATTCTTGACGATGCTTAATCACGTAAAACGTTGACTTCATGGCACATGCAATCCATGTGACTTAACAACTGAAATGAATTTCAACATAGAATGAAACACAGTGTGAAAGTTTTTTGGTCCTGAAGTTCTTCAGCCAGATTTATCACACATTTATTTTGCACATATGTGTTAAGAAATCTCGGGCACCGCACATATATTACAATGTTTTCGTGCAGCAGATCTGACGAATTGAATAAATAGATGAAAACAGAACCTCGATGATATCATTGTCAGTGTTATCATCAGTGACATCCCTTATTCGTTTATGATGGATGTATACAGTGTGCGTGAAAATATTACGCCCGCGATCTGCCTGTTTGTCCCTCGCGATGTTATCAAGCGCGCTGCCCCAAGGAGACCGTTAGTGTGATCCCCTTGTTTTGTTGTCAGAAATTGGCGCTCACTTTAAAATACGTATACATTTCCTCGTTAATATGCTCTTTTGCGTACTCGTTGAGCCTTTTAAAGGATCGTTGGTGGCGATCTGTGAAGTTGGTTGACTCTTGAAGTCGTCGCCAGCCTGGTTTTTTTATTACTCCAAATCTTGTCTATTTATCTGTCTGTCTGTTTCTTCTTCTCCTTTACTTTTCTCCCATTTTACTCTTCATTTTTTCTCTCTTTCTAATATTATTACTAGAATATCTCTTTGTGTCCTTGTCTTGTTCTTTGCCATTTTGTCTGTCTGTCTGATGATACTATCCCTCCCTTCCTCCTGCCGTCCCTCCCCTCTCTCTTTTTGTCGGTCTTGCTGTCACTCTGCTCAGCGCGCAGGATTCGTCTACCTGGTGTGAAGTCCGACGGCGACTTTGGGGAATTGTTATGTGCGCGTTGTCGCCCATTATCGGTCATTGGCGCGACATGTTTGGACGGCCACAATTGGGGCAGCGTGTTTGCTCTTCAGCGAAACGTTGGAAGTTTATTCTGAGCTATCATCACTGTCAGGACACCTCCCACCGGCGAAATCTCCTATTCCCCCGAAAGGGTGCAATATCCGGGATGTTTTGCAGAAGGCTGCCCGTGCCAATGTTTCTCTCATTACCGCTTCATCTGTAATTCCATCACTGACTAGTATATCGTCGACGCATCAGTGAGAAGATAGCTCGCCATATCGTCGATTCTTCCTCTTTTTTCCTCTTCTTTTCTAAATCTGATCAATCATTGAATTTCACACCCACACCCACTAAATGAAGATATTTTGCAAATTTGATAAACGTTATAATGATGAGAATTTAAGATTAAAATTGCGGCTTTTGATAAACTTGCTCCAAACGATTAATATAAATTTTTTTTTCTCCGTAAACTGATGACTCCTGAGAAGTGCCGATACCCTCCCACACCGATACCCTCACACACGTATGCTTAGCGCACAGATTCACGTCGTGTGTGAATCTGTGCGCTAAGCATACATAACAACTATTTACATGTCACCAAAAAGCAATACACCCATGCAATATACAATAATACACGTGCAAATAAATGTTTACGCATTCAATCACACTAGGTGAAGCGAGTGTGGAAGTACATGTACATATACTGTACTCTGCGACAGTGATGGTGATATTGGCGTCACAAGTGCATCCTGGCAACTGAAAAATCGAACGGTGTAAAACTTGTCAAGATGATCGAACGAACGCACAGCGGGGACTGTTTTCTCGAGCGGGGGACACAAATGTGCGTGATATTTATAACCTTCCAGCCACGCACTATGGCATTTAGAACAAACGGTCTATTCCTACTTTCCGCCAAAGTGTATCACGTCTCTCCAGTCCTTATATTTCGGTCCGCTCCACGGGTTTAATATTCCTCTGATGTCAAAGCCCACATGCTTCCCTCCCTCTCCCTCTCCCTCTCTCTCTCTCTCTTTCTCCTATGTCTCTCCCTCTCTATCTCTGGCTTTCTTTCGCGCACAAGTCGGCTTGCTTGCCGATGCGCCGCGCTCCACTCAAATCTGATTAAATACCTCCTAATTCTATTCCGCGCTAAACACTCGACTGTGATGGTCCAGGATTTAATGTTTCGGGGCACACAAATCTCTATATTATACACCGGAGGAGGGCTCGTCCAATCATTGACATCCCTTTCCCTTTTCTTTTTTGTCTCCTTGTCACTATCTCACTCCACGCACTGACAGTGCTGCCACCAATCTCCTCAAGGTCCAGACTGAATGAATGAACGGGACGACGACGGTATTTGGCGACCATCTGCAGACGACACGCCTCAAGAGGTAAGACTGAATTTACCGACTCACACATTATCCTCATCGTTCTATGGTGGCTTGGCGACAGGTGTGTTCCGTACATCTTGAGTATAGACAGTCATGTATTTTTGTTTGCTCATACAAACGCAAATAGTTGCAAACATGTCACATTGTACAAACATGTGAACTTTATCTCCACTGTTATTTGCTGAAATGATTTATCCTGTCGTTAGAGAAGTATGAAATAGAGTGCAAGTTTGGTCTTGTTCTGCAAAATTTTAAGGCATCGCAATTTAGATGTTTCTGTTTGTTTTAATGTCAAGACTTGATGTGAAGTTTATCAGGTCTAGACGTCATTAAGTTACATACCGCGGAAACAGCCAATATCACTCTATCGCAATATCGGTGAAAAGCACGTGAAATACTAAAATTCCTCAATTCTATCATTTTTGGTCTTATTTTCATGAAAACTTCTCCGGATCCTTTTGTTAAAGTTTGCTCCTTTGATTAAATCCCAACCTTAATGTGGTGTGAAATTGTACTTTGAATGTCTACTCTGCTGCTATTAAAGTGGACAGCTTCTGGCCTACAAAGCCGATTTTCTCGAATCAATCTTTATCTGGTTACCTGCCGCCGTATCGCTCCTGTACATTGGGTATCTTCAAATGGAGCGGGCCGGGATTATGATATCATTTGGTGACTTTGGAGTCTGGAGAATATGTAAACATCGACATCAAGGGATTGACTTCCGGCGACTTTGTCGGGAGTTCGTGGTGGCGATTCACACACCAGTGGTATACGGCACTTGATTTAATAGCTTACTAAGAGTTTGGAAAAGTCACTGTCGTGTGCGTTGGCAATATGATGATCATGATAGCATTGACAGTAATATGATGAAGTGATGATGGTGATAATAATAATAATAGTAATAATAATGATAATAATAATGGCAATAATAATGATAATAACAATAAGAATAGTATGGATGAATGTATTTATTGTTATTGTCATAACTGCTTTAATTAACTAAACTTCTTTTTGTTTCCATAATTCTTATCCTTTTATCATCGTTATAATAGTTACTGTCATTACTATTTTGTGTTATGTATAGGAAGTGTGATACCTATGTGTTCAGTGAATTAGCTTTGAAATACTTTTTTTCTTTTCATTACGAAATCTTTGTGTGCCCATTCAGAATTTGTGTGTGTTTCCGTTTTGTACACCTGCATTTTTGCCTCTACATCAACAACGCTGTTCTAGTCACCACCATAGGTTCGTACACATTGCTTCCAGCAAAGGTGATTTTTATACGCATAGTTATAAGCGAGAGCGTGTGCTCTTATTAGCCAAGTCTATCTTTCTTTCTACCCTCCCTCTCTTCCCCACCCCCTCTCCTTCTCTCTGTCTCTTTGTTTCACCCAAATGAACTTCTAACGTACTTTGCAACATTGATCTGTGCTAACAGCCGATCATCAAAAGTCAACCTTTTACTCGGGGGCTGCTGCGGTGACGCTGGAATGAACCATTGAACATTCCTCGCTGAATTATAGATGTCGTTCTCTGATGCGTAATTTAGAAGCTCATACACCGCTGCAGCAAATGCTCAAATTGTTTTTGCTTTAATCTTGCTTGTTATATCTATTTTTTCCCTATACGTCGTGGGTGGCAATCGCGTGGTCTCAGTGACTGCGTCGTAGTACTCTCTTGTTTGACAAAGTAGGATCATCGGTGATCAATCACCAAGCACCAAACAGTATGCTGGCACACAGTGTAAATGTTTGGCGAAAACCACGAACTTATACAGTATTGGAGTGGAGGAGTCTGATGACGCCGCTGTTGAATGGGGGGAGGGGCGGAGCGCGTGTAAATTTGGAGACTTTTGTTAGAAGAGCAGTTACGTTCGGACAACTTTCGGTGACACACCCATATTTCATGGGCGCCATGAAATGGATGTGATCCATTTTCGCCCTATTGTGTTAGAATTTTTTATACTGGACTTCCGCAAGAATAATGCATGTTGCACCATCAAATCGTTGTGAAGTTATTCTGAGACGAATGGGCTGCTTGTGAGCAGAACTTGCCCATGGGACAACCTTTTCGTTGTCCGTGTCAACAGAAGCTTCCTTTCGAAGAAAAATTTTATCATCATAATTATCCGTGTTCTGTCGGGATAAAGTGACTCGGAAAAAGAAGAAGAATCTTATGCCTCCCTTGTTGCTGCTGTTTTTACTACCGTTGTTGGGTTTTGTTTTATTTGTTTGTTTGTTTGTTTGTTTGTTGTTTTTTGGTCTATGTATGTGTGTGTGTGTGTGTGTGTGTGTGTGTGTGTGTGTGTGTGGATTTGGGAGATCATTCCTACCAAAAAAAAAGTCAACGTGACTGCCTGTCTTGTCATTTTCTGCCTTCCACATTAAGAACTAAAAGGGAAACAGGATAATCAATGGGCAAATTGATTTAAATTACTAATGGACCCAAATCCTGAACCCGTGCAGGCCCACGCGTCATAATATCGGCGAAAAAGGCAGCGCCTCCTTGAATTACATTAGTTCGACATTAGGCAAGTTGTGCCCTTTGGTCAAAAGACACAATTTATCAGAGGAAACTGTTCATTCCGTAAATCTGCTGGTTTTTGTCAAACATAGGGAATAGAGCGCATTGGCAGAAAATAAACCCACGTAAGATGTGACCCGTACGTCCAATGGAGCTACACAATGTTAACAAGACTTACCTTCCCTGTGTATGCTTTGATGGCGCTTTCTCAAGCGCAAGGATCTGGGGGCATTTCATGAAGGAACTTGTCGGATAAAATATCTGACAAGTCTCTTCTATCCGACAAGTTTTGAGAAATTCTTTAGTCTGATTGGCTGATTTCTCTCAACTTGTCGGATATAGTTGACTTGTCGGACATTTTATCCGACAAGTTCCTTCATGAAATGCCCCCCAGATTTCAATGATGTTACATAACACTGAACATAATTAACATAATACATGTATATCATCATCTACTCCGCTAACTGGCAGTGAGACTATATCAAGTACAGTATGAACCATGACGACTTTATCTTAGACTGGTTCTGCTTGTATTAGTACTTCTCTCCCTCTCTTTCTCTTTCTCATCTTTCCTGCTCATCACTTGGCGTTAAGAGATCATCAATTTAGTCACAATATATATATATATATATATATATATATATATATATATATATTTATTTATATATTTATATATATAATTTTCCTTATTTGAACCTTTTTTACTCTTGGGTATTTCAGGTGAACTTACTGAACAATCTTCTATCATCCTCTGCATTTTCATGTTCACATTTTTGTCCGAAATATCCTTGTGGTAAGACTATTGACTACCATTGGTTGCTGGCTAGAATATCTCCATTACAATCATGATTTCATTTCTTATGTACTAATACGTAATCATATACAGGGCTCGACACTACCTTTTTTTTCCCCTCTGGTGGCCCGATCGGGTCATTAAATCTTTAAGTCTAAAATTTAAGTGGCCCGAAATGAACGGAAACATAACAATGCATTTTGAAACTTAAGTTCTCGATCGGGCCACCAAGGGATAGCCTTTTTGGGGAATTTGGTTCCCCAACATCAATTTTAGAGGCCCCGGGCCGCCTCTAATGTCGAACCCTGTCATATGCATGCGTGTGCGTGTGTGTGTGTGTCTGTGTGTGTGAGAGAATGAGAGAGAGAGCGAGGGGGGATAGTATTTATGATATTAATATATTGACGCTTTTCATCGCCTAAAGACATTTTGCGGCGATAAAACTGCCGAGCATGTTAAAAAAGAAAAAAAAAATCATTTCATAGCCCCCGAAATGTTACAAGTCAAATGACATTTAGTGGCTGCGAGATTAATGTCGGTGGTAACTTGATTACTTAATTTTTCCTCGAACAGGGCGATAAATTGATTCTATTACATTATGATCCAGGGGCCGAGACATCATTGATTGCATGATAACGCTTCGGTGTAAACCTTAGTATAATGCATGAAGAATTCACCAGCTGAAACTCGGAAGCTATACACATGTATTGCGCCCAGTATGAAGTCAAAAAAAAAGAACACAAAATGAAGAGAGAGTCCACCTATTGAGGACCGCTTTGATTGGTTCAAGGTTAGCTGATGTGGTTTGGGAAAAATGGAAAGTGGTAGGCCTACATTGTATCTCAGAAGAGCCCTATAGTCAGGGGCGGATCCAGGAATTAAGAAAAGGGGGGGGGCGCCATATATATTTCTGGTGCCACTTCCAGGTTTCATCGGCTGACAAGCAAAAAAGAAAAAGAAAAAGAAAAGGCTAAAAATGTTTTGTCTTTTTATTTCTTTTGTTTTAACAAACTTCACAAACACCAGTGGCGGATCGGGGGGGGGGGGGGGGGGGTAGCACCGGGCGCGCGCCTCCTCTTTATTTCTTTTTTTTTTAACAAAAGAAATAAAAAAATAGGGGGGCACGTGCGCCCCTCTTTAATTTTGTAAAGGCGCCCCCCCCCCTTTACGGAATTCCTGGATCCGCCCCTGAACACAGCTGTACATAAGCACGCATAAACACGCACACACAAGCACACACACACATACACACACGCATGAGCTTCTCTGTCGCGCAGTTTCCACTCTTCCAAAGGGAACGGAGCAATTTTGGTGTAGCAAATGAATGCCCTTTTACATCCCTATCGTTTATTTTTCCCACCCGTTGATGTTCTTCACTTGTTTAAGGGGAAGTGGAGTGATCGAGGAAAATTAATTGTCCGCAGTGAAAAGACTGCTACCTAGCGCGGTTCAGGAGCTGACTGGAGATGGGTTAATTCCATGTGAGTTGATAATGCTCATCATGTTGAATGGGGCGTCCTTGGTTTCGACCGAGGTCACATACCGCGCCTTTAGTCCGAGGACTTGTTGATAAAAACTTAATGAATGAAAACAATACGTCGCAAGACACGACTCGATAGCAATCACTCCAAGCTAATGAATTCGATTCAAACCCTCTTTGTGATTGGAATAACCAATCATACCGAAGGTTACCACGTGCGTGTGTTCTGGAATCTAATTCATTCTTTTGATAAAGATGGTATTGGATATTAATTCAAGAGATACATAATGTACACTTTGCAATGATTGGAGATATTGACGTAGATGCTATTTAAAACGACAATACGTTCTTCATACTGTATAGAGTGAGTTAATGTTTACAACAAAATCGGATGTCTCGACTAGTAATAATCAAATCGCCATTAATAAATATGATATCCTAGTTATAAGATGACAACAATAACAATCCAAGTTTTATTTGGAGATGTAACTCTGAGATGCACAGACATCCACAGGTGTGTATACACCAAATCTTAAGACTGGAAAAAAGCTCAGCGAAGACGTGAAGACGAATCGCGGAACAGCCAAGAAGCGGGGGAGGAAGAGGAGGAGGAGGGGGGGGGGGTGGTAAGGCGAATGGGAAGTATGAATTGCAATACGTGGGTTCATATGTCACAGACAATGTACATCGATCAGTGATTAAAACAGAGCTGCAATCAAAATTCCTCAAGTGAGGCCGCATCGCGGCTCTCGAGGAGCGCGCTTCAATCCCTTAAGCAGCTCCGCGGGCGACACATTATCGCGCGCTCCGGTTCTCAACAGGTGATACGACCGACAACTATAGCGCGATTTCGCTTTCGCCGCCGGGGGCCATATTATTGATAAAGAATATTATGGCCATCAGACACCGCTCGGTCTCGGCGATTATCGGAGACGGCGCAAGGTGCGTGATCGCTGTCTGCAAGACTGCGGTCTCATATCTCCTATAGTCGAGAACAGGACAGGGCCTCACGCGGGTTACCTCAGCTATAGCACTCACAATCCTGAATTGGATTCGGAACTTTTACTTGAGGGCATCGACCCATCAAGTTCGACTGTGATTTTGCTGATGTCGAAATTATCAGCCTGCCCGATAATGAAGTGGGTAAATCTCAAGTTTCCTGCGAATCCTATACATTGGAGAAAGATTAAATGGAAGCGGCTGGATGAATTAAACCCGCACAAAATTCAAGAAGTAAATGCAAATAAATGATATAATGGAAAAAATTATATAATCTTCTAAAATCTGCTGCAAAAAAAATAAAGAAAGATATGTATTCTCGCAAATACAGTCAGGTAGACGGATATATAGCTCGATCTGTAGAATGGTAGATAGATGGATAGATAGATAGATAGATAGTCAGGTAGACGGACATATAGATCGATCTGTTGGATGGTAGATATATAGATGGATGGATAGATAGATAGATTGATGGACAGACAAACGAATAGATAGATAGATAGATAGATAGATAAAGAGAGAGAGATAAAGAGATATATAAGGATGAAATGGAGACAGAGAAAGAGAAAGGGGAGTAAAGATGGAAGACACCGCTAGGAGGAGAGAATGACAGTGAGAGAGACAGAAAGAAGGAGAGAGGGGGAGGAGGAGCAAGGGAGGGAGGGCGAGACGCGGATATAGGAAAAAGATGTCCTATGCGCCGATATGTTTCTCCTCACAGCTAAGCACTGCACTATTTTATCAACAATAATTCTCTAGTCAATTATGCGACTTCCACTTAAAAATTCAGATACAGCTGGCTTCATGTCATTAAGAGATGATTCTCGGTCAATTACCATAATGATTATTCAGACAGACGCACCTACACACACCCCACGTACGTGTGCGAAGAATAGTATACAAATAGTGAATGGTCAAAGACCATGCACTATTTGTTTTATACGACGTCCAAGTAGATCTTTTTGGTTGGAGGATTGTTGGGTAGGTCTAAGTAGGCCTAGAAGTCTATGTATGAAAAATATAGCCACACTTACATGTGGATCCACTGCGATTCTCTTTCTGGCTGGCTTGTGCAATCAGTGTAGATACAGGTCGCTCATACACATGCACTAGCACTACGTAGGCCTACATACGCGCATGCACACGTACACTGCGCTAGCTGCATGCGATCCTCAATATGCAACACAAAGTACATGCAGTACCGTACAATTTCTCGAACCGTGGAATAGAACGAAAAAATCGAATCAAGTTGCACGCAAAAATAGAACCAAAATTGCACGGCGCGTTGAATGGAGTACTTATTGAATATCACGTCACCAACAATCCTCCAATCAAATTACAAGGATCTACTTGGACGTTGTATAATACGGAATGTTGATTCCAAACGATGTTGGGTCAGAATCGCTGTCCTTCGAATGACATTGCATGAAAACACCGACTAAGATTTGGTAACTCCTCTTTTTGTCGCAGACATTAGAAACCAAATAATGCTTAATCTCAAAATGCAAATATCAGCCACATCCTTCAGGAAATATGAAATGGAGAGTGATTATATTAAACCAGAAACAACGAGTTGTCTCAAATGTTCATAATGGATGTATTTGTTCTAGAGGTCATTGCCATTGGAGTTGTAATACAGGAAAGGTCGCTGTCCTGGGAAAATTGTCCTGAACTTTATATAAGCAAAATTAATGTCATTGCTATAAATGGTGAAATGCGTGTACTACGTCCAAACCAGATCGAGTCGCTTGCGCAAACCCGGCTGTACTCAACTACCGACATAATAGCGCTGTCTATCTTGATAAGGAAAAAATGCGTGGTACTTCGTTTCCCCGGGCTAAAACACACAATGCACTCAGGATATATAGATGTGACTCCTTTTTAGAATGATCACAGACATGGTTCCGCCACATATCGTTCTGTACGTCCCCTTCCCACGCGATTAGCGACAAAAACCCTCCCTGTCCTTTCCGCCTCGCTCTTCGCAGAGATGATATCTAACAGAAATTACTCCAAATCACCCTGTGACATTTGAGAAATATCAACAACCGCAGGCAGTGGCCTTTTTGTCTTTTTTCCCCTAGTTTGTTTTTGTTGTGCTGTTGTCCTTTCACAGCCAACCTAATAGTTGTACAACGGAGTCGACTCGAGGCAGGAAGATGAACATCTCTTCGAAGTTTCTGAGCATGCGCACAAAGAGTTGTGATTCAACTTAGCCTTACCTTACCGTAGACCTACTACTTTTACTGTCTATTGATTGAAAGTCAGTCTTAATCAATACAACAGACGACATTTCAGTAGGAAATCTGAGTGTTGTTATTGGTTTCTTTCACCGAAACTGTGTCTTTGACATTTGAACATCAAAAACTCATAACCTACGAGAAAACATAAACTTTTCTAGGTCAACAATGAAAATTGGTAGCCATCATCCCATACTTGTACAAACACGCCATCTCACGACACACACACATACACAGAGAGAGAGAAAAAGACAGGAAAACAGTATTACGCAGAAGGGAAAACTAATTATTGTACTTTTTAATAATTTAATAACATGCCATGACGACTAGATAATGACACAGGGGGTTTATCTATGAACATTCTATGTCCATTATGTGTTTGTCCCAATCATGTCATCTTAAATAATGGATGTTCGATTGATATCAGTAAGCTGGTTTGTTTACATCAACTAAACGGATCGTTTGCTTTCTGTGAATTTCCTTATCTCGGCTGTGGAAGGAGAAATTACGATGCGCCTTACAACAACGAGGCATGCGCATCCGTTTACAACCGCGTGTCATAACCCAATCTATTGTTTCAGATATTCGCCACCTCTCTAGCACGCATGTCATGTAATACAAAACTAAGAGCTGTTAACATGTTGCCTTGTTTGTATCCACAGTAGATTGTAAAAACAGAGTGACCGAAGGATTTTGAGTCGGAGAGTTAAGTTACACAGTCATCTTCCAAAATGTGTTATAAGGCTGCTATAGACGCTAATATTACGACGCGTCTGTAAAGCAAAAAAACAAAACAAAAAAAAACAAAAATAAAACATAAAAAATGTTATTCTACGCATGCGCGAGACATTTGTTCCAAATTGATCTCACGTCGTCCAAGTTTTAGCCACGGTTCTGGGCCACTTCACCGTCACTCGACGCAGCAATAGGTTGATTTTCCCAAATATGACGTCATAATTGAAATTACTCCTTCTTACATGACTGTTTGCTGCGTCTTCGCAAAATTTAAGAGAATACACTATTGTCAAACATTCATTTCCTTTCCGACGATTTCGACCACACAATTAGGATATATATATATACATATATACATATATATACAAACGAAGAAGAGGAAAATACAGCAAATTGTCCATGGAATGTATATCAGACATCATTTTGTCTATAAGTTTGAAGAAATAACGACAAGAACAAAAACGAAGCACCTTTCGTTCAAAAACTGACTAATTTCCCCAACGCGTTGGAACGTTGCAACGGTTCACGTGCTGATTGAATTATAGGAGTCAACAACCTGACAGATATTGCAATTTCATGAAATGAATAATTCATATCTTTCATCGATTGATGATCGTCGGCAAAAAGCCTGGAAGGAGAATGTGACGTAGTGTGTGACGTAGTCACTCGTCATATTGCCCGCAATCTACTCACATTCAAATTCCACAAATCGAGACGTACGGTTTACTCGGCTCATAAAAGACATTTTCTATAAAGGCATTATTTACCGTTATTTTGCAGATGAAACAATAACCCAGCTTTGGTTCAGCAAAATAGTTCTTAAATGTGAGTTAGGGATAGAAACAACCAATGTAAAAATGTCAATCAATACAATCAATGTTAAACATTTTTAAGTATACAGAATGTGAACAATAGTTATGATAAAAATGTTTCTACAGTAAACAGACTACAGTTATGGTGTATTGAGAAGAATAGTGATATCTCCTTATATTTTAGGCTTTATTGTGAAAGGTTTATATGTTAGGATATTTTGTGATACTACTGACCAACACATGTGGATCAATAATGTGAAAACTCGAACATGATTGAAAGCACTGCTCCCAATGGTAAATAATACATTTAATGTGATTTAACCACGTTCTAATAATTAGCATGAAAGTGCATGCTTCAATTAGATTATTAAACAACTGATACTAATCTAAGCCCAAAGACAATTTCTTTCTTAAAAGAAAAACAACACACTTAATTCATGGAAACTTCTCCTTGTAGCTCATAATGAAATCAATGGCGGCAGATAACATTAAAATCAATAATAATCTACTGCAAGTGATTGACAACTTGCTCTACATCGACGTAAATAAACACTGATTTAATCTAGTTGCGTCGGTGCTTATTTACGTCGATGTCGGGCAATTATTTTAATCAGTTGCAGTGAAAAACAACTCGGTGCAAGGATTTCTTTAATTTGAAGGATATATGTCTATCTATTCTATTTTCTGTCTTTCAATCTACAAAACATAATGAATATTATATCAATTCTAAGACTCCATAAATATGTTTTGTTTTTTTGTGTATATTGCTCATAGGGGAAGTCTAGGACATCATTGTTACGTCATGAGGCCATGAGATCTCAGCGCCATGAGACCATCCCATTTTTCAATCAAAACGTGCAGCTGTCGCACTAATTATTCAAGAGCAGTTTTGATATCTGTCAATGCCGTGACGTCACTGCATGCAAAGCCTCCATAGATGGGATGCACGGAAAATGTTAGATAATACAAGGATTTTTAGGTTTGGATAAGGTCTGGCTGTGACATTGGCGGACATTATTATCTAGAAAATTCACTCCACTGATTTTAAGAAAAAGTCCCATGAAGTAATGCATAATAATAATCAATTACTCATGAATCTATACGCGATGTTATATGAGTCATGACGCACTTTATTACTATTTTAAAGTATTTCATAAACAAAGTTGCAATGTATTTTATTGAAAGAGCCGTATACTGAAATAAAAATAATCTTAAAAAATCCTTTGGTTTATATCATGTAACAATAGCGACAAGCTCATTTATTGTCAGGATGATTATGTGACTCAATGAACCACACAAAAAAGGACAAAAACAAAAACAAAAGAAAAGAAAACAAAAACAGCAACAACAAAAACAGACACCAAATGTCTTAATCTTATAACCAGTGGCAGTTCCGCGCATACATAAGCTGTGCTAGGAATGACGAACATGAAAAAAGTATGTTAATATCTACTACTGATAACATATTGTAAACGTCTTTACACGGTTTCCCCCACGGGATACTACGATTTCAGTAAACATTGCATGTGTCCTATCAGTTTCACGTAATCTACAAAGGTTTAATCAATATCTCATGTCCGTCAGGATTTTGCAATTTTGTTTGTTTGATTGTTCGTTCGTTCGTTTGTTTGTTTGTTCTTTGAAACATTTGTCTTTCCTTATAAGCATTTCTCTAGGTTGCCAGGCTGCTTTTCCATTTGCCGGTGGAAACCGCACTACATACCACCGGTATGTTATGCTGCATGATAGAAACAATCATAACAATGAACTGATGAAATAAGAGAGATCGGTACATACGATTTGCTAGTCACAGTTATACGAACACGATGCACATGCAGATATGTCTAAAGATTTCATAGACAGTACTAAAGCTTTTTTCTGTTGAAGTCTTCGCTTACTAGACGTGCATAACATTCACTAGGAAGAAAGGTTCAACAAGTACTTTTTGATTAACTTTTTTTTTCCGCCGCGTAGGTAAACTAAAATAATATTTTTATACTAATAATTAATATCTCTTCATTTGGGTTCCTTATTTGTGCAATAGTTTGCAATAACGAGAAACTGACTCAATGCGAAATATACGATAATTCAAAACTATCAAGCGGGGTTCTAATGTACACATAGGACATTTCGGCATGTACAAAATAACCGCCGTTGGCGATGATTCGTTTGAAAAATATTACAACTACTTCACCCTAATGGCATCAAAGAAGGCTCAATAACGATAGAAACCAACTAAAAAGTACGCTGGCCGAACGGGTTTAGCCGAGGCAATCCACTTTATACACCGCCCTCATTAGGCAATGGGTTTGCGCCGTGCATTATTAGAGTGGATCATGAAATCATGCGGCTTTGATTTGGGTTCGGCTCCATAAATGCACAAACAAACAAGGTTCAAAACAAACTAAAATCAAACAACAAACCTACGCACAAAAACAGAGGTCAAAAGGCAATCATCTCCTGCACAGATCTGAAAGTTTGGCAATAATTGTCTTGAACTACGAAACATGCAGTATGCAGTTTGTTACTTTGTGTATGTAGTTTGTGACTTTTTATACTGACTATTGTGTCTGAGTACCTAATCTGAAGGCTTGACGGCTTTTGATCTTCAAAGCCATGGTGTTATTAAGTGGAGAGTTCCCCCACCCCCTCCCTATGTGTGTGTGTGTTTAATTATGACAAATTACTACAGTGACATGCTTTTAATGGTCGTAGCAATTTAAATCAAATAATATGATTTGGCTTTAGAAAGGAATGATGTATTACTTCACGCTTCTTTTTTTTTCGTGTTTGATTTCATAATACCCCGGTCTCATGAAGACAACCACATTTCAGAGCCGGTTTTCTCAAAATTTTGTTTGCGTACTTTATGTAAGAGTTACCTGAGTACAGCGTAGGCGTGCAAGTCATGATTTGTCATGCTTCAACGCGCCCCTTATCTATACACATCTTTGTTCCAACCGGTCGATGTTAAACGTCAGAGATGGGCGCAAAAGTTCGAAGCTGTCCGTTCTGGTGGAGCTTTATGACGTCTTCACACCCGATGAGTCTTTCAGTAATTCTATCTGCGTCCATCCTTTAAATAATGTTTTCGGCGCGAATCTTTTGCATGCAAATGCAAATCCTTTTCAAATGATATGAATGCCTTTTATAGTTACAGACAAGACGACATCACTACCAGATTTGCAAGCATCATGCGATGGTACCAAAAAAGCTGCATCCTGCCATTGTGCAAAGTTTTCGTAACCCCATGACAGATAAACACAGTTTGAACGTCTGCATTAACATGATACAAGTTAGACGGACCCTGGGGAAAGGTGCTGTGCATGTGCAGGAGTTAAAAATTATCGAGCGCCACCTATAGACGAACTGCGAGCAAGCAGCATTTCTATCTCTGATAAGCGCTTCCAATAAAGGGTTAATTCCACGTTTCAGTCTGGTGCGTTTCCTCAACGCAATATCATATTCCTCATTTCTAATTTGAAAGCTATTAGGGCGATGCAGGTTATATCTAATTTAATCTAATCTAATCAGGTGATCCTGTCCTCGTCTCAAACAAATTCAAGGCAGAAATCCAATCCAAAGCATTCCATGAACTGCGGAAGCCCTGCGTCCGCAAAGACAGAGTGTTCGCCCCCTTCCTGTCGGCTGTTTATAGATCGGACAGTCGATGTCACGGTTCAAGCGCGGGAACACGAGCAGATCCCGCGGGGGCATTGCAACATGAAAAAAAAAAAACACGGAGTGACAGGAATAAGGCTTGAAGGATGTAGTTATGCGAGGGGTGGGGATTGGGGGCGGAGGGGGCGGGTGGGGGGATAGGTCAGTGTTCAAAGCTAGATGGACAGGTCCATTTGTATTATTCATTGTGGCGCTATTTTCTTTGCCGATGTATTGGGCTCTCTAAGAAGGAGATGTCTTCTCTCTTACAGTCCTATTATCATCACCGTGCTTTCTATTCAGACTATTGTTGAATTTACATGTAATATTATTTCCTTTTCACATTTCAGTCACTTGAGGAAGTTTAGTGCATCCCAGAGTAGTGTTTTGTCAGTTTTTCTATGCAGCTTGGCACTGCTAATATCTCAACAGTTACGAAAAGTTGCTGCTCAACGTGCTCTATAGTCACGTTCCGATTACAGGCACTCTGCTGTTGTTCTACAAGGTCGTAGACGAAAGTTGAACAGTTTTGCCCATAGGAACTTGTGAAAGTTCTGAAACTTTTAGAAACTTCTCGAAATGTAACAGATTTTCCCTAAGCCTGGACAATATCGATTCGGTAACGGCAGGCAGAACTGCATTGTGTTGCTGGAGATCAATGAAACAGTTTAACACCCTTGTGAGGGTCACGGTAAAATTTCTGCCGCCCTTCTCCTTTAAGTGAATGCCTTCTTACTACTTGTCAAATATCATATTGAATCCATTGAGAAATTACGTCGCTTAGAAAGGTATAATGCATAAGTCCTAGCAATTCACATTCTTGACGAACAAAAATGCATTTTATACCTAATGCACCTTTACAGCGCTGTTCAGTAGCTCTAAATATTTATACCTCGTCGGAGTAGATAAGTCGATATAGTATGAATTTACAAATTAAAAACACTTTTTCGTATTGATTAGTATGCTGCCGATACAAGATGGCCCGAGGCAGGAAAACAGGTATTGAATATATCAGAATGTCGAATGCGTCTCATTCGATCACAGACATTTTACTTTTAAATGTTCATCTGGGTTTGGATTTTCAGACAATTCCCCCAGTGCCCAAGCACAATTATTACGGATTTATTGGGGAAGGGAGCATGTGCTTAACGTTAACGAATTATGAAGAAGCGCCCGACTATTAAGATTCGAGCAAATGGCGATCATCTCTCGCCTGGTTGCTGGTTAAAGTGCCCGTAAAATTGGCACGTGACATTTGGGAAGTTTGTTGCCGCATTTCCCTCTTCACTCTTTCCTTTATGCACTCCTTCGCAACCAATATAGGGCCTACTTTCCGTTCTCGATCGTTCCATCACTCCATCATCGTTTGCTTGTTTTTTTTTTGCTTTTTTACTGTGTGTCTCTCTTTCCTCATGTTTCTCTCCCCCTACATTCTTTCACTCTATCCCTCCCAACCCGTCCCATTATTCAACTTTTACCTCACGAAATAATTTACCCCCTCTAAGTCCTCGGGCAAGGTTTGTTTGAACAAGAGTTGACACGGTTAACGCGTTTTGCAGGTAGGTGGTGTGAAGGTCATTGCTGAAACTGCCTTGAATATTAACACGTGTGTGTGTGTTTGTCCCGTTTGCATTTGTGTATATGGAAATTTATTTCGCCTTAGATCAGCAGGCGAGCTAGAATAACGCACCGCTGGAAATCAATAGTCCAAGGACGTACGGTCACAAAACTGAATGCAGACGTCGAAAGTAATTAGCGCAAAAGCCA